>NC_046319.1:11256010-11563927 GCF_009819535.1 Lacerta agilis | reverse complement strand
ACCACCAGGGTCCTTTCCAATCCTACAGTTCTTTGATTCTAACTACCCTATAGTTACAACTAGAGAGCACAAAGGCGCCTCCCTCTACTTCCCGAGTTGTTCTGTGTTGCCTGCCTTAGCAAGAACACGAAATGCCTGCACATTGCAACTAGATGGAAATATTGGGGGGCGGGGAGTCGGAGAGGCCCCAATCTGTGCTAGTCCCTCCTTTACCAGATGCTGGGGTTGTGGGGGATGGTTTGTCTCTTTCCTGAGCTCGGTCTGGCTAGCAACACCAGCTGGCGCTTGTGACTGAGAAATTTCCAAGTTTAATAAACTACTTCTCCTTTTATCTTTGGCAAAGGGTTGGACAGCTGACACCTTCCCCCAGCTTTATGCAAATGAGTGTCTGAGACATGTTTCCATTTTTAGATAGATGAATATTACATAGATATTTTTTTTTAAGATTGGCTTAGAGTGTGTGCCTGTGTGTGTCGGGACAGAGCCAGTGTTGCCTAGTGGTGAGAGGGTTGGACCTAGGACTTGGAAGACCAGGGTTCAAATTCCCTACTCAGCCATAAATCTCACAGGATGACCTTGGGGGCCAGTCACGGCCTCTTGGCCTAACCTACCTTGCAGGGTGGTGGTTTGGATAAAATGAGGAAGGGTGAGAGTCATACAAATGCTGGCTTGAGCTGAGATATAAATGCAATGGTCAAGGAATGAATGAATGAATCTGTCAGCTTTTGTTCCCCATTTTCCCAATCTCACTCCCTATCCCCCACTTTCCACATTGGTTTGCGAAGTTTCTATTGCACCAGAATGTCACAAAAGTTCTGTGCATGCTTTTCTAATATGCTTATGTACGTAATACTGCTGCTCACACATGCACACTTTTGCAAGCCATTTCCCCAAATGCAATGCGTTTTTGCTTGCAAAATTCCCTTACAAAACTCAGAGAAGGGTGAATTTGAAAGGAAAGATGCGTTTGCAGGTCATTCGTGGCAGGGACGAAACCTTCTTTGAGCCTGAGGGCTGGATGCGGGCAACTTCCTGCGGGCCCCATAGACATGGTGGGTGGAGCCCAGTGCAAAAGATGTGACAGTTAACTTTGTGCAACAGGTTGCATTCTGCACCCACGTAGAAACACTGTACACTTCTTTATTCCCATCCCTACCCAGTCAAGCAGGCAGCGCAATCACGGTTCAAGGATACATTTAGGGCTGGGCGATATATTGATATATCACCCAAAACCGCTTTGAAGTCCATATTGTGATATCGGTTTCATAATTTTTGACCTCGCAATATATTGCAAACAATGATGTGATTTTTGCATAGCGTGCGCACACACACACACGATGCCGCGAAAAACCGCGAAGCCAGGCGATGCCTCTCTATAACTCCATCCTTCTTTCAGACATCATGATATATTGGTATATTGTGATGTCAAAGGTAAAGGACAGTTAAGTCCAGTCGCAGACAACTCTGGGGTCGCGGTGCTCATCTCGCTTCACAGGCCGAGGGAGCCGGCGTTTGTCCACAGACAGTTTTTCTGGGTCATGTGGCCAGCATGACTAAGCCGCTTCTGGCGCAACGGAACACTGGAACCAGAGCAGCGCACGGAAACGCCGTTTACCTTCCCACTGGAGCGGTACCTATTTATCTACTTGCACTTTTTTGGCGTGCTTTTGAACTGCTAGGTTGGCAGGAGCTGGGACCGAGCAACCCCGTCACGGGGATTCGAACTGCCGACCTTCTGATCGGCAAGCCCAAGAGGCTCAGTGGTTTAGACCACAGCACCACCCGCGTCCCGCTGTTGACATATCCAGGGCCGGATTTAGGTTTGATGAGGCCCTAAGCTACTGAAGGTAATGGGGCCCTTTATATGTCTAGCTGTCCTTTGTCAATAACAAATTGTTGCTGGTTTTTTTGTGTTTGTGTGTGTGTTGAATATATCCTACATGGTAATTTAGGGACCTAATAGGTATCTAAAGCCATTTGCACATAACAAAATATGTATTTTATCAAAGTAATTGTTGAACTTATATTTTGGAAATGTACATCCAGTTTGTTTTTCTTTAGTTTTTTTTTGGGGGGGCAAGTGATTGGGCCCTAAGCTATAGCTTGTTTAGCTTATATGTAAATCTGGCTCAGGATATATCACGATGCTGAAAACCAGATATTGCCCAGCCTTAGACACTTTCCAGCCTTGCAGCAATACTCAGAGCATGTGGCCTGGAGAGACTCCTGGGAGCCAAAAAGAGTCCTGGAGAGCTGCATTTGATCCCTGTGCCATTTCTTTCTGTTCTTCCAGGAAGTGTGAATTATGTAGATTTGCATTGGAATTTCTCCTTAAGTAAAAGGTAAAGGTAAAGGGACCCCTTTACCATTAGGTCCAGTTGCGGACGACTCTGGGGTTGCGGCGCTCATCTCACTTTACTGGCCGAGGGAGCCGGCGTACAGCTTCCGGGTCATGTGGCCAGCATGACTAAGCCACTTCTGGCAAACCAGAGCAGTGCACGGAAACACCGTTTACCTTCCCCACCAGAGTGGTACCTATTTATCTACTTGCACTTTGTGCTTTCGAACTGCTAGGTTGGCAGGAGCTGGGACCGAGCAACGGAAGCTCACCCCGTCACGGGGATTCAAACTGCCGACCTTCTGATCGGCAGGCCCTAGGCTCTGTGGTTTAACCCACAGTGCCACCCGCGTCCTGTGTCTCCTTAAGTAGGAAGGTGCTTTCTGTGAAGTCGGCCCTTTGATCCACACAGCTCAGTAATGCCTACACTGACTGGCAGAGACTCTCCTGGGTTTCAGGCAGGGAGTCTTTCCTAGCCCTACCTGGAAATGCTGCCAGTGGGGATTGAAATCAGGGCCTTCTGCATGCCAAGCAGATGCTCTAGCCCTGAGAGCTGTGAATTCTTTCCCTGTGTGTGTGCTGGGGCAGCATTTGGTTTGGAATGATAGCTTTGATCAGTCCTTTCTGAGTTCTTCCTCCTTTTTAATTAACCCACATTTAACAGGATAGATTTTCTCCTTTGGAGGTTAGTTTGTGTGCACTTCCGAGAGTTAGTTTTTTAAAAAATAAATAAAATAAAAATAAAAATAAAGGGCATTTTGTCTTCTGTGCAGTTGCTCTGCAAAATCGATTCCAAGGCCCGGGCATTAAAATATAACAATATCAAGAGGGGGAAAGGGAGGATCAATACTACCAAATGAGATGGATCCCATCAAAATGCTGTGATAATTGGATTTCCTAAAAATTCATCAGCTGGAGCGAAAGCATTCACTTAGTCTCCCTATACCTTTCCTGACATGGCCTTCTTTGCTTCCGTGGCTCCGTGGTCGATTCTGCATTGTTGGGTGGGATTGTTGTGGAAGATGCTTTTTAAACAGCAACGGTAACGGAACGGGGTAGTGGGAGAAGAGAGGCATTCTGGCATAGTGGTTAGAGTGCTGGACTTGGACCTGGGAGACAAGGGTTGAAAATCCCCACTTGGCCGTGGAGCTCACTGGACAACATTGGGCCAGTCACTGCCTTTCAGCTTAACCTCCCTCTTGTTTTCTCCTGCTCTCGAACCAGTGACTCCAAGGGCATAGCAAGAGGGGCGGGGGGGGGCGGGCCGCCCCTAGTTCCAGGGAAGGGGGGTGACACGTTGGCCAGTCCACCCCCACCCCGCCCCACCGGGCGGGCGGGCCCCGAACAGGGGCATGTCGCCGTTTCCCCCTTCCAGCGGCTATATTTCGGCAGGGGGTGGGCCAGCAGGGAGGGGGTGTAACGCTGGCATGACACCCCCTCCTTGCTGGCCTGCCCCCCGCTGAAAAAAACTGCTGGGAGGGGGGTGAAAGGAAGCAGAGCAGGCGCATTCAAGCGCCTGCTCTGCTTCTCTTTTTCCCCTTTCCGCCGCTTTTTCGGCGGGGGAGGGTGCTGGCCAGTGAGGGGGGGTGTCACGCTTGTCACTGGCATGACACCCCCTCCTCGCTGGCCCACCCCCCGCCGAAATATAGCCGCTGCAAGGGGGAAATGGCGACATGCCCCTGTTCGGGGCCTGCCCGGCGGGGTGGGGTGGTGGTGAGCTGGCCCCCTTTCTGCATCCACGTGCGTCGTGACATCACGATGACGTCACGGCGCACGTGTCGTGCCCCTCCCCCAGGGGGGTGCCTCTGCGCCGCTGCCGCCCCCAGCAGCGTAGAGGCTTGCTACACCACTGAGTGGCTCCAAGAAAGGAGATTCTGACTAAACATCAGGGAAAAGCTGTCTGACAGCAAGACGTTCGACAGTGGGAACGGTCTCCCTCAGGAGGTTGTGGACTCTCCTTCCTTGGAGGTTTAAAAGCAGAGGTTGAATGGCCATCTGTCAGGGATGCTGCAGCTGAGTTTCCTGCATTGCCGGGGGTTGGGCTAGATGACCCTCAGGGGTCCCCTTGACCAACTCTACAATTCTATGACAATAACCAGATGGACCGGTGGCCTGATTCAGCATGGGGGCACCTTCTTGTATATCTTCCCATGGATTTGCACAGCGGTGTGTGTCTTTGAAGGGATCCTTTGAACCTATTCTCCGTGCTACTTGTGACACCAGACTCAGTTTTTTCCTGAACATCTGATTGCTTAATCCTAAGGATGCTCTAAACTCTCCTCAGAACTTGGGAGAGGGAGAGGAAGAGAAGGATGGGGAAGGGAGGGAGACAGAGCGAGAGAGGGTGTTTAAGGGAGAGGGAGAGGAAGGAGTCTCCTATGATTTTGAAGGGGAAGCTCTCTCTCTCTCTCTCTCTCTCTCTGTGTGTGTGTAGCAACAAAAAAACTGAACTGGAGAACTTCACCTCCCAGCATGTTGAATTGGCAAAAGCGGAGAGGATTTTGAAAAACAAACAAAAAAAAAGAGCACTCTCTGTACCCTGCTAAACAGCAGCATCTAATTTTTGCAGATTGCAGAGCCGGGGTGTTTATATAATTAGCAGGAATGAGTTACATGTGTATTGCGAAGGGAGCGCATACCCAAACGAACAGCCTGGGCGTAGGTTAGGCAATCAGAGAGACGGCACGCAAATTAAGTCTCTTGATTAAATCTGCTAGGTGGTGGCGTGGAGGCTTTCCAGTTGCAAAAACAGAACGCGAGCACAGGAACAAAGAAACCCTCAAAAAGAAGAAAAGGGTAGAAAAGAAGAAAAGGGTAGAAATTGGTAAGCGGGCAGCTACCTGCCTCCTTTGTTGTCTGCGGGTTTGTGATTCCTGAGTTGCAAGGGGGTGGACTAGATGACTCGTGGAGTCTCTTTCCAGCTCTATACGTCTATGATTCGTTGTGGTGGTCCAGTGAGGGAGGCCAGGCAGATTGCCATTCAGTGGAGCTGACATTGTTTTTTTGAGGGGAGGGATGGAACTGAGATGCTTTGAGGCTGCACCAAGGCTGATGTTGACCCCCACCGAACCGGTACTCTTAGAGGGGGCCCCCCACAAACGATGCTTAGCCTGGAGAAGATGAGAGAGCCATCTTCCAATATCCAAAGGGCTGTCATATGCAAGATGGAGCGAGCTTGTTTTCTTGGCCAGGCCTCGCCTGCAGTGTCCAGTTCTTGGAACCACAGTTGAAGAAGGATATTGACAAGCTGGAATATGTGCAAAGGAGGGCAACCAGAATGATCATTCAAGGGTCTCAAAACTGCAGCTAAATAATCCCTGACAGACAGCCATTCAACCTGTTTAAAAACCTCCAATGAAGGAGAGTACACCACCATCTGAGGTTGTCCCTTCCACTGTCTAACAGCTCTTGCCACCAGAAAGGTTTAGTTGAATCTTCTTCCTTTCAGATCCTACCCTCCGGAGCAGGAGAAAACATGCTTGTTCCATCTTCCATGTGGCAGCCCTTCAGATATCTGAAGGTGGGCTTCATAGAACCTCTCGGTCTCCTCTTATCCCAGTTAAACATACTCAACCCCCTCAACTCTCTCTCATAAGGCTTGGTTTCCAGACCCTTGATCATCTTGGTTGCCCTCTTCTGCAAACCTTCCAGCTTGTCAACATCCTTCTTAAGTTGTGGCACCCAGAACAGGACACAGTATTCCAGGTGTGGTCTAGCCAAGGCAGAATAGAGTGGTACTATTATTTCCCTTGATCGGGACACTAGACTTCTGTGGATGCAGCCTAGAACAGCATTAGCCTTTCTCCTTTTTTGCCACCGACACTTGGACCCATTACATCCAATGGGGCTACCACGGACAAAATTAGTTGGACATGATCCCATAGCTTACAAGGGAACTCCTTGCCGCACCCCCTCCCTCCTCCTCCGAGCCAGTGGGAGATTTGAGGCTGGAGAAGATGCCAAAATGTGATGAATGGGATGCCTCAATGCCTTTTAGAGCCTCACAATTCCGATCCGTGCTGTCTCCCACTCCTCCTTATCAAACCAGAATTAAGGAGCGCATGCAGAGTTTTCCTGGAGCTTTCATTAGATGTTCATCTTTCATCCCCGCCTCCCTGTGCGAGATAGATAACAAAGCCACTGTGAGTCGATTCTGCGCGCTCTAGATACTTTTCATACGGGGCTTGATTGATGAGCACAAGGATCAACACAACAACAGTGCTCTAAAAGGATCTATCAGTGGCTTCCACCAGCATCTGGTTGACCACGGTGAGAACGGAGGGCTTCACCAGATGGGACTCCCCACCCCCAGATCGACTTTAGGGCGTCCCTATTTTCACCGGCGAAATATTGGAGGGGATGTCTCTATTTTCATCAGAGAAATGATGGAGGATATGCTGAATGGAAGACAGCAACATTGCAGCTGACGTTCGGGGTTGGTGGTCGTACGATAGCACATAGAGTGTAACAAGGATTGAGAGATTGTGGGGGGAGAGGGGGGCTCGTTTAATCTCACTGTAAACACGTGGTACAGTGACAATAAAGTATTTCTATTTCTATAATAGGATGTCCCCAGGGTTTTCTTTTTCCAACCAGAACTCAGTTCCGGCACCTCTCAAGTAGGTGCCATTGCCATAAGGGAACAAGGAAGATGTTCATGTTCCGGCACCTCCTTTTCTTAAAAAAATGGCACTGGGCGTCCCTATTTTCATTGGAGAAATGTTGCAGGGTATGGACTCTGTGCTGTTAGGTTTAAAGGTAAAGGGACCGCTGACCGTTAGGTCCAGTCGTGTCCGAATCTGGGGTTGCGGCGCTCGTCTCGTTTTACTGGCCGAGGGAGCCGGCGTACAGCTTCCGGGTCATGTGGCCAGCATGACTAAGCCGCTTCTGGCAAACCAGAGCAGCGCACGGAAATGCCGTTTACCTTCCCACCAGAGCGGTACCTATTTATCTACTTGCACTTTGTGTTTTTGAACTGCTAGGTTGGCAGGAGCTGGGACCGAGCAACGGGAGCTCACCCCGTCGCGGGGATTCGAACTGCTGACCTTCTGATCAGCAAGCCCAAGGCTCTGTGGTTTAACTCACAGCGCCACCCACTTCCCTTGCTGTTAGGTTTAAGCCACATTAAATAGGTGGACTCTCAATATCCAGGGAGAGTTTACATCCAAATTTTCGTCCCTGGGAATCGCAAGTGGGGAGAGTGTTGCTGTTGCATTCAAGTCCTGCTAAGAGAGGATCTGGTTGGGATCTGATGCTGGACAAGACAGGACCCCTTTGAGCTGATCCAGCAGGGCCCTTCTCATGTTGTGCAATCATACGTAATGCGATCAAAATAAAATCACTGTTTTTGGGGGCTGGAGGTGGGTGCAGAATAAGGTCTTCATTCATGCATGGAAAAGATGTCCAGTACATCTGCTGGCAAAGCAAGACATTCACTGAGAGGACTGGGAATTAGTGTTATAATTATCAGGCCACCTCTAAGATATGGTGACAGCAGCCACAGAGAACGGAAAAAGTTCTTCTGCACAAGCTGTATCATTAAACTACAGAATTCACTCCTGCCAGATAGAATCATAGAATTGGAAAGTTGGAAGGGACCCAGAAGATCATCTATAGTCCAAACCCCTGAAATACAAGAAATGCAGCTCTCGCCATACGGGGATCGAACCTGCAACCTTGGTGTTATCAGCACCATGCTCTAACCGACTGAGCTACCCAGATGTGTTGACGCACTCAGGGTCTGCTTGCAGGCTTGGCCATCATTAGAACAGGCTACTGGCGTACAGGATATTTGGATTTATGAACTTATGGAACGTGGTTCCGTACAAGAGGTGGTGTTATCAACCCTTGCAGGTGTCCTTAAGTAATCTGTGAAGAACATGTTGTCTGAAAGGAAACTCCTCCTTCACACAATGCATGGTTAGACCGAGCAACTCGCTCTCACAAGAGGGCAGTGATGGATCCCAACCCCCAATTTTCCAGGGACAGTCCTGGATTTTCAGAAGCTGTCCCTTGTTTCTGATTTGACCCTGTAATGTCCCACTTTTCCTTAGGATTGTCCCTAATTTATTGGAGAAATGTTGGAGGGTATGGAATTATGAGACCCCCTGAACCAAGGAGATAAGTAACTATGCAACCTTTAGAAGACATCTTAAGGCATCCCTATATAGGAAAGTTTTTAAATGCCTAATCTTTTATTAAGTTTTTACACCTGTTGGAAGCTGCCTAGAGTGGCTGGGGCAACCCAGTCAGATGCGGGGGTATAAATAATAAAATTATTATCATTATTATTATTACGGAATAGGATGCCCCTGTTTTCATTGGAGAAATGCTTGAGGGTATGAATAATAATGGATGGAGAGTTCCGATAGATGAATTATTTTTATTTTAAGTAAAGTTTCTAGTCCTTATGCTTGCAAATGCAAAAGGAAAACGCTTTTCCTTAGGACGTCCCTGTTTCATTGGATAAATGTTGGAGGGTATGCCAAAATGGCTTTAAAAGAGGATGGGACAGATGCGTGGAAGAATGTGGGCTCTTGGGGGGCTGCCAACCCCAGTGACTCCAATGCTCTGCGTCTGAAGTTGAACGCAGCAACTTCATCAGCCACAGCAGAGGGATGTGGTACCCAGGCCCTGCTTGCTGGCCATTGTAAGACGCAGATTTGGTGTTCATTTAGCTGCACGGCACGCCGGCTTGCTTTGAAGGCAGCGGAGCATCATTTGCATATATGCAAATGAGGAGCGCTTTACCCATATATTATTTAAAAAAAATGGGTCAGTCGGGGACTGTGGCTTGACCTGTCGGCATGGCTTGCATTAATGGGGGAGGAACAGCTGGACAGGCAGATGGGGGGTGAGGGTGAGAGAGAGTCAGACCGGGCTGAAATGCAGTGACCATAAAGGCTTTGGCCAGCTCAGCGCCTCAAATTTAACAGCATCCTTTCATGGGTTGCCAAGTGCACACGCCACATGTCTATTTGCATACAATTCCCAGAGTCCTCTGCCGTGGCGGTGAGGCAAGAGAGCAAAAGCAGTCACCGTAAGCGGCAGGGCCCTTGCCACACAGGGAGAGATGGTTCCAAACGCAGTCTGCACGGTGTCACACGGCGCTTGTCTTAATGTCGCCTGCCAAGCGCAAGATTTCACACCTATTTCTTTAATGATCCCTCTTCCCCGGTCCCCTAGTTCTGCTGTAGGAAAACACAAGTCGATTCAGAGAGTTGTCCTTTGTAGAATACGGAATGACAGCTGGGCCGCAGAGCTCATGGCCATCTCATGAAGTTGAATGTTGAGATTTTCAGGACAGTTACAAGAAAGTCCTTTTTCACACAGCCCATAGTTAAACTGTGGAACTCGCTCCCACTAGAGTCAGGGGTGGCTAGCAACTGAGATGGCTTTGGCAGAGGATTGGGCAAATTCATGGCCACCAAAGGCTACCAGCCGTACTAGCTATGCTCTGCCTCTGCAGTCAGAGACAGCGATGCTTCTCAAGAGCACAGGAGGGGAGAGTGCTCTGGTGCTCAGATCCTACTTGCTGATTTCCCGCAGGCATCTGTTGGGCTGCTGTCGGAGCCGGCTCCTCTTAGGTTCTCATGAGCTGACTCTAGGATACGGCCTGGGAAGCTTCTTCACACCCGGCAGAATGAAACTCTGGAACTCCCTCCCACAAGAGGCAGTGATGTTCCCCAATCTAGACCTAGACAGTGTTAAAAGAGGGTCCTGGTGAGTGAGCAGCTGCCAGTCAGGGTTGACGATACTTAGCTGGGTGGACCAGTGGCCTGACTGCACAAGGCAGGTTCCTACGTCTTGCGGCTGCAGTGTGCATCAGCGGAAGTCTAGTGTCCAGATCAAGGGAAGCGAAAAGGGAAGCGGGTGGCGCTGTGGGTTAAAGCAATTGCCAATCAGAAGGTTGGCGGTTCGAATCCACGCGACGGGGTGAGCTCCTGTTACTCGGCCCCTGCTCCTACCAACCTAGCAGTTCGAAAGCACATCAAAGTGCAAGTAGATAAATAGGCACCACTCCAGTGGGAAGGTAAACGGCGTTTCTGTGCGCTGCTCTGGTTTCACCAGAAGTGGCTTAGTCATGCTGGCCACATGACCCGGAAACTGTACGCCAGCTCCCTCAGCCAGTAAAGCGAGATGAGCGCCGCAACCCTAGAGTCATTTGTGACTGGACCTAAAGGTCAGAGGTCCCTTTACCATTTCCTTTTATTCTACCTTGGTCAGACCACACCTGGAATATGGTGTCCAGTTCTGGGCACCACAAGTTCAGAAGGATATTGACAAGCTGGAACATTTGCAAAGGAGGGTGACTAAGATGATCAAGAGTCTGGAAAACCAAGCCTTATGAGGAACGGTTGAGGGAGTTGGGTGTGTTTAGCCTGGGAAACAGGAGATATGATAGCCATCTGTCTGAAGGGCTGTCACATGGAAGATTGAACAAGCTTGCTTTCTCCTTCTCAAACCAAGAGCTTCAAGTTACAAGAAAGGGGATTCTGACCAGGAGAACTTTCTGACAGTAAGAGCTGTTTTGACAGTGGAACTTAGGAAGCTCTGGACTCCCCTTCCTTGGAGGTTTTTAAGCAGAGGTTGGATGGCCATCTGTTGGGGATGCTTTAGCTGAGATCCCTGCATTGCAGGGGTTGGACTAGATGGCCCTTGGGGTCCCCCAACTCTACAATTCTATGATTCTTCAGCCACTGGGAGACCAACAGAGGCTGCTCCTCCTCCTCATCCTCGCTTCCCAGCTCTCCCCTGCGGCGCGCCAGAGAGAAAAGGAAGGCAAGGAGGAATGTATAAATAAAACTTTTACTGCAGTAGGGTAAAATGCTGCTAAAGATTCTTCACATCTGCGCAGTGGTGGGAGATAAATATTAAATCTATAATTTATGTAGATGGCTTCTCAGCTTGTATGGAGGAGGCCAGCGCTGGCTAATAAAATACGATATATCAAGGCAGCTTATCTCGCCAGCCAATGCGGAGCTCTCCATAATTTGCATGGGGATTGGGTGACTCTCAGGAATTTACCTGCCACTAAATATATAGCAGGGTCAATGCAGCGAGGCTGTTTGCTTTTTGAGTATCGATTTGAAACTCTCTTTCTCTCTGGTTGTATGCCCCCCCTTTAAAAGTTTTTCCTGACCTGTTTTGATAGCGGAATTATTCCTGCCCTTGTATAGAACAAGAATAATCTCTTCTTCTCCTCTTCCTTTTCAATGGAGCTCGGCGACGGAAGCGCACAGCTGTATTTTGAGGGTGCACCAGGTGTTTAATTTTTGTACCCCCTGGACTTCCGGCGGCTGGCGCCATTATGGACGGTCGTGGGTTGCTTCGGCTGTGAAGCACCCAGTTCATTCCGGGGGTTAGGAGCCCTGCAGCCGCATAGCGGGGCTTCGGTGGGGGCACGGGAAGAGCGTCCCGTGCCCTGGGCTCCCCGGCTGTGCCCGTTGCGCTCTGAACCCTTCCCCCGCTCCCCCTGTAAAGGGGGAGTGGGGGTGAAGGGACCACGGAGCCGGGCTTTAGGGGAAATGCCCCAACCGGGATGTTTACATGCGGCGGCAAAGTCCGTGATGAGCGTCTCTGTTCTACCTGTCATTAAGGAGTTGCTAAGAAACCAGAAGCTGTGAGTAATTAACTGACTCTTTGTATTCCGGGAAAGCTCTGGGATTAAGAAGAAAGGCAGCCCGCCTCTCTCCCTTCGGGTGGTGAAAGAAATTAACTCTTTAAGTGACTGCTGCTACAACAATCAATAGAAAGCATTTGGAATTTGAGAACTGAGTCTGTTGAGATCTCCTTTTGGGGGTTAACTGAGGAAAAAATATCTCCATTTGAAGTTTCGGTCTTTATACTTCGGGATCGGAAGAAATGGCGGCGATTTGGACTTGCGTAGGAAAAAATTGAGACAAAGGAAGGAAAAGACAGGAAACGTAATTTGATACCCACCTCCCCCCTGAAGATGTTGGACTTTGCGCTTATGTTGGCATTGAAGGATTGGGAGGAGGAGGAAAAACTTACTGTCTTTCAACTGGAACTGCTTGATCGAAAACTAAGAGCCTTGAGTGCGATTATAAATGGAAAGAATTTGTTTTCCACAGAGGAGGCTTTTCGAAAGTTTTATTCAATGGAAACAGACTTCTGCAAAGAGTTGGAAGATGTGTTGGAAGGATGGTTGGAGATGGCTGAGCAAATCAGAATGGAACAGGGACCGATTTCAGGGGGTGGCAGTAGCCCTGGAACGGAAAGATTTTTAATATCCAGACTCCGAGGTGGCAGCTCGGGGTCGAGGGACATAGAATTAAGATTTCTACAAGAAGAAGAAGCATGGCACAAAGGCACGGAGAAACTCAGAATGGAGAGGACGAACATCTTGGAGCTCGATGCAGGGTTTGTTGTGGTTGCAACCTGGATCTGTGGACATTTAGAAGAATATAATTGGAGATCTGGTTCTGGTGAAGGACAGGAGAAGATAATGGACAGAAGGGGAGTGGGTTGAACTAATTAATGTATAATATAGATGGTCTGCCATGGTATCCGAAATCGGAGTGTGAAGTTTGTTAATTACAAGTCTATATTAAATAAGTAAGGAGATATTGAGTTTAAGTTAAAAGCAGCATGATAAATGATAGAAGAAATAAGTTTAGCTGTAAGAATACTCGGTTAAGTTTTAGGTTATAATGCAAAGAATAAGACAAAGGTGTTTTTTCTTTTTTAAGTAAAGTTAAATTTTCATAGAGAAAAGTTGTTAAGGAAATAGTGTATTGTTTTAAAACCGAAGGTGTATAGGCGGGGGAAGTCAAACGTCAAGATTTGGAACTAGAAATTTTTTTTTTTTAATAAGGTATACAGATAAGAAGAAGAATCCTGACATTATGTGTATTTGTATTTGTTTTGATATTTGTAGGTGTGGGTTGGGTTTGTGTTATTTTGTGAAAATGTCAATAAATTCTGTTAATTTTTGTACCCCCTAACAATTTTGCACCTGGGGCAACCGCCCCTGTGCTCCCCCCCACACACACTATGCTCCTGCTCGAGGATCAGGTAAATGCATGGAAGTCTAAATATATATAAAAACCTTAAAAAAAAAAATCTCCAGTAGCACCTTAAAGGTAAAGGGACCCCTGACCATCAGGTCCAGTCATGTCCGACTCTGGGGTTGCGGCGCTCATCTCGCTTTATTGGCCGAGGGAGCCGCCGTTTGTCCGCAGACAGCTTCCGGGTCATGTGGCCAGCATGACAACGCCGCTTCTGGCAAAGCAGAGCAGCGCACGGAAACGCCATTTACCTTCCCGCTGGAGCGGTCCCTATTTATCTACTTGCACTTTGACGTGCTTTCGAACTGCTAGGTGGGCAGGAGCTGGGACCGAGCAACGGGAGCTAACCCCGTGTCAGGGATTCAAACCGCCGACCTTCTGATCAGCAAGCCCTAGGCTCTGTGGTTTAACCCACAGCGCCACCTGGGTCCCATGCACGCACTTCTGCTTATACCAAGAACAAACTTAGTTGGTCTCTAAGGTGCTACTGGACAATATATATATATATATATATATATATATATATATATATATATATATATATATATAAACTGCGTCAGACCAATACAGCTACCTACCTGAATCTAGATGCATGGAAGTCTATCAGCCGTAATCAGTGCTGGATTTACGTAGAAGCTACACAAGCTATAGCTTAGGGCCCCACTCTCTCTTGGGAGCCCACCAAAAATGTAAAGGAAAATAAACCTGGATGTACATTTCCAAAATATATAAGATAAAAAATACAAATAAAATAAAACCTACATGCAGCAACAGTGTTTTGTGTTCTTTAGGCTCCTATGATGTAATTAATGGGCCCCGCCTGCTAGCCTACTCCCTAAAATATCACAGGTTTGCTCATTTCTATATACAGGGTGCCTACATTCTGCATGGACTGGCTGCATGGCAACGTGTGCAAACGGCTTTAGTTGCATATTAGGTCTATAAATTACCATATAGCATATATTCAACATAAAAAACCAGCAACAATTTGTTGTTGACAAAGGACAGCTGGACATATAAGGGGCCCCCATTACCTTCAGTAGCTTAGGGCCTCATCAAACCTAAATCCGGTCCTGGCCATAATGGCTATGTTCTGCCCCCCATGGTCAGAGGCCTAGAGTGCTCCTGAATCCCAGCTGCTGGGGACCACAGGAGGGGAGAGGGCTCCTGTGCTCAGATCCTGTTTTGTGGAATTCCCAGTGGGGCGTGTTATAGGATGCTGCAGTGGGTGGGCCATTGGTCTGGTCCAGTTGCAGGGCTCTGCTTATCTTCTTTGGGTATTAACTTTAACCAGTGTCCAACAGGATGCCCCGATGGGAAGATCACAAGATGACCTGAGCCCAAGATCCCTTTCCCCCCTCTTACTGTTTCCAGCAACTGGTTCTAAAATGAACAGGGATCCTCTGCAATGTGAGGAAGGATTGCTTGGGGGCAGGCTGCCCAATTTATTCAAAGTATTTATAAGCTCCTCTTCATTTAATATTATTGAATTCCAGAGCAGGGAACGATAAAATGAAGTAACAATGGTATACAGTACAGGGGGGGAAATGACAATATTCAAAAGTTACAACATCATATATGAAGGCACACTAAAAAACCACTCTTCTCTCTCTCTCTTCCTCCTTACCTTGGGCTAGTCACACTTCTCTGAAGTCTCTCAGCCCCACTCACCTCACAGAGTGTTTGTTGTGGGGGAGGAAGGGAAAGGAGAATGTGAGCCGCTTTGAGACTCCTTCGGGTAGTGAAAAGCGGGATATCAAATCCAAACTCTTCTTCTTCTTCTTCTTCTTCTTCTTCTTCTTCTTCTTCTTCTTCTTCTTCTTCTTACCGGCCAACACAAACAGCATTCAGCAACATCCTGGTTCGCATGCATAATATCTCGGGTTCAGTTCCCTGGTGGGGCTGGGAAACCAAAGGTCACCTCTCTAAACACTGGACAGCGACTGCCAGTCAAGAGGTGGCCATACTGAGCCATCCGTCATGGATGCTTTCGCTGAGATTTCTGAATTTCCGTGGGGTTGGACTAGATGATTCTCAGGGTCTCTTCCAACCACAAGTCTATAAGTCTACGAGATGCACCAATGATCTGATTTGGTATAAAAGAAGCTCTATAACAAACCCGGAAATCGATTCAGAATCACGAGGGCTAGAATCATTCTTTATGTTATTGCCTTCTGTGAAGTGGAGGAGCTTAAAAACACACTTCCCTGCCTCCTCATGTTTACTTTAGCCCAGCCACAATGCCTGAAAGTAGCTGGGTTGATTTCTAGAAGTTGGCTGTGATGTGGCGAGCCTTTCATCAAGAGCTCCATCTGGTACGCAGGCTGAGACCCTACCTGCCCGCAGACTGTCTTGCCAGAGTGGTGCATGCTCTAGTTATCTCCCGCTTGGACTACTGCAATGCGCTCTACATGGGGCTACCTTTGAAAGTGACCCGAAAACTACAACTAATCCAGAATGCGGCAACTAAACTGGTGACTGGGAGCAGCCGCCGAGACCATATAACACCGGTCTTAAAAGACCAACATTGGCTCCCAGTACGTTTCCAAGCACAATTCAAAGTGTTGGTGCTGACCTTGAAAGCCCTAAACTGCCTTGGCCCAGTAGACCTGAAGGAGCATCTCCACATCCATCGTTCAGCCCGGACACTGAGGTCCAGTTCTGAGGGCCTTCTCAGTAGTGGCACCCACCCTGTGGAATGCTCTCCCATCAGATGTCAAAGAGATAGACAACTATATGGCATTTAGAAGACATCTGAAGGCAGCCCTGTTTAGGGAAGTTTTTAATGACTGATGTTTTAATGTATTTTTAATCTTTTGTTGGAAGCTGCCCAGAGTGGCTGGGGAAACCGAGCCAGATAGGCGGGGTATAAATAAATTATTTATTTATTTATTTATTTATTTATTTATTTATTTATTTATTTCAACCAGACAAATCTGGGTCGTCTCCTGCCCTGTGAAGTCTCCCCCCTACCCACCCCTGCCTGACCCCCTAACCATCTGGCCAGTAGTCCTTAGCACCGAATTCTCCAAAAACAACCTGGAAAGTCCCCAGTTGGCCTGTGTCCGCCCTTCTCTCCATTTCCCCCGCTCCCTCCCTCCGTCCTGCCTTCCACTTGCCTGTTGCGTGGCTCTGGCACTCCTATAAATCACGTCCCGATTATGACACCAAATAGTGACCAATAAAACGGATGTAAGCACCTGCTTTTTATCTGGCCTATTACGCCTGCCCGCCAGCCGCTAATGAAAAACAGATCCGCTGCAGATAGAATCATCCATAACCGTTACGTGGCTGGTGCCAGGATGGAGATGGTTCGCCCTTGTTAATGTCTTCATTTTCCCCCCTCTCCCCTCCTTGGAAGCGCAGATCATCAGCAAGGCCCACTGTTCCAGCTCAATGAAGCAAGTTATCAGAAAGGTCTCTCTCTCTCTCTCATTCTAGCTGCTTTTGCGTATTCGCTATGTTTTCACAAGATCATAAGAGCCGTCATTTCCTTGTACCGGGATACTGACTGAATGCTCTGCCATTTAAAAACTGGGAGGAAACAAAAACAAAAACAAATCCCTGCATCTAGAGATCTAGTATGCCAGGAAGAAAGATTTTCTCTTGGATGTGTTGTCAAGAGTAACCTTCTCCCTGACAGGTTACTTTTCTGTACCCTGGACCTTTCTTCCTTCTGCTCCCCTGCAAAAATAAAAGTGGATGCAGTTTTCCCCTAAAAAATAAAAATAAAAATTACCTGTTCTGTTATTTGTTTATTTACTTAAATATACATAAACCAAAGCACAGTGTTGCAAATATTTGCACAAACCAAGCCTTCAGTTTGGTGGCATGGATCCCTGTGCTGAGTGAGCTTCCTGCACAGGCTCTTGCGTGTTCAGAGTAAGGGCAGGAGCCACCGCCGTCACTCTGAATAGGCTCCCAATTGCTCCGCATAATCTGATCAGATGTAACATTATTTCGCAAAGCCAAAAATGGGAGGGGGGAGTTTGCCACCTGTTCTTCTGCTTTTGAACCCCCCCCCCAATTCAAAATAGGCAGGTGGCATGGAGTTTTCCTCTGTTCTGCCTCTCTCCTCCCCCTTCCCATTTAGATTCAACCCGTTGCAATTGCTTTCCCCAAGCAAAATCCCATTCCCACTCTGGCCATCCAGGGCCTCAGCAAAGAAAAAAAAAAAGAAGGAACCACCCATGGCATGTAATTAAAGGTGCAACTGATAAGTGTTTCTTGTACACTCCTGAAGATCAGTGAGGTAAGAGGCATATAATTAAATGTTTGTACTTTTAATACGTGGTGGTGTGAAGGAAGATGAATTTTAATTACCAGCTCTTAATTGTTTGGCTGGCCTGCTAATGTGGTATTTGCACAGCATTAATGCAATGCGTTCTTCACCAGTGGGGGCCTTTCTCTCTCCAATAGTGGAGACTTCTGTCTCTGCTCTCCCGTTGAAAGACTTTCGGAGAATTGAATGGCAGTTTCAAGAGGCCTTAGCTCATACCCTCCAACATTTCTCCAATGAAAATAAGGACGTCCTTTTTAATAATAATAATAATCATCATCATCATCATCATCCACCCATCTGAGTGGGTTGCCCCAGACACCCTGAGCAGCTTCCAACACGTATAAAAACATAATAAAACATTAAACAGCTTCCCTATACAGGGCTGCCTTCAGATGTCTAAAGGTTGTCTAGTTGCTTATCTCCTTGGTGTTAAAAGACAATATTTAAGAAATATTTATACTATGTATTACCGTTTTATTTTTATTTTGCTGGTCTATGACCATAATAAAGATAGAAAATTCTTTCCAGTAGTACCTTAGAGACCAACTGAGTTTGTTCTTGGTATGAGTTTTCGTGTGCATGCACACTTCTTCAGATCTGAAGAAGTGTGCATGCACACGAAAGCTCATAACAAGAACAAACTCAGTTGGTCTCTGGTATCTGAAGAAGTGTGCATGCACACGAAAGCTCATAACAAGAACAAACTCAGTTGGTCTCTGGTATCTGAAGAAGTGTGCATGCATACGAAAGCTCATAACAAGAACAAACTCAGTTGGTCTCTGGTATCTGAAGAAGTGTGCATGCACACGAAAGCTCATACCAAGAACAAACTCAGTTGGTCTCTGGTATCTGAAGAAGTGTGCATGCACACGAAAGCTCATACCAAGAACAAACTCAGTTGGTCTCTAAGGTGCTACTGGAAAGAATTTTCTATTTTGTTTCAACTATGGCAGACCAACACAGCTACCCACCTGTAACCGTAATAAAGATATTATTATTATTATTATCTCCTTGACTCGCGGGTTGCATAACTCCATAAAAGGTGAAGGTAAAGGTACCCCTGATCATTAGGTCCAGTCGCGGACGACTCTGGGGTTGCGGCGCTCATCTCGCTCTATAGGCCAAGGGAGCTGGCGTTTGTCCACAGACAGCTTCCGGGATATGTGGCCAGCATGACTAAGCCGCTTCTGGCGAACCAGAGCAGCGCACGGAAATGCCGCTTACCTTCCCGCCGGAGCGGTACCTATTTATCTACTTGCACTTTTTGGCGTGCTTTCGAACTGCTAGGTTGGCAGGAGATGGGACTGAGCAATGGGAGCTCACCCCGTCATGGGGATTCGAACCGCCGGCCTTCTGATCGGCAAGCCCTAGGCTCTGTGGTTTAGACCACAGCGCCACCTGTGTCCCATTGCATAACTCCATACTGTCCAACATTTCTCTGTTGAAAGTAGGGACATCCGAAGGAAAAGTGGGACATTCCGGGATCAAATTGGAAACTGGGATGGCTTCTGTAAATCCAGGACTGTCCCTGGAGAATAGGGACACTTGAAGGGTCTGCTAGCTGTGGTGGGAGGGGCCTGCCCCCAGAGGGAATAAGCATGTCAAGGTGCTAGACCCTTGCACCAACAGAGAAGCAGAAAGTGCGTCTCATCAATAGCCCTTTGGAGACCTCATGGATGGAGGTGGGTGGATCCCGAATAGGCAGAGAAGAGGTCAGGGAGCTGGCGCTCAGGTCCTGATTGTGGGTTTCCCACAGACATCTGGTTGGCCACTCTGAGAACAGGATGCTGGTCTAGATGTCTGACCATCACTTGAACCCAGGTTCAACCATTAAGCAAAATGAGCACGTTTTTAGGGCATCAAGGGAAAAGGGGGGCACCACAGAAATTTCCTGCTGCTGGAATTTTTAACCTTAATGGCCACAAATTGCTCAGCTGAGCGTTCGTTTTCTCAGCTGAAGTATATTTTAAAAATCCCAACAGAACAACAATGCAAGAAGGCAGGCTGGATGCCTTATCGCTACTAAGTGTAGAAGCACATGTGTTGTGTAAGATTGAGGTTTTGAGGATGTGATCAAAGTCTTTGCAATTAGGAGAAAATATAGGAGAAAATGTTTCAGATATAAATAAAGTGGAAGGAAAATGAGGTTTGTTTTTGTATACATCGTACTGTAGGTTTTGTTCCATTTCCAAATTGTAAAATTTTATTTAATGGTTTGTTATTGTTCGTATTTTGAGTTAGATATATATGGGGGCACCAAAATCTTTTAAGAGCTTAGGGCCTCTAAAGGTTGTAATCTGGCCCTGATTGGTAGCCAGTGTATTCGCAAGTACTAAAGGCGTTCAGAAGAGCTGTGTTCAAGTTCCGCCTGGGTTGTGCTTTCTTGGCCAGTCCTTGCTCTCTCAGCCTAGTAAAACTGGACTAACTGTTGCCTACCTCTCACTGTAGACCCAAGGCCCTACAGAGAGGAGCTGTTTCTTTGCCAGAGCCACTCATCCTCCTACCCGAGCTCTGTGGCAGCAGCACTGGCAGAGGAAATAGGGACATTTTGGGATCAAATGAGAAGCCGGGATGGCTTTCGTAATTACAGGACTGTACCTGGAAAATCAGGTCACTTGGAGGGTATGTATGGTCTCCATCGTGGGTAGGCAAACTGAGGCCCGGGGGCCGGATCCGGCCCAATACCCTTCTCAATCCAGCCCATGGACGGTCCGGGAATCAGCGTGTTTTTACATGAGTAGAATGTGCCCTTTTATTTAAAATGCATCTCTGGGTTATTTGTGAGGCCTGCCTGGGTTTTTTACATGAGTAGAATGTGTGCTTTTATTTAAAATGCATCTCTGGGTTATTTGTGGGGCATAGGAATTCCTTCATTCCCCCATATATATATAACTCCCCACAAGGTCTGAGGGACAGTGGACCAGCCCCCTGCTGAAAAAGTTTGCTGACCCCTGGCCTCCATGGTCGGAGTCAGATGCGCTTCCGAATGTCAGTTGCTGGAAACTGCAGGGGAGAGGGCTCTGTTGCTCAAATCCAGCCTACTAGTTTTCCACAGGCAGCTGTTCAGAAGAGGATGCAGTCGTACCTCAGGTTACAGACGCTTCAGGTTACAGATTCTACTAACCCAGAAATAGTACCTCGGGTTAAGAACTTTGCTTCAGGATGAGAACAGAAATCGCATGGCGGTGGTGCGGTGGCAGCGGGAGGCCCCATTAGCTAAAATGGTAACTCAGGTTAAGAACAGTTTCAGGTTAAGAACGGACCTCCAGAACAAATTAAGTTCTTAACCCGAGATACCACTGTACTGGAATGCATCCAACATTAGTCCTTCTCACAGCAGACTCACTGAAATTAAGGGGCACGGCTAATGTACGTACATTAGCCATGCCCCTTAATTTCAGTGGGTCTACTGTGAGAAGGACTAATGTTGGATGCAACACACTTTCTTTCTTTCTCTCTCTCTCCCCTCTTCCTGCTGAACGTTCGCTCCTAATTGTAAATTGCCCGCAAAATTCTACATTGAGCACTTGTGTGGGACCAGGAGTGACCTGGAAGGCAGAGGCATTTCTCTGTTGCTCTTGCAGCAGAGAGGGGAGACAACTGGTGGTGTGAATGTTTCATGAAAATGTAGAAAACCGCCGCATGTCAACACATGTTTTATTTAATGGGATCCGCTTTTGCACTCAGTTGGGTGACGTGATGCATTTGGTGCTGCCGTCTCTCTCTCTCTCTCTCTCTCTCTCTCTCTCTCTGTTCTCCCTTTCCAGTTGCAACAAGGGTTAGAAAGCTCAAGGCTCCTGCTCCCGGTTCTGTGTGGCCTTGAGTTTGCATCTTCTGGATTTGAAAGGATATCCACGAAGGCTCTGCAAATGCACGTGCCAACTCTTTAACTGCTGCAGCGCTGATGAGGTTTTGAGAGTGGAGATCTTTAAAGCCTAAGAAGAGTCTGCTGGATCAGGCCAATAGCCCATGCCCATGCAAAACCGGCAAGCCAGATTTGAGTACATGAACGCTCTCCCCTCCTGTGGTTTCACTGCCTCCAATGGTGGATCAAAACAAAAACAAATTTTTTTTATTATTTTTTACTATGGCAGACCAACACGGCTACCTACCTGTAACTGGTCCAATGGTGGCTAATAGCCATCACATCAATAGTCCTCTCCTCTATAAAAGCTGCATGGAGCGTTGCAGGTTCTACAGCAGTTGAGGAAGGACCTACACTTCCTACCTGAGGGTTTTGGTGAGGGGATTGTCTCAGGTTTGGGAGTCTTGGATCTGAAACGTCCCTGAATTTCGACTTGGACTCGGTGTCATGCCAAACTGTGTTGCTTCTGTAGGTGTTGCTACTGACTCAACCGACACCCACCCCCCAATCTCTTTCCATTGTCACGTGGCGCAGTCCATTGCTAGCACTCTGGGCTATGATGGCAGGGGAGGTACCAACAAGATGGGTGGTGAGGTGCAAGATGGAACTCACAAGGGGGCACATAAAGATCTGAAGGTGTCTCATTTAATGCTAACCTTCTGATCCTGACTCTGGTGACTCCCCCCCCCCCATGTTGTTGGGCAGTAAAGGCAAGTGATGATTAGAGTTGCGATGGAGGAAGCTTGGGGCAGTGAAGGCAAGTTACAGAGTTGTGATGGAGGTAGCTTGGGGGCAGTGAAGGCAAGTGACAGAGTTGTGGTGGAGGTAGCTTGGGGGCAGTGAAGGCAAGTGACAGGGATGTGATGGAAGTAGCTTGGGGGCAGTGAAGACAAGTGATGGTCTAGTTCAGGGATGGGGAACCTGTGGCCATTTAAGGCGCCATCTCAAGACTGTGCCATATCAAGGGCCCAGCTTTGACTTTTCACCTTGGTGGTCCTGAGCCTGGACTGTGGAGCAAGTAACTCTGTGCACCTCTCAGCCATCCTTGCTCCTCCAGGAAAGAAAAGAGAAGTTTAGGAAGGATGACGGGTGAGGGTGATGAATGGCAGCTTGCGCAGGCTGTTGCCGTTGGAGCCGAGAGGAAGCGGCGGAGAACCTTTTAACGGAGTGAAGCTGAATAATGCATGAAGTTTTGTTAATCATGTACTGATTAAAATGATGATGTGTTAATATTATCTCTGTCACCTCGGGAGAGAGGAGACAGAGTGGAGGCACCTGGGGAGGGAGAGGAAGGGAAACGGAATGAAGAGATCATTGGTCAGGGCACAGATAAAGTCTCCTGGGTCCAAGAGACTAAAACAAACAAAAGAGAACATCCTTGTTATAAGTCAGGAGACAAACTTACAGATGGACTGTAGGAGACCCTGATGATCTGTGGCTGACCCTTGGCTTCATGAACTTCCTGGAACTGTGTATTTTCAGGCACTGAAAGGGAATAAGCTTCCAGTTGGCCACTGGAAGCCAGTGTGGTGTAGTGGTTAAGACAGAGCAGTAGACTCGTAATCTGGGGAACCGGGTTCGTGTCTCCACTCCTCCACATGCAGCTGCTGGGTGACCTTGGGCTAGTCACACTTCTTTGAAGTCTCCCAGCCCCACTCACCTCACAGAGTGTTTGTTGTGGGGGAGGAAGGGAAAGGAGAATGTTAGCTGCTTTGAGACTCCTTCAGGTAGTGAAAAGCGGGATATCAAATCCAAATCCAAACTGTGAGAACATGATGCTAGACCTTTGCTGCACCAGAAGAGAGAACTGAAACCAATGGATTCAAACTGCAAGAAAGGAGATTCTGGCTATACATTCTAGCAGTAAGAGCTGCTTGACAGTGGAACGGACTCCCTCAGAAGGGAGTGGACTCTCCTTTGTTGGAGGTCCGATTCTTAACTGTGGCTCCTGCACTGCAGGAAGTTGGATTAGATGATGCTTGGGGTTCCTTCTGGCTCTACCGTTCTATGATTCTAGGTGGGATGGAATTAGCTGCCTGGCCCATCCTTCGCTTGAACATGAATGCATGCTGCTTCAGCTTCACAGGTCAGAAAGTGTGCTCTGCTGTTTTGGGAGGCAGAAGACCCCACTGTTAGAAGAGGAAAGGGGCAGATGCAGCCCCCGGGTTCATGCATACCTGCATATCTATCGCTTAACATTGTGTTTACAGTACTGTACTGATTTAGGTGGACCTGCCATGATAGAAAGCACCTTCAGATGTTCGTTGGAAGCACCCATGACTCAGTGGGTAGAGAACCTAGGTTCAGTTTGTGGCAGCATCTCCAGGTAGGGCTGGGAGAGACTCCCCTGTCTTGAACCCTGGAAAGTCCCTGCCAGTGAATGTAGGCAACCCAGAGCTAGGTGGACCCATTGTTGTGATTGGCGCAAGGCAACTTCTTCTGTTCCTAGAAGCCTGTGTTTCCATGGAGGAAGAGCCATAGCTCAGTGGTAGAGCACCTCCTTGCATGCAGAAGGTCCCAGGTTCAACACAAATGGCATCTCCAGGTAGGGGAGGGAGGTACCTCTGTCTGAAATACACTGTCAGTCAGTGTAAACAATACTGAGCTAGGTAAATTCAATAGTCTGACTCTGGATAGCTCAGTCAATAGAGCATGGGACTCCTAATCTCCAGGTTAGGGGTTCGAGCCCCACGTTGGACTAAAGATTCTTGCATTGCAGAGGGGTGGACTAGATGACTCTTGTGGTCCCTTCCAACTCTACAATTCTATTATTTCCTGTGGTTTTTATTTCAATCGGCCCTTTATTCAAAACCATGAGGGATAGGATCTTACTGTATCCTTAGGGAACACCTGTAGCTTAGTGATAGGACATTGGCTTTGGATGCAGAAGGCCTCAGGATCTGAACTTGGTGTCTCCAGGTAGGACCAGGAATATCCCCTGAATCTTACCCTGGTGAGCTTCTGCCGATCAGTGTAGACAATGCAGAACTACATAGACCCAATTCTCTGACTTGGCTTCCTCCTGAATTTTCATTGGAGGAAACCAACCCTCGATGTTATCATGTATGGAACAAAACCACGTTTCTATTTGCTGTATGCAATCTTCCAAACCTCCACCGGTGGTTTCTACCAGGCCCCGAGTGTGGAAGCTGACAGATTTGAGGGCAGACGTTAACTAGCCCAGTCACCTGTTGGCAATTAGCTCTCTGAGGACCCCCCCCTCCCCACTCCGACGGCCGAGGAAGTCGATAAATGAGTAAGGGGATAAAATATTAATAGTAGATTAACACGTCCCTTCATCCACAGACGGAGAGCCACTCACAAACTCAGGCCACAAACGCTTCAGGGGGATTGTTTATGCTGTGTGAAATGGGGCTTTGGGGAGTGTCGTCTGTCAGCTCATCTGTCAACGTTGCAGCAGACTCGACTCTGGCTGGCACCCTCCTTTTTCAGGCTGTCAATCAAAGTCTGTAAGAATTGGAAGAAGGGGGAGGAGAAGAAAGAGACCCTCTTTCCAGGAGATGCACTCTGGACACTGAAGCTTTAAAAATCCCGGAAGTTTCTCTCTCTCTCTCTCTCTCTCTCTCTCTCTCTCTCTCTCTCTCTCTCTCTCTCAGAAAAGGATATGTCCATGTGGTTTTCCTCCCTTCTTGATCTGATGAAAGGACTCAAGTGAAGCTTCTGTGCGAGAGGGGGAAATGGAAGGATTATAGAAACCCAGCAGTGATAAAGGCTTGTCTCTGAACACCCTGTGTGCCTTCATGCTCCATACAAGACCAAACATGATCTGAGAACATTTCTATTTGTTTTCATAGAATCATAGAATTGTAGAGTTGGAATGGGCCCTGAGGATCATCTAGTCCAGTGTTTTTCAACCTTTTTTGGGCAAAGGCACACTTGTTTCATGAAAAAAATCTCGAGGCACACCACCATTAGAAAATGTTAAAAAAATTAACTCTGTGCCTATATTGACTATATATAAAGTAATTTTTCAATTTTTCCCACGGCACACCAGGCAACATCTCGCGGCACACTAGTGTGCCGCGGAACAGTGGTTGAAAAACACTGATCTAGTCCAACTCCATTCATAGAATCATAGAGTTGGAAGAGACCACAAGGGCCATCCAGTCCAACCCCCTGCCAAGCAGGAAACACCATCAAAGCATTCCTGACAGATGGCTGTCAAGCCTCCGCTTAAAGACCTCCAAAGAAGGAGACTCCACCACACTCCTTAGCAGCAAATTCCACTGTCGGACAGCTCTTACTGTCAGGAAGTTCTTCCTAATGTTTAGGTGGAATCTTCTTTCTTGTAGTTTGAATCCATTGCCCCGTGTCCGCTTCTCTGGAGCAGCAGAAAACAACCTTTCACCCTCCTCTATATGACATCCTTTGATATATTTGAACATGGCTATCATATCACCCCTTAACCTTCTCTTCTCCAGGCTAAACATACCCAGCTCCCTAAGCTGTTCCTCATAAGGCATCGTTTCCAGGCCTTTGACCATTTTGGTTGCCCTCCTCTGGACACCTTCCAGCTTGTCAGTATCCTTCTTGAACTGTGGTGCCCACAACTGGACACAGTATTCCAGGTGAGGTCTGACCAGAGCGGAATACAGTGGTACTATTACTTCCCTTGATCTAGATGCTATACTCCTATTGATGCAGCCCAGAATTGCATTGGCTTTTTTAGCTGCTGCATCACACTGTTGACTCATGTCAAGTTTATGGTCTACCAAGATTCCTAGATCCTTTTCAATGCAGGAATTTCAAATGAAGCTTCCCTGACATGTTGTTGTTGTTTAGTCATTTAGCCATGTCCAACTCTTCGTGACCCCATGGACCAGAGCACACCAGGCACTCCTCTATTCCACTGCCTCCCGCAGTTTGGTCAAACTCATGTTAGTAGCTTCGAGAACACTGTCCAACCATCCCGTCTTCTGTCGCCCCCTTCTCCTTGTGCCCTCAATCTTTCCCAACACCAAGGTCAGCACAAGTGAGCTCCCTGACCAAGTGGGGGATTTGAACCCTGGTGTCTTCCAGGACCTAGTAGTCTGACAATCTAACCACTACGCCACACTGTCTTTTCAGACTCGGGAGCTGCCTCCAGGATTTAAATAATGCATATGTTTAAATGCCTAAACAAAGACTGGAATGAATCCAACAGACGTTTTATATGGCTGATCTTCAAGTGAAAGAACAAAGCATGCTGTAAACATCTTTTTTTAAAAAAGGGGTGGGGGAGCGAAAAGGTGTCCCTCCTGATTTAAAAGGACAAATGTATTTATCTCTGTGTGTGCCTTGTGTTATAGAATGGGTCTTGCCAAAATTACCTCTCCTCTCTGCTATCAGGAAGAGATTCGTATTCAGCCGGGGCTGCCATCTAATCAGAGAAGTTGTAATTCCCGGTCGGTAATCTAATCAGAAGGTTGCATTTCAGATACGACATTGCGGAGGAGACATACAGTTCTTTATTTAGAAAGTGGCATGTGTTGAGCGGGGCGGGTGGAATTTAACTCAAACAGTGACCAGGCTGTGGTGTCCACCACTGCAGTAATTCTGAGACTGGGGCCTGAGAGTTGCAATGAGATGTTTCTTAACAATGGTGGTAGACCAAATCTCCACCCAGTAACCTCAACTTCCCTACCCCCTTGAGCCATGTGACTTGGAGGAAGTTGGAATATATGATCCCTGGGGGTCCCGTCCAATTCCACTGGTGTGGTCCCATGGAGGAACAGCTGTAGTCCAGTGGTAGGTGTTGTTATAACTTGTTATAACTCTACCAAGCAGACACATATACACACGTGTGGGACACCACAGGAGAAACAGCCCTGAGAGCCATTTTTCACTCCCAAACTGAAACTACTTCTCTGCGAGGAAGGAGGGGTTGGGGGAACCTTCCCATTATCTCAGGAATTAAAGTGAAAATCCTTGGCATCCTGATACCAGACAAAAGGGTGTGACTAACTTGGCTGGGAAGCAGGGAAATGTAAATATCTCCTTTGTTTCACTTGATGGGTTTTGTGGAGGGCAAGAGGAGGCAGGGGGCAGGGGGCAGGATTGCTGCACAGATTACTGCCACCAGACCTCCCCTTTCATGATGTGTCCATGATGTTTCTGGGGAAATTTTAAATTGTCTATATAAGGACAGGACAGATCAGGAAGGACAGATCCTGAAGTTGAGGCTCCAGTACTTTGGCCACCTCATGAGAAGAGAAGACTCCCTGGAAAAGACCCTGATGTTGGGAAAGATGGAGGGCACAAGGAGAAGGGGACAACAAAGGATGAGATGGTTGGACAGTGTTCTTGAAGCGACTGGCATGAGTTTGATCAAACTGCGGGAGGCAGTGGAGGATAGGGGTGCCTGGCGTGCTCTGGTCCATGGGGTCACGAAAAGTCAGACACGACTGAACAACAACAAATATAAGGTCAGGCAGACCTTTCTTCTGGGTTCCTCCTCCATCCAGCATGTGGTGAGTGAGGACCCTGTTGCAACAGTATTTGTTAATAAAGATCAGGCTTACTAGCTGCCTTGCTTTCCATTAGAACTCTGGTCTGGCTAGGGATGGGAGAGACCTGTGCTTGAGACCCTGGAGAACTGCTGCAAGTCAACATAGACATTGCTGGGCTCGTGTTACCCTACATGAGCCTCAATGACTATGTTCTCCCTCCACAGTTGGAGGCAGTGATGCCTCTGAAGACCATTTGCTGGAAGCCACAGCAGTGGAATGAAGTGCTCTCATGCTGTTGTCTTGTTCAAAGGTTCCCCATTAGGATATCTGGTTGGCCACACTGAGAACAGGATGCTAGATTCGATGGAGCAACTGGCCTGATCCAGCAGGACTCTTCTGACATTCTCAAATTATTCTGGTTTCTTCTCATTTTAAAATCTGAGGAGGTATCTGTCACCGGAATCTGTGAGAAATGTGTGAAGACATTCTCATTTCCCTGGAAATTGTGAAGGGGGCTTTGGAATCATGCCACCAGAAACTCCGTTCATTCTATCAGGCGAGCACTGTTGTGGACTGGTGCTCCTTCCACCCTCCGTTACCCACCAGCAGAGGCCCCAACCTTTAGGCCAGTTTAGGCAAAGGATGCCCCTGGACTGAGCCTGCTGCCCAGGAAATGTATTCTGCCCGATTGCACAATTGGCCAATTGAGAGTGGTCATGGGGGCAGGCTACTTGTAGGAGGCGGGCCTGGCTGGACTTGGTGGCTTTGCTCAGGTCCATGCCCTGGGGATGTAAAGAGGACCTGTGGCTGAAGCTGACAGCCACTCTACCACCGGATCACCCTCCTTTCCTCCCTCCCTATTGGTCTGAAGTGTGCTGCTTGAGGAAACTTGCTATGGACACCGTTGGTCACCGTATTCGGGACCAGGTTAGAATTTTTCCCATTTGGCAAATCGGCTCCGGCCATCTGGTCTTCACCATTCTCATAGCAATCATCACAACTTTGACGGTTTAGGCATTGAGTGGGCGTAGTCTTGGACAGAGGGGAGGTTGTAGCCTCTACATGCCCTTCCTGAAAACGGGGTATCCCTTTGAAGGGATCTGGGGAGATGTCAGATGCCTGGGCAGGGGCTAGGGCCACAACACTCCCAAGGTGCAATCCAGAAAAGGAGCTACTCTTTGATGTAGGTCAATAATTCCCTCTCTTCCGGTTGACCCCAAATTAAGTACCGTACTTCCAGCAGGAGTGCCAGCAGGGGCGTGCTCTACCCAATGTGTATGCCAAACCTCTCCGAAGAAAGTTGTGGCCTGATTGACCCCAAATACAACTTGCCGTGTCTCATTTATGGTTGTGATGGTCCATCAGGCAGGGACATGCCTGGGTAGGCAAAGAGGCATAGCAAGGGTAGGGGGTACCCGGTGTGAAAAAATTTTTTTGTCACCACCCCACATTGCAATTTTTGGGAATGTTGCCCAGAGTTGTTGAGAGATCAGCCTGGCACCCCTCAGCAGCTGGTGCTCACATCCCCAGCGGGTGGATTTTCACAATCATCGTTGTGAAAATCCGCCCACTGTTTGCACAAATACGCCCGACCGCCGGGCATATTTGCTCAATCGGCAGTTGGATTTTTGCGATCGGCGGATAGCGTTGGCACCCCTGGGAGGCCAGCACCATCCACCGATCACGAAAATCCGACCACCAATCTCATAAAACTGCCCACCGGGGATGCAAGCACCGCCTGCTGAGGGGTTTGAATGCTGCCCACTGGGGGGGGGTGTGTGCCAGGCTGATGAGCGGGCATATTTGTGTGATCAGCGGGCAGATTTTCACTACGACAGTTGCGCCAATTGCGAAAATCCGTGCCGGGGGTGCGAGTGCAGCCATGCTGATCTACCTGGGAGGATTTTGTCACACATACCCCTAGGCATGACACCCGGGGTGGACCCCCTCCCGCGCCCCCCTTGCAACGCCCCTGGGCACACAAGCCCCTCCTGCCCCATTTAAGGGAATTCCACCTGCCTCTTTCTTGATGTGACAACCTCAGTGTTTTGCAGCCTGCCAAGGCAAGTGTTTCGCTGAGTCCCCATTGGGCTGCCGGATGTGGCTGACAGCCCACATCCAGCTTGAAGAAGAAGAAGAAGAGTTTGGATTTGATATCCCGCTTTTCACTACCCGAAGGAGTCTCAAAGCGGCTAACATTCTCCTTTCCCTTCCTCCCCCACAACAAACACTCTGTGAGGTGAGTGGGGCTGAGAGACTTCAGAGAAGTGTGACTAGCCCAAGGTCACCCAGCAGCTGCACGTGGAGGAGGGGAGACGCGAACCGGGTTCACCAAATTACGAGTCTACCGCTCTTAACCACTACACCACACTGGCTCTCACTACACCACACTGGCTCCCACAGCCCTGAACCAGAACTGCAGCTCTGCGTCTTTGTTAACTTTTGCAGCCACACACCTCCAGCCGCAACAGATGTGGCTCTGATCTCGTCGCAGCAGAAGGCGATGGGGGCCCTGGGGTCCTTTGCTGTAGGTCTGCTGCACTTTCTTTCTCTCTCTCTCTCTCTCTGCAGTGGCATCGATAAAATTGAATTGTTGTATTGGAGTGTAAACATCTCTGCTTCTCTCTCTGTGTGTGTGTGTCTAAATGAAGGCCAGAGGTGCCAAGTCTTTTGTGTGTGTTTGCATAGCTTTCTGGACTTATCGACAAGACAAGACGGAAAAAAGGAGACCCTGCTGGGAGATGGTGGATTCGAGTATTTAAATAAGGCACTTGGGCTGCTGGGGTGGGCCAGAGGAGAAGCCCAAATGTCAACATCATTAGGCACTCTGACAAAGAGAAGGGGGGGGGAGTTTGTCTATCGTTGCTTCCCCGTTCCATTGCTGGAGCAACCCCCCCCCCTTAAGTTTGCATTGAGCATGTGGCAATGTGCTGTCTGAGGAAGGGACACAGCTCAATGCCAGAGCGCTGGTCCTTGCATGCAGATGGTGTTGGGGCATGTGCAGAGTGTAAGGATATGTATAGAAACTAGGAGAGGTTATAGTAGCTAGATATTACCCTACCGTACATGTGTTTGTGAGTTTAGCAGAGTGCACCCCTTTGTGGCAAAATTAGGAAGCCGTTGATTCAGCTCATTACAGCCTTTTTGGTGAAGCAATCCAGGATGCCTTGGTGCATTCCTGGTATATCCCCCCCTTCAAAACAATCATAGCACAAAAACAGTCTAAAATAGAGTAATAGGGAATAAAATAGAGTTTACTCACAGTTCCCATGCACTAGCAACCTGGAGGCAGGCTTAGGTTGCAGCTACAGGTACATCTGAGGCTGATGGAGTCTGAGTCTTTTGAGATGCAGTGGTAGAAGGTGCATGACGATGGCGAGTGAGCAAGATGGAGTAAGAGTGAAAAATGGGGATGTGACCAGCCTTTTTAGATAAGTTATCCCCATCTCTACCTGGCCGCAACCAGAGGGAAGTGGCTCCCACCGGGAGGACAGAAAGTCTATCATCACCTCTCAAACTTCTCTTCTCCAGGTTGAACATACCCAACTCCCTAAATTGTTCCTCATAAGGCTTGGTTTCCAGACCCTTCAGCATCTTAGTTGTCATGTTCCACCTCAGCAATAGGCTTCTTAAACTTTGGTGCCCAGGACTGGACACAGGAGGCCAGGAGGAGATCAGTGTTGACAGCACTAATCTATATAAGACTTGTGGATCTGACTCTGTATATGGCATCTTTCTGGGTTCTGTGTCCTAAGCAAGTACCATAACTCAGTGGCAGAAGGTTACAGTTTCAAACTGTAGCAGCATTTCCAGCTAGAACTGGGAGACCTTCCTTGTCTGAAATCCAGGAGCATCACTGCCAGTCAGTGTAGGCAGTACTGAGACCAATGGTTTGACAAAAGCAGCTTCCTGTGTCCCTATTTAAATTAGCTTTTGAAAACCCTGAGGACTGGGATCTTACTCTTTTTTTTTTGCAGGAAAGGGCTGCAGATCATTTGCAGGGGGAAAGGCCCCAGCTTCAATCTACAGCATCTCTGGGTAGGGCTAAGTACAGGTATGTCCCCTACCTGTGTCCCTCCTGGTCAGTGCAGAGAATATTAGATGATCCAAGGATCTGACTCTGTATCAGGCAGTTTCCTAGAGTGTGTGTGTACCACAGAAGGAAGACTTGTAAAAGATGAACTGTGGCAGAAAGGTCACAAATTAATTGGTTAATTGGTTGACTAATTATAAACTTGTTAGTCAATTATAAACTTTTGAGGATTTGGCAGGAGGAAGAGAAATCAAACACCTATGACAAGGCATCTCAAACTGATGATGACACAGAGGGTGAGACCGTCTGGAATAATAGAATCACAGAGTAGGACGGGATCCTCAAGGTGTGGGAATGTTCGGGGAGGCAGGAGAGGATATGTTGTTTATTCGTAACCTTCCTAACTTGCGCTAGCAAGTTCCTTTACTTAGCAGAGTTTGACATTCCCCTTTTAAACGCACAGCAGGTAGCTGGTTGCAGGCTTGTGTAAGCCTCTCACTATTAGGTGCCTGGTAAGTTCCCTTATATCTCTCGTAAAAGAATAAACACGCCACAATCTTGTTTAAAGTTTATAAAAGAAGTTTACTCACATCATCAGTTCACAGTTGGATCCCTGAAGGCAGACTTAATTACAAAGTATATACATGTGGATCTATCCCATATGGGGATAATCCCAGTGCCCTCTGTTGGCTGGAAGTCAACAGAGCATTTCTAGCTAAAAAACTGCTCCAATGACGGGGGAAGTCAAGGAGAGGGAGTGTGGCTGCAAGCCTTGTCCTTTGGTTACCTGGACAGGTAAGGTCACACCCACCTCTTGTCACGTGCAAAGGAAGTATGTCCCAGCTAGGAGGAAACATTCCTCCATGTGTCCACTCTAGGAAAACAAGGAATGTTGTACTTGACTGCTACTTATGCATCACATCCCACACAAGGGTAGTCTAATCCAACCCTTTGCAATGCAGGAATCTCAACTACAGCATCTGTGGCCATCCAACCTCTGCTTAAGAACCTGCAATGAAGGAGAGTCCACCATTGTCCAAGGGAGTTTGCTCCACTGTAGAGCATGTATCTTGTGCTGAATTTTCATATGGACATTCACTTCTCTGAATTTTGCAATACGGTTCTCCAGGCAAGCAATGTTTACAAAAGGAAATATATTAGTAAAATAACAGGGGGCGGGGAATGCATTATATTGGAAGAAATTTGCCCTAAATGGCTGGTGGTTATTCATTACAACTTTTTTATTTTTTAAAAAAATGCTAATTGATGTGGAAATGTGGAGCACAAGACATAAGGTTGGAAAAAGGCTGTCAATGAATACTAGCCACAGTGGGTATGTTCTGCCTCCATGATCAGATGTAGTAAGACTTCTGCACTCCAGTTGTTGGAAACCAAAGGAGGGCAGAGGGTTCTTGTGCTCAGATTCCCACAGGCATTTGGTTTCCCAGTGTGAGAACAAGATAATGGAATGGATGGACTGCTAACTTGATCCAGCAGTCTCTTCTGATGTTCATCAAGGGTCTGTAAACCAAGCCTGATGAGGAACAGTTGAAGGATCTGGGTATGTTTAGCCTGGAAAAGAGAAGACTGAGAGGAAATATGACAGCCAATCTGAGAGGGTGTCAGCATCTGCAGAAAACAGAAGCGGGATTCAAAATCACCTTAACAGATTGGAGAACTGGGCCCAAAATAACAAAACCAATTTCAATGGAGACAAATGTAAAGTTCTGCACTTGGACAGGAAGAACCAGCTGCACAAATATAAGATGGGGGAGACCTGACTTGCCAGTAGTACATGTGAAAAGGATCTAGGGATGTTAGTAGACCACAAGCTTAACGTGAGTCAGCAGTGTGATGCTGCAGCAACAAAATCTAATGCTATTCTAGGTTGCATCAGCAGAAGTCTAGTGTCCATATCAAGGGAAGTAATAGTACCACTCTATGCTGCCTTGGTCAGACCACATCTGGAATACTGTGTCCAGTTCTGGGCACCACAAGTTAAGAAGGGTATTGACAAGCTGGAACATTTGCAAAGGAGGGCAACCAAGATGATCAAGGGCCTGGAAACCAAGACTTATGAGGAACAGTTGAAGGAGCTGTTTAACCTGGAAAAGATGAGACTGAGAGGGGATATGATAGCCATCTTTAATTATTTATTTTCATATCATTTTTATTAGTTTTACAATAATACTTTCCATTGCAATATCTCCTCTTATATTATACATTTTGGCTTTTTAGGGCCCTGACTTCCTTCAAACCTTCCTTATGATTTTCTATCTTTCCTTTCAAATTTCTGCATTTTCACTATTTAACCATTGCTTTAAAATCAAAAAACATTAAAACATCATAGATTCTTATTCTTATCTGCAGTGGTTTTTTGTATCTTTCCTTACAAAGTTTCTTGCAATCCTACCAACGTATTTAACTGAATACAGTTGTCTTTCAAATAATTTACAAATTTGGTCTAGTCCTTGATGAACTTTTGGTCCCGCTGTTCTCGGATTCTTCCTGTCATTTTGGCCAGTTCTGCATACTCCATTAGCTTCAATTGCCATTCTTCCTTTGTCGGTAATTCCTCTTGTTTCCACTTCTGTGCTAATAAAATTCTTGCGGCCGTTGTTGCGTATAGGAAAAGCTTAATATCTTGTCTGTTAATTTCTGTACCTATAATTCCCAGTAGAAATGCTTCTGGTTTTTTAACATATGTATATTTCAACATTTTCTTAATCTCATTATATATCACATCCCAGAAGCCTTTCACTTTCTTGCATTCCCACCACATATGATAAAAGGTACCTTCTTTTTCTTTGCATTTCCAACATTTGTTATTTACCTTATAAAGTTTGGCTAGCTTCACCGGTGTAATATACCATCTATACATCATTTTCATCACATTTTCTCTTAAAGCATTACACGCTGTAAATTTTATTGCTTCTTTCCATAATTTTTCCCAGTCTTCTAACTGCATATTATAACCAAAATCTTTAGCCCAATGAATCATTGCTGACTTCAGCATGATAAATATCTCAAGGGCTGTCCAATGGATGATGGAGCAAGCTTGTTTTCTCCTGCTCCAGAGGGTAGAACTTGAACCAATGACTTCGAGATACAAGAACTAAACATCAGGAAGAACTTTTTGACAATAATAGCTGCTTGACAGTGGAAATGGTCTCCCCCAGAAGGTGGTGAACTCTCCTTCCCTGGAGGTTTTTTTTAGCAATGTTTCATTGACCATCTGTCAAGGATTCTTTAGCTGAGATTCCTTCATTGCAGAGGGTTGGACTAAATGACTCTCAGGCTCCATTGCAACTCTACAGTTCTATGATTCTTAAAATGAGAAAGCACAACTGACAGGTTCCTCTGTCCCTAGTAACATGACGCCATTCCTCCCAATGCATGGCGGTGCCCTCTCAGCCGTGCTGCGAAGTCCCTCATGCAGGTGACCTTGGTGTGGTCTGTGTAGGGAATCTTTTGCAGTCCAAACACATGCCTGCCTGCCCGCCCACCGAACTGAATCGAGGGCCCTGGAACACAGAGTGATTTGTATGCTCAGGGAGACGTCACCTCCTTTTCAGAATAGAGAGAGGCGGTTTGAGGAGCCGTTTTTCAATGTTTGACACAAGCGTCTCTTTTGCTCTTGCACTGGACCAGATAACTATCAATAGCTGGAGAGATTAGAGTCTCTCTCTCTCTCTCTCTCTCTCTCTCTCTCTCTCTCTCTCTGTGTGTGTGTGTGTATTCTGGAAAAAGGAGGAACAGAGGCAAAATGAAGATGGAGAATATTGGATTCTACTGGCACAAAGAGAGCCCCCTTTGGATTATATCAGATTTTTTGATTTATTTATTTTTTATTTGCAATGAAATGAAGAGATTCATTTGGGAGATTCATGTTGGGAGATTCAGGACAGACAGAAGAAATTGCTTCTTTTTTGTATATAATTTTTAAATTATATTTTTCAAAGATTTTCACAATAATCTTCAAATCCAATAATTACATCGTTTCATATATTGACTTCCCACCCTCTCCTCACAGTGTTTGGTTTTTTTGTGTTTACTAAAACTTCTTGTTTTGTTTTGTTTTGCTATGGCATCCACTTGCTAACTCATGTTCCACTAAGACCCCCTAGATGCTTTTCACATGTACTGCTGGTAAGCCAGGTGTCCCTGATCTTACATTTGTGCAGCTTCTCCTTCCTGCCTGAGTGCAGAACCTGACATTTGTCCCGATTGATATGCATTTTGTTAGTTTGTTCCTAGCTCTCCCATCTGCCGAGTTTGTCTTGAATCCTGATTCTGTCTCTTCAAGCGTTAGCTATCCCTCCTGGTTTGGTGCCATCTACAGATTAGAAGACGCCTGCTTCTTGGGAGAAAAGCAATGACAAACCTAGACAGCATCTTAAAAAGCAAAGACATCACCTTGCCGACAAAGGTCCATATAGTTAAAGCTATGGTTTTCCCAATAGTAATGTATGGAAGTGAGAGCTGGACCATCAAGAAGGCTGATCGCCGAAGAATTGATGCTTTTGAATTATGGTGCTGGAGGAGACTCTTGAGAGTCCCATGGACTGCAAGAAGATCAAACCTATCCATCCTTAAAGAAATCAGCCCTGAGTGCTCACTAGAAGGACAGATCCTGAGGTTGAGGCTCCAGTACTTTGGCCACCTCACGAGAAGAGAAGACTCCCTGGAAAAGACCCTGATGTTGGGAAAGATGGAGGGCACAAGGAGAAGGGGACGACAGAGGATGAGATGGTTGGACAGTGTTCTCGAAGCTACTAACATGAGTTTGGCCAAACTGCGGGAGGCCATGAAGGATAGGCATGCCTGGCGTGCTCTGGTCCATGGGGTCACGAAGAGTCGGACACGACTGAACGACTGAACAACAACAACAACAACAACAACAACAACAACAACAACAGATCGGATGAGCATCCCCTCAATTCCTTCTTCCAAGTCGTTTATAAAGACATTGAACAGAAACAGGCCCAGGACAGAACCCTGCGGCACCGCACTTGTCACTTTTCCCCCAGGATGATGATAAAAGTCCAACTTGTGAGCCACTTCAGTTTCCTGCCTTGATCCTGATTATCGCAACGCTATGCCACCAATCAGGCTTGGCGACCTGCTGGTGTCAACCGAGGCCAGAGCCATTTCAGACTAGGGCGTTGCTTTATGAATCGGCCAGCATTTTTGAAGTGATTGCTGATATATCGCGGCAAGCAAGCGGTGGTGGGAATTCTGTCAATGCCAGCAAGCAGTTCCTGAGAAACCTCTGGCTTGTACTAAAAGTACAATTGGTAGAAGGAGTTTTTAAAAATAAATTCCTCAGGTTAGACTGGCACTGTTTGATCACACACACACACACACACACAGAGAGAGAGAGAGAGAGAGAGAGAGAGAGAGAGAGAGAGAGAGAGAGAGAGAGGAACACAATCTCCGTGTTATCTCCCCCTCCCCGTTTCCCCGTTGTTGCCAAACTGGCAATTTCACCTCGGCTGCATACTTTCTTCCAATCGCTGCTGTTTATCTGCATCAACAACAAGCAAGCAAGCCTTCACTCTGTTGGATCTCGACATTTCATTAACATGAAGGCTGCTTTTTTAAAAACACACACACACACACACACACAGAGAGAGAGAGAGAGAGAGAGAGAGAGAGAGAGAGAGAGAGAGAGCGCCAGCAAATATCAGCCATGTCTGGGCCCTCCTGAGTTGCTCTGCTTACTCTGATAAGACTCCCCATCAGCTCAGCTTATTCATTGTGGATCCAAGCGCCTGGGTTGGATAAGATGCCTGCTTTTCCAATTCTGTTGGGGGTGGGTTGCTGGGGTTGGGGGTTATCAGCAGCTGATTAAAAGCCTGTGATTCTTGAGGTTTGCAAGTTTGGGAGGGGAACTGTGGGCTTTCTGAACTTTGGGGGGGGGCAGTTTTGTCAGTATCTCTCCTCTCCAGGGTACAAAATACTTGTTACTGCCGCAGGTACGTGTTACTGCTGCTACTATGTGATACCTCTTTAATGTTGATAACATGATGGGTGCTATGAAAATCAGGGATGCGATGACGAGGCTAAAGGCTCAGAATCTGTATTTTAAGAGAATCAAACGTCTCCTGCTGGATCGGGCTAGTCCAGCCTCCTGTTCTCACAGTAGCCAATCAGATGCCCAACTGTGAAGCCCCCAAACCATACCCTCCTACATTTCCTTGATGAAAATAGGAACGTCCTATTTAATGATGATGATGATAATAATAATAATAATAATAATAATAATAATAATAATAATAATGGGGGTTTTATTATTACACCCCACCCATCTGTCTGGATTGCCCCAACCACTCTGGACAGCTTCCAAAATATATAAAAACACAATAAAACATTAAACATTATATGGGGACTGCCTTCAGATATTTTCTAAAGCTTGTCTAGTTGCTCATTTCCTTGGTTCAGGGGTCGCATAGCTCCAACATTTCAGCAATGAAAATAGGAACGTCCTAAGGAAAAGCGGGACATTCCGGGATCAGATCAGAAACCAGGGTGGCTTCTGTAAATCCAGGACTGTCCCTGGAAAATAGGGGCATTTGGAGGGCCTGGAGTCTGCATTTTAAGAGCATAAGAAGAAGAGTCATGCTCAATCAGGGCAAATTGTGGCGCACCTAGTCCAGCCTCACATTGGCCACATGTGAAGCTGCAAAACCAGAACCCGAGCATGAGAACACTCTTCTCTCTTGCATGGTACTTGCTCCAAGTACAAAAATGTCTCCACCTCTAATTTAGCTATTCTAGACAATATCCTTTCAGTAGGCCTCTCTGCCATGAATTTACCAAATTGGATGAGGAGGTTTCTAGAGGATCACTGGAAAAAGAAAGGGATGGGGAGGAGAAATGAAATATTTGCACCTAGAGGTGGCAGATGTGGCCACCGAACAAGCTTTCTTTCTTTCCCCAGGATTTTCTCTTCTGGGCTAGTTTGTCTTGGAAGACAACTTGTCCGTCTTGCCAATCCAGTAGGTAAGCAATTTGTTCCAGACCGCCCCCCCCCTTGGGCATTTTGGAACAGATGAAGGGAAGGGGTGGGAGAGGAGAAAATAAACAAAAGCTGCTGTCTGCATCCACCGCAATCAGCCCGAGCTAAATGCTTTCTCTCCCAGCCGAGCAGCGCAGGGGTGTGAAATCGAGATTAGAACGCACGAGATTCTATATTTTTTCCCCCTGACTGCCTCCACGAGTCACAGGGTTTGGTGTTAACAAAAATATAGATCTAAAAATTCCACCAGTGTAGGATTAATCCTCGCTTTGGATTTCCTGTTAGGCTTGTTGTTTTGAAGGCAGTCATAGCGGGCATCTGTACTGGGCATCTGTACCCCAACAGGGACCCCACTAGGAAGAAGAGCCCCCTGTAACTGCTGCACCTCTTCACCATTGCATCATGTTTTCTCATTCACTCATCTGTTGCTCTGGTCCAGGACCCGTTGAGGAAGAATCATAGATTGGAAGGCAACCCCCAAGGGTCACTTCGCCCAAACCCCTGCAGTGCAGGTATCCCAGCTACAGAAGCCCTGACAGGTGGCCACTCAACCAGTGGTGTAGCAAGCAAAGACAATTAAAACCAAAATAATTCTAAAACAGCTGAAATATTCTATAAACAATTACAATTAAAAACATTTTAAAAGCACTTTCAGTTTTAAAACATTCTTAAAGGAATCACAGTTCGCAACATTCTTCCACCCAATGATTGCCAGGTTTCCAGGAACAGTTTTACCCAGCCGTCCAATAACTGGGAAAACAGGATTGCTTTCAAATTCACCCTGGAAGTCACTAGGGAGGGCATTTCACAACAAGGGAACCACCACTGAAAAGGCCCTGCTGTGTGCCAACCAGACTGTCCCAGTTGGGCATGCTTGAGGCTGTCATAAAACTGTTCTTCACCTGTCATTCATAGATAGTCTTCCTGCCAGAACAGGCTTCTGTGCCTTAAAGGCTTTGAAGCTCTTCCCTGATTGGTTGGTGTCAATGCTATCAGGGATCCCAGGCTTGTGGGCAGTTAATGAAAAGGGTCTGTCACTGGAGCTGGAGCGGTAATTTTAGTGCTGAAAGAAGACACGTAAACAAATATTGGATATGGATGGCAAGCAGGTTGTTTTTCTTTCTTCCCCTCCTGCATCTTATCTACCCAACACCTTTCAGTGCCAGAGTTCCTTGGAAGGCATGGCGGAAACTTGGCCGTTCACGAAGGCCTGAGGGATATCTGGCTGGGATTCAGCCTGTGTGCGTCTGCTGTGGAGAAGGGGGTTGACAGGAGACTAACAGTCCAACACGCTACTTGGCAAGTTGATGAGGACTGACTTGAAAGGCGCTTTTTCCTTAAAATTAGCCTGGCTGATGGTCAGGGGTGGTGATGGGAGTTGTGGTTCAGTTGTGGTTTTCTCTACTCTTGAATTAAATGAAGGCAGACTTCTGACAGAAATAGCTAAAAGGGAAGTCATGGTCAGAGTTGTGATGGAGGGCAGTGAAGGGAAGTGATGGTCAATGTTATGGTAGAAGTATCTAGGGGAAGTAAAGGTCTAGTTTAGGGCTGGACAGTTTGCGGCCTTCAAGATATTGTTGAACTCCAACTCTAACCAGCATAGACCAGTGGGCAGGGATGATGGGATCTGTTGTCTGGAAAGCACCAGAGGCTGGAGGTTAAGAGCATAAGCATGTAAGAAGGGCCTAAATGGATAGGCCAATATGGACCCATATGGACCAGCACACTATTCTCACAGTGGCCACTCAGATGCCCATGGAAAACCAGCAAGCAAGTTGCAAGAGCAACTCTCTCCCCTCAACAGCCACCGAGAGCTCTCTCCTCCTCGAATTTGTCTCCTCCTCCTCTGGTGCCATCCAAGTTGGTCGCTGATCGCTACCTCCTGTGGAAGTGAGTTCCACAGTTCCACTCCCTGCTGCATGAAGAAGTCCTTCTTTTTCTCTGTCCCGAATATTCCAGCATTCAGCTTCATTGGAGGCCCCTCAGTTCTAGTGTTATGAGAGAGGGAGAAAAAGCTGTCCGTGTCCACTCTCTCCATGCCACCGCAGAGATTTATAAACATTTGTCACATCGCCTCTTCCCCACCTTGCCTCAGCTTAAAAGCCCCAAATGTTGCAACCTTGCCTTCATAGGAGAATCGCTACATCCCCCTTCATCAGGTGCGGCAGACAGCTTTTCAACCTGGACTTTTAAACTCTATCAATATGGTTATTTTAAAAATTGAAGGACCCGACACCCCTCATTATCCTATCTTTGTGAACAGACATGCCCCTTGGCCAACGAGCAGCGTGGAATGTGGTCGTTCCACCGTTCACCTCTCCCTGCACCCTTCTTCAGGTGCCCTCTATCTGCAAGAGCCCATTCCTCTTCCAACCTCTTCATTCTTTGCTATGCATTAATCTGAGCTTTCTCCCCCCGCCCCCGCCCCATGACAGTTCCATTAAGAAATTATTTACATTTCTCAAAGAACGCCTCTGTTGCCTGCTCCCGTGTCATTTCCTCGGCGCGGAGATGGAAATTGCGGGGAGTGAAGTGGGATCTCTCAGAAATAAGCCCTGTTGAGGTTCCATCATGGATTATGGTGACAAGAGAGCCAATTTGCTTTTCAGCAGGATGATGGGGTTACCAGGGAGGGTACAGGTCTAAGAGGACTTCCTGGCGGAGTGGTGCAGACTGATCCCACCCCCCTCAGTGAGATTGTATTAGCTGCGTGTTCACTTGCTGTCTCCTTAGTATTCAGGATTAGCAAAAAACTGTTTGGTACCTCTCCAGGAAAGTTTTGGCACTTTTGAAAAGGAAGGTTGGATCTCCCTTCCTCCAAACCCATAACAGCAATGTGAAAAGCTTGCTGGATCTGGCTAGTGACCCATCTAGCCCAGTTCTCACAGTGGCCAACCCAGATGCTTATGAGAAGCCCATAAACAGGACCTGAGAGCAACAGCAACTCTCTCCTCCTGTGTCTTCCAGCAACTGGGATTCAGAAGCATTACTGGCTCCGACTGTGGAGGCAGAACATAGCTAGTTTGGCTCATAGGCATTCATAGCCTTCTGCTTCAGGAATTTGCGCGATCATCTTTCAAAGCCATTCAGCTTAGTAGAAAGGGGAGTTTTTCAGCCACTAAGTAGAAGTTGCCTTATCCTTTGTGCTGACGGGAGACAATCAGAGAGGAAGGAGGTGAGTCAGCTACTGAAGATGGGCTCCTAGGATCACTCTTGAGAAAGGGCATGGGAAGAACATGGAGGAGTTGTTCTGTATGTTTCAAAGCTGAGTGTTTAGGAACCCAGAAAATGCAAGGTGCTTCGTTTTCAATATAATGAAGTGCAAATTCCGTTATGCACGATGGTGCTTCAAGGAAAGCACAGTTTAAGTCCCTACAAAAGGAAACATTCGAGAACTCCAAATCATTTGCCCGTGTTTGTTTCCAGAAAATCATACTTCTAGCTGAAAGGCAACAAGTGGAGATCTGCATTGATTGTTGACAATGGATCCCTGGTTACGGTTGTATCATCTTAGAATTGGGGCGTGGCTGCAGGGGGACATGGCTGTCACCAGATTGAATTGCATATTGTCTTCAGAAACTCACACAAGTCTGCATCCAGTTTTCTGCTGTGAGTGAGAAGGGAAGTGTAAACTCTGCTAAGTGAAGGAACTTGCTAGCGCAAGTTAGGAAGGATATTAATAAACAATATGTCCTCTCCTGCCACCCTGAATATTCCCACAATCACAACTCTGCCTTCTTTTAATGCAGGGATAGGGGATTTCCTACTCTCCGGGTGTTGCTCTGCTATAACTCTTTTTTTTTTACATACAATTTTTATTAAGTTTTCATTTTAAACACAAAACAATAAATTCCAACATACATCAACAAATCTCATTTCCCACCGCTCTGCCGAGTTTATGACTTCCCTCCACCACCCCCCAGCAGGTTTTCCCTTTTCCAGTCTATATCTCACAGTTCCGTCTTATTTTGCTCTGCTATAACTCTCATCATCCCTGACCTTTGCCCAGTTTCTGAGCATTTTTTTCAAAGGTGGGATCACCAGGGAGATGTAGAGTGGAAGGTCTCTCCCAAGCACCCCTCAGACCCCTTGACCGTAAGACAAACGCAGCAAGCATCTGCTTCATTGCCCACAAGAACGTCACTGAAATGGGAAGGGCCGTGGGTCAGCTGCAGAGCATCTGCCTTGCAAGCAGAAGGCCCCAGGTTTGAATCATGGCACCCCTCTGCCTCAAACCCTGGAGAGCCACTGCTGCCAGTCAGTGTAGACATTACTGAGCTAGTTGGACCTAAGGGTCTGACTTCCCCTTGGATATTTTTCAAATGCCTCTTCCTTTTTCATTAACCGATGGGTGGTGTTATTTTTTTTTTTAAAAAAAAAACCCACTTGAATTAACCAAAGCAAAATAAAATAAAAAATTCTTTCCAGTAGCACCTTAGAGACCAACTAAGTTTGTTCTTGGTTTGAGCTTTCGTGTGCGTGCATGAACACGAAAGCTCATACCAAGAACAAACTTAGTTGGTCTCTAAGGTGGTACTGGAAATAATTTTTCATTTTATTTTGTTTTGACTATGGCAGACTAACACGGCTACCCACCTGTAACTTGAATTAACCATTAGCATTGTCGCCTTAAGGAAAATTGTCAATGAGATCAGTCTTGTCTCTCAGTAAGCACCCTCCCCATGGGGACTGGGAAGCTCTGAGCTCCACCACCTGTTCCCCGAGGGTCTCGGTTCGTCTCCTTGAATCTGCTCCTCAGCAGCGCCCGTGACTCTCTGACAGAATCCGTGGGATATCTCTCTTTCCCCAGCCTTTTAGAATACTACTGGAGCATCTAACACGTCTTGATGGAGACAGATCTCCGGCAATAAATCCCTCCCATGGCCATGTCTAATTCTTAAATATCGCAGCTTATTTTGCTAAATGTATCTTAATAGGCGAGGCATAACCGTCCTCGCTGAGAGGGGAGTGAGACGGATGGAGCTGTTTGGAGTAATGAAGCATCAAGTTAATGAAGGATTCGGCGTCCAGCACTGGACGCAATGAGAGGAATGGATATTGGTGGGACGCGGCGGGGAGAGCGAACTGTGGCAGCTGGGGGCTAATTCTTTTTTTAAAAAAATCAGTGATCTGTGTTTTCTCTCGCTTCTTAATTAATCTTGCTGAGTCCTTTGGAAAATGTTGTAGGGGCTGGTTTGGTTGAGAGGCAGTTATGTACCTGGGCCAGTGCCGGATTTATGTATAAGCTAAACAAGCTATAGCTTAGGGCTCCATTTTCTTGGGCCCCCCCAAAAAAAATTAAAGGGGGAAAAAACTGGATGTACATTTCCAAAAATAGTGATACCTCAGGTTAAGAACTTAATTCGTCCTGGAGGTCCATTCTTAACCTGAAACTGTTCTTAACCTGAGGTACCACATTAGCTAATGGGGCCTCCCGCTGCCGCCACATGATTTCTGTTCTCATTCTGGGGCAAAGTTCTTATCCCGAGGTACTATTTCTGGGTTAGCGGAGTCCGTAACCTGAAGCATCTGTAGCCTGAAGCGTCTGTAACCCGGGGTATCACTGTATAAGATAAAAAAACAAATAAAATAAAACCTACATACAGCAACAGTGTTTTGTGTTGTGTAGGCTCCTATGATGTAAGTAATGGGCCCCGCTTGCTAGCCTGCTCCCTAAAATATCACTGGTTTGCTCATATCTATATACAGGGTGCCTACATTCTGCATGGACTGGCTGCATGGCAACATGTAGCAACCAGCTGCAGACTGCAGTACAGCCCAGTTGAATGTAGGTCAAGCTGTTGTACCTGTTATCTAATACCGTGTTTCTCCTAAAATAAGACATAGCCATAAAGGTATTATAGCAAATATTCAACACAAAAAACAGCGACAATTAGTTGTTGACAAAGGACAGCTGGACATATAAAGGGCCCCATTACCTTCAGTAGCTTAGGGCCTCACCAAACCTAAATCCAGCCCTGACCTGGGCTATGGGGAGCTAAGCTGAGGAGGTACTGTGTTGCAGTGGGTGAACCTCCAGGTGAATGAATGAATGAATGAATGAATGAATGAATAAGAGCCTCCAGGTGAGTCCATCTGGCCTAGCATCCTGTTCTCACAGCGGCCAAATTCTTTCCTTGTCCTCCAAGCCTCGGCCACCAAGTAATTTATGTTTTGTTGTTGTTTTCAGATAATGGTAAACCCCACACATTTTTATACTAAAGCGACAGCTGCAAATCTTGTGTGGTTTTCATTCTGGGGGGGGGGGGGGCAACTGAGGTTCTGGCAGCTGGCAGCATCGATGTCAAGAGCTCCCGAGAGAGAGCAGAAACCTTTCAAGGTGGTTCTCGCATTCTCACCTGTCTTCTTCCATCTTTTCTTGTGTCTCAGGTTACCTGACGGTCAGCATTGAGCCGCTCCCACCTGTGGTGGTTGGGGATGCCGTCACTTTAAAATGCAACTTCAAGACGGATGGCAGGATGCGGGAAATAGTGTGGTACCGGGTAAGCAAGCCAATCCTCTTTCATCCCCACCCGCACCCCCCACCCCAAAAGTCCACCTTGAGTTGTTGTTTTGGTTTGGTTTGTGAGAGTTTCCATCATTATTTACTCGCTCTGTTTCTATCTCAACTCTAAGGAGTTCAAGGTGGGAAATGAAGTGAAGGCGGTGAAGGTCCTGTGTGAGTGTCTGGAGGCGGGTGGAGGATGGATGGTGGCTAACAGATTGAGGTTGAATCCTGACAAGGCAGAAGTACTGTTTTGGGGGGACAGGAGGAGGGCAGGTGTGGAGGACTCCCTGGTCCTGAATGGGGTAACTGTGCCCCTGAAGGACCAGGTGTGCAGCCTGGGAGTCATTTTGGACTCCCAGCTGTCCATGGAGGTGCAGGTTAATTCTGTGTCCAGGGCAGCTGTTTATCAGCTCCATCTGGTACGCAGGCTGAGACCCTACCTACCCGCGGACTCTCTCGCCAGAGTGGTGCATGCTCTAGTTATCTCTCGCTTGGATTACTGCAATGCGCTCTATGTGGGGCTACCTTTGAAGGTGATCCGGAAACTACAACTAATCCAGAATGCGGCAGCTAGACTGGTGACTGGGAGCGGCCGCCGAGGCCACATAACACCGGCCTTGAAAGACCTACATTGGCTCCCTGTATGTTTCCGAGCACAATTCAAAGTGTTGGTGCTGATCTTTAAAGCCCTAAATGGCCTCGGTCCAGTATACTTGAAAGAGCGTCTCCACCCCCATCGTTCTGCCCGGACACTGAGGTCCAGTGCCGAGGGCCTTCTGGTGGTTTCCACACTAAGAGAAGCCAAATTACAGGGAACCAGGCAGAGGGCCTTCTCGGTAGTGGCACCCGCCCTGTGGAATGCCCTCCCACCAGATGTCAAAGAGTAAAACAACTACCAGACTTTTAGAAGACATCTGATGGCAGCCCTGTTTAGGGAGGCTTTTAATGTTTAATAGATTATTGCATTTTAATGTTCTGTTGGAAGCTGCCCAGAATGGCTGGGGAAACCCAGCCAGATGGGCGGGGTATAAATAAATTATTATTATTATTATTATTATTATTATTATTATTATTATTATTATTATTATGTTCTCCCTCCTTCCCATTTTGCCCTCCCAGCAACCCTGTGAAGTAGGTTAGGCCAGGGGTAGGCAAACTAAGGCCCGGGGGCCTGATCCGGCCCAATAGCCTTCTAAATTTGGCCCACTGATGGTCTGGGAATCAGTGTTTTTTTACATGAGTAGAATGTGTGCTTTTATTTAAAATGCATCTCTGGGTTATTTGTGGGGCACAGGAATTTGTTCATTTCCTCCCCAAAAATATAGTCTGGCTCGCCACAAGGTCTGAGGGACAGTAGACCAGCCCCCCTCCTGAAAAAGTTTGCTGAACCCTGATAGGCTGAGAGTGAGTGACTGGCCCCCAAGATCACACCCGGAGAGCTACACCTTTCATTTGTTTCCTTGTTTCGTAAAAATTTATCCACTGCTTGATTGTAAAACAGACAAACAAACAAACTCAAAGCAGTTTACACAAAGGATAAAACAATAAAATTATCAATAAAAATGGACAACAAATAATTTAAAACTTTCAGAATATGGCGAAGACGCATCCTTGTTATCAATAGGCAGGGAGTTCCCAAGTGTAGGGGCTGCCATACATATTTTAATTATGTATTTTTTGTTGTTTTTGGTGTGTTTTTATGCTGTGAACAGCCCTGAGACCTGCAGCTATAGGACGGCATACAAATTTTAATAATAATTAAAACCCTTGGGATCCCTTCCAACCACAGGGTGTTGTGTATATTCAACATTTAATTGTACCTGGAGCTGTTGAAGTTAATGGGCCTGGCTAACAGAGCCTGTTAAGTTAAAGGGATTTGCTCCTGAATAAAACTGAGTTACTGGGACATTGCTTTTGAACAAACATGCCCAGGATCTTTAGAAGGTTTTTAAGAGTGCAGTGCATCTTCCAGCTTGAAAGACTGGTGACTGGGAGTGGCTGCTGAGACCACACGTTGGCGCCCAGTACGTTTCCGAGCACAATTCAAAGTGTTTGTGCTGACCTTGAAAGCCCTGAATGGCCTTGGCCCAGTATACCTGAAGGGGCATCTCCATCCCCATCATTCAGCCCAGACACGGAGGTCCAGCTCTGAAAGCCTTCTGGTGGTTCCCTCAATGTGGGAAGTGAGGCTACAGGGAACCAGGCAGAGGGCCTTCTCAGTTGGGGCACCCACCCTGTGGAAGGCCCTCCCATCAGATGTCAAGGAAATAAACAACAATCTGACTTTTTAAAAAAGGTAAAGGGACCCCTGACCATTAGGTCTAGTCGCGGACGACTCTGGGGTTGAGGCGCTCAAATCGCTTTATTGGCCGAGGGAGCAGGTGTACAGCTTCCGGGTCATGTGGCCAGCATGACTAAGCCACTTCTGGTGAACCAGAGCAGTGCATGGAAACACAGTTTACCTTCCCACCAGAGCGGTACCTATTTATCTACTTCACTTTGACATGCTAGGTTGGCAGGAGCAGGGACCAAACAACAGGAGCTCACCCTGTTGCGGAGATTCGAACCGCCGACCTTCTGATCGGCAAGCCCTAGGCTCTGTGGTTTAACAACTATCCAACTTTTAGAAGACACCTGAAGGCAGGCCTGTTTAGGGACTTTTTAATGTTTGGTGTTTTATTGTGTTTTTAATGTTCTGTTGGGAGACGCCCAGAGTGGCTGGGGAAACCCAGTCAGATGGGTGGGGTACAAATAAAATTATTGTTATTGTTATTGTTATTATTGATTATTATTATTATTATTATTATTATTATAGAACTCCAGCACCCTGAAGGTTTGCGAGGTGGTCCCAAAGTTGACATATTTAGGTACCCAGCGGAGAGATGGAACGATCAACAGCCGAAGGGGTGGTGAAGGAGCTGACCCAATGCATAGAACGAAAAAGAAAGAGAGTAGGAGCTTGTGCATTAGCAGTCTGTGTCAAACGCCATTTAGTTTCAGGTCACCTGGGCAGCTGCAGGAGCCATAGGTCCATTTATCTAGAAACCCATTAAGTCTTTTCTGGGGGGTGGGGGGAAATGACAGGAGTTTAACCCTGCCCGAGAAGCTGATTGTCTTCCCCTCTCTCCGGCTGCTGCTCTCTCCACTCGCTCTGGGCCAACCTTCCCGCGGAAGACGGGAGAAAATTATCGGATATCTTGGGTTGGTTTGCCCCTGGTAGTACTTCTATTTTAAAAGGAAGGGGAGGGGAGAGACCTCTGCTCTTCCGCAATCTGGATTTGTATTTATTTTGGCCTCAGAAGTCTGCATCAGACTTGGAAGTGTGCATAAAAATGAGGTCACTATATTGTGTGTGTGTGTGTGTGTGTGTGTGTGTGGATTTTCAAGGGCAAGAGCAGCGATTCAAATGCAAGCTGCTGTGTTTTCTGATATCATCTCCCCAACTTGTTTTTCATTTTTTTTAAAAAAAGTTTGCTTATTGAAATAGGTATTGACTATATTTTCATAGACATACAGGAAGATGGCATGCAGCATACAAAATCTAAAGATGTAAGCATGGATAAATACTGGTTGGTTAAAATGGAATCAAAGAACAGTAGAGCTGGAAGAGATCCCAAGGGTCATCTAGTCCAACCCTGTGCAATGTTGTTGTTATCCCACCTTTTCCCCAGACGGGTAGTCAAGGTAGTTTACACAAAATAAAACACAGATAAAGTTCAGAAGGCTAAAAACATATAAAAGATAATATACATAGGTCATGTTTCCCTAACACACACTTTGCGAAAATTCACTTGTCAGAAGATGAGGAATTAGTACTCCCAACTTTGCTATACACACTGCAAATTCAGCATTTTTTTACTTCTTTGTTTGCCTTTTGCTGGTTGGCTGAGGAACTTTAGCAATCTGTATTTTAGTAAGGTTTCAGAGGGTTTCTCTGGGTTTTCCTGGATTTTTCTTCTTCTTCTTTTTGTGGGTCAAAATTCTGTAGGAACATATTGGAAATTTCCCCATAGGAATCAATGGAAATCTCCAACTTGTTATGTGAACGCTCACCTAATGAACAATTTCTAGGGAATGCATTGTGTTCGGAAAACGAAACCTGCATGTAGTTAAAAAGTAATTAGTGTATAATAGAATTGAGACAATATAAAAATGGGCACTGAGCATGCTTGGATCCGAGCCGGTGAGCAAGTGGTGGGTCGGGCAGCCCCACGACCCGCCGCTTGCTCACCAGCCGGCTCCCCACGGGAGCAATGGACGGGGTGCTGGGTGGCAGGCGAGGGGCCGGGGAGTGTCACCCCCCTTCCCTGTAACCTGGGGCGGAGCGCCCCCTACACCCCACCCTTCCTATGCCACTGGGCCTTCACCAATCAAACAATGCCACTCCAGCAAAAAGAAACCCAGCAGTATGAAGTAGGCAGTAAAGGAGAGTCCCCTAAATTATAGGCTCAAAAAAAAAATCCCTCCTAAATTCCCAGAACAGGCGATTAGCAGAGCCCATACTGCATATGGAGGGCATAGGATGACTAGCCTCATATAATTAAAATGCTTAAGTCTAATTAGTGCACAAAAGTGTTAATGCTATAGAGTAAGCTGTCCTGCCAGGCTTAGCTAGGTCACCCCCCCCCCCACGTCTTGGAAGGAAGGAAATGAAGCCTATTTTTTCCCTTAGGCTACAATGTGAACTCTGGCATGTAAAGAGGTCTGAGCTAGTTGCTCCAATTTCAGACCATATGGCTTTCTACAAGCCATCCTTGTGTTCCTATACAATAAATTTAGGAAGTTCCCCACTTTGGAACTAACCTAAGTCTTACTGCCTGTGTTTTCCGACTGCTGTATGTAAAAGCACGCGAATCCGACCTTTGAAGAGTTTGCAAGTAAATAATTTTTAACTTGCCAAATGTGGGGTATTTCTCTATGTTAGGGGAGGTGGGAAACATTGGAAGGAACTTGGAAGGGCATATTGGAAGGGCTCTGGGTCAGAGTGAAGAGTTTGGGGGAGGAGCAGGCTTAAATAGCCATGCTCCCCATGCCGGTTGGCTCACATGAGCCACCTGACCACAGCAACTCCTCCCCTGGACCTAACCAACTGAATCTTCTTTGGAGGGGAGTTGCAGCCTTGATGGCAGAAAGTGAGGAGGAATTAAAGAAACTTTTAATGAGGGTGAAAGAGGAAAGCGCAAAATATGGTCTGAAGCTCAACATCAAAAAAACTAAGATCATGGCCACTGGTCCCATCACCTCCTGGCAAATAGAAGGGGAAGAAATGGAGGCAGTGAGAGATTTCACTTTCTTGGGTTCCATGATCACTGCAGATGGTGACAGCAGTCACGAAATTAGAAGATGCCTGCTTCTTGGGAGAAAAGCAATGACAAACCTAGATAGCATCTTAAAAAGCAAAGACATCACCTTGCCGTCAAAGGTCCATATAGTTAAAGCTATGGTTTTCCCAGTAGTAATGTACGGAAGTGAGATCTGGACCATAAAGAAGGCTGATCGCTGAAGAATTGATGCTTTTGAATTATGGTGCTGGAGGAGACTCTTGAGAGTCCCATGGACTGCAAGAAGATCAAACCTATCCATTCTTAAAGAATTCAGCCCTGAGTGCTCACTAGGACAGATCCTGAAGTTGAGGCTCCAGTACTTTGGCCACCTCATGAGAAGAGAAGATTCCCTGGAAAAGACCCTGATGTTGGGAAAGATGGAGGGCACAAGGAGAAGGGGACGACAGAGGATGAGATGGTTGGACAGTGTTCTCGAAGCTACTAACATGAGTTTGGCCAAACTGTGAGAGGCAGTGAAGGATCGGTGTGCCTGGCGTGCTCTGGTCCATGGGGTCACGAAGAGTTGGACACGACTGAATGACTGAACAACAAATGGGGTGCAGCAAATTTCCTCCCCCCCCCCACGAATTGATGGGTGGGACCAGCATTTCAAATCTTGAAAATTCAGTGGCCTTCTTTGATGATACATGTGTGTATAAATAACTTGCTTGACATCCCCAATTGATTTTCCCTGCCTCTTTTTTTTTTTTGCGACGCCCTCCTAGATCCAGCCGACGGGCCCCAATCTGCCTTGTAAGCAGCAAACATGAATTGGTGATTTCAATTCACTATCATGCACAATAAAAACAAATAAATCCAGAGTCACTCGCCCGTTGGTGACGGCATCCCCTTTCCCTTCGGTTCTCTCCCCCCCCCCACGCCAAGCCGATTTCAATGTCAGACACCCGAGGGGATTTAAGATAAACAATCATATGATGTGGGTGTTGAGTTCGAGGGGGAGAGATAAATCCCCCGGCCGAGCACTTTTAATACACGGCAACATTTAAGATTCCTCGAGCTAACGCTTGGCAATTCTCTGTTGGCCTTGTCTGACCTGGACGAGGAGAGAATCAGCTCTGATGGGAAGTGAAGGGCCTGGGTAGTAGGATGGTGCAGTTTGGCTTGTCGCTGCTGTCAAGAGGTTGAAGGCCATGGAGAGGTCTTTGTGGGGCTGTTTGCAGGACGTTGGGGGTGGGCGGTCATGGCAGCAGCAGCGGCTGATTTCCCCCGAGTCACCTTGCGCAGCCAACTCAGAGACCACGGAATCATAATTCTCGCCCAGCTCTTCCAAAGTTCAGCACATAAAACAGCAACCTACAGGTGTCCACCCACCAGCCTCTCTTGGCGGAGATCAGCGAGGGTCATCCACATGGCAGTTTTACGACGAGGAGAGTGGAGCAAACTCTGAGCGAGGGGATTAACCTAGAGGGTGCTAAATGGCGATCGGACAAATCCATGGAGGAGAGGGCTATTGGAGACTACTAGCCATGATGGCTATACATTGCCTCTATGTTTGGAGGCTTTATGCTTTTGAATCCCAGTTGCTGGAAATGGCAGAAGCAGACCCTCTGAGTGTCCCTGTTTTCCAGGACAGTCCTGGATTTAAAGAAGCCTTCCGGGTTTCTGATTTTATCCCGAAATGCTCTGCTTTTCAGTAATAATAATATTATAATTATAATTTTTTTATACCCCGCCCACCTGGCTGGGTTTCCCCAGCCACTCTGGGCCGCTCCCAACAGAATAATAATAATAATAATAATAATAATAATAATAATAATAATAAGACAAAATATCAAACATTAAAAGCTTCCCTAAACAGGACTGCCTTCAGATGTATCTATAAGTCAGATTGTTGTTTATTTACTTGACATCTGATGGGAGGGCATTCCACAGGGCAGGCGCCACTACCGAGAAGGCCCTCTGCCTGGTTCCCTGTAACCTCACTTGTCTCAAGGAGGGAACCTCCAGAAGGTCGCCAGAGCTGGCTCTCCGTGTCTGGGCTGAACAATGGGGGTGGAGACACTCCTTCAGGTATAGTGGGCTGAGGCCATCTATTTTGTTGTTGTTCAGTCATTCAGTCATGTCCGACTCTTCGTGACCCCATGGACCAGAGCACGCCAGGCACGCCTATCTTTCACTGCTTCCCACAGTTTGGCCAAAGTCATGCCAATCGCTTCAAGAACACTGTCCAACCATCTCATCCTCTGTCGTCCCCTTCTCCTTGTGCCCTCCATCTTTCCCAACATCAGGGTCTTTCCTAGGGAGTCTTCTCTTCTCATGAGGTGGCCAAAGTACTGGAGCCTCAGGATCTGCCCTTCCAGTGGGCACTCAGGGCTGATTTCTTTAAGAATGGATAAGTTTGATCTTTTTGCAGTCCATGGGACTTTCAAGAGTCTCCTCCAGTGAGGCCATCTATAGCACGTCCTTATTTTCATGGGAGAAATGTGGGAGGGTATGGAGTTATGTGAACCCCCCCCCCCAAGCAAAGGAGAGAAGTAACTATCCAACCTTTAGAAGACACCTGATGTTTAATGTTTTGTTATGTACCGGTATTTGTATATGTTGGAAGCCACCCAGAGTGGCTCAAGCAACCCAGTCAGATGAGTGGAGTATAAATATTATTATTATTATTATTATTATTATTATTATTATTATTATTTAGGATGTCCATCTTTACAACAGAGAAATGTTGGCAGGTATGCAGGAGGGGAGAAGGCTCTTGTGCTCAGGCCCTATTTGAGGGTTTCAGCAACTGTGCGAAACAGATCCTGGACTAGATGGGCTGTTGGCCCGTTCTTACACTCTCATGCCTACTTTGAGGAGGACTAACAATCGGAGACAATCATCAGTTTCCAAATTGAAAGAAATTGAAAGAAAAAAATTCCCTGTCCTTCCAAGTTCTTCTACACCATTGTAGTTTCATTTCCGTGTCTCGATTTCCCTATGTTGCATTTTTATGACAAATGAGTGCAGGCCTAATTATCCACTCTACTTCTGGTAAAACTCACAGCTCATCCCCCTTCCCCCCCCCCAATCCCATAAGACTCATTGATCATCCCAATTATGCTCATTAGCACTTTCTCCATGTCTTCGTTATCTTCCGATAACAGCATCTAACTCCCTGGCACCCCCAATTTTTTTAAAAAACATTTTTTGCAGTCCTCCGGAACAGAACACCACAGGGGTCTCTTTTCATCCTGGGTCTATTCGTTAGCACATCCCATATGAAAAAAAGTTAGCAGACTTCCTTTGAACCTGAAGCCGAGAGCTTGCTCCAAAGCCATTAAAATAGTTGCATCAGATCTACAGCGTGTAGCTTTTGGAAATCCCAGTTTCGTGATGCAGGCACTCAAAAACCATTTGTGGGTATTGACTTCATGGAGCTGTCAAGGATGACCACCACTGGGATGGGAGACTTGGGGTTTATTTGTGGCATTTGTGCCTCCTCTTCAGCCAAGTGAGCTTTCATTGCCATAGAAATGCTTAGCATAGCTGTCAAGTTTCAGATTTGAAAATAAGGGATCAGCAGTCTCACCTATCCCGGGGACAGTCACATGTCAGTGGTGGGCGGAGCCAGAAGCAAAAGTGGGCGGAGCAGCAATGTAAACTCCAAGCAGGGTCGGGCTCGGAGCGGAGCAAAGAGGAGGGCAGCCATGTGCTCCGCGTGATGGAGCCCCATCGCCTTCTTGTCTGATCCCATCAAAACAGGACAGGAAGCAGCAGCCAGGCTCTGCCTGCCAGCTAACCCTATTGGCCGGCTGAGGGGCTCGGCAGCAACAGATAGGGGCTGATGCAGGGGGAGGAATACACCCCCCTGTAAGCACGGGAAACGGCTCCCACTTGCTTTGAGGGCTGATGCTTTTCTCTCCAAGTAGGCAAGGTCTTCCCACCCAGTCCCTGGCCAGCAGGGGAGGAGCTGCTTCCATTAAAAATGGGAAATTTAAGGGAAATAAAAAATAAGGGAGAGCAGCAGGAAACTGCTTGAAATAAGGGAGAATCCCGGGGAAAACGGGATACTTGACAGCACTGATGCTTAGAGGGTTCATCTTAAGGACCTGGGAAAAGCTGGTTGAATCAGGCCAAAGGCTCATCTAAACCAACATCTTGCTCTCACATTGGCCAACCAGATGCCCCAGTGGTAAGCCCCAAAGCAGGATCTGGGCACATGATAACTCTCCCCTCTTGTGGTGAGGTTGGGCTGGGGGTATGGGGGAAAGGCTGCATGCTTCGAACCCTGGAGAGCTGCTGCCAGTCAACCAATCAGTCTCCTTTATTGGCATAGAAAGTTACAGGTAGGTAGCAGTGTTGGTCTGCCATAGTCAAAACAAAATAAAAAATAATAAAATTCCTTCCAGTAGAACCTTAGAGACCAACTAAGTTTGTTATTGGTAAGAGCTTTCGTGTGCATGCACACTTCTTCAGATACACGAAAGCTCATACCAAGAACAAACTTAGTTGGTCTCTAAGGTGCTACTGGAAGGAACTTTATTATTTTTTATTTTGTTTTGATCATTCCTACAGTTATTCAGCAGAAAGGGCATCCTGGAATAGTCGGTGTGATGGGCAAAAAAGGTAAAGGACCCGTGGACGGTTAAGTCCAGTCAATGGTGACTATGGGGTTGCGGCGCTCATCTAGTTTTCAGGCCGAGGGAGCCGGTGTTTGTCCACAGACAGCTTTCCGGGTCATGTGGCCGGCATGACTAAACCGCTTCTGGCACAACAGAACACCGTGATGGAAATCAGAGTACATGGAAACGCCATTTACCTTCCTGCCGGAGTGGTATCTATTTATCTACTTGCACTTTCATGCTTTCGAACTGCTAGGTTGGCAGGAGCTGGGACAGAGCAACGGGCGCTCACCCCGTCGCAGGGATTTGAACCACTGACCTTCTGATCGGCAAGCCCAAGAGCCTCAGTGGTTTAGACCACAGTGCCACCCGCATCCCCTCCTTCAATAAAGGTTCCAAATACAGTACTTATCATAAATTTTTGCATAATATGGGATTTTCGAGGGTATGGAGTTATGTGACCCCCCCCCCCAAGCCAAGGAGAGAAGTATCCATACAACCTTTAGAAGACATCTGAAGGCAGCCCTATAAAGGGAAGTTTTTTTAAAAAAATGTTTAATGTCTTATTATGTTTGTATATACGTTGGAAGCCACCCAGAGTTGCTGGGGCAACCCAATCATACGAGTGAGGTATACATAATAAAATTATTATTGTGGAATAGGAGCTCCCTGTTTTCATCGGAGAAATGTTGGAGGGTATGCCGTCATTCTATATCTTCAGGTGCCAGGAGAAAATGCTTTTCTTCAAGCAGCACTTTGGCTAATTAAACAATATTGCCATTTAAAGAAGGGCAGGTAGTTCCAGATGAAGGGCAATAGATAGATAGATAGATAGATAGATAGATAGATAGATAGATAGATAGATAGATAGACAGACAGACAGAATCCCTTAATGCGTTCCCCAAACCCTTAAGGTCAGGCTGTTTCGCTGATTCCAGACACTTTCCCCTAAAACTCTGTTTGGAGCCAGCCTGCTTAACATACACCAGGATTTGTGTGTCGTTTTCTTTTCTTTTGTGCACAGAGAAATCTCTCGCCCTCTGAATCTCCCCCCTCCCTCCCTGCCGTCTTCTCTCTTGATTTGCCGTACATCTCTGGCGTGCAAGCTGGATTGTAAAGGCAGCCAACCGTGGAAGCAGAATCAGGCGCGTTACAAAGAGATTAGGAGTCGGTCTTGCCGATGGGAGTGTGTAGCACAGGAAATAGTTGCCCATTAAAAGTATTAAAAAAAAACCAAATCAAAAAACCTGACCCTGCGTGGAGCTATGACTAGGAATGCTAATGATGATGATAATTAGGGCTGCAATGCTTAATAGATTAATCGGGCTGGTTAATTAATTAAAATTCTCTTCGGATTGCATTAAAAGGGGTAGGAGGAAACAGGGACTCACAATCAGGCAGATCTTCGGGGGGGGGGGGGAATGCCAAACCCCGCAGGTTGTTGTTTAAATATTTATTTGGCTATGCAAGGCTTTACCTGGTACTTAGCATACTGACCTCTGAGCAGTTCACATAAAGCAATACACAAAATATTTGTAAGAAATGCTGATGAAGTCAACAAGCTTCGGAAAGGGTTTGAAATGAGTGAAATCCAGTTTTAAACAATGGGGTGTATCCAGTCTTCCTCAGACTGGGTACATGCTTCCCTCAATTAAATTAATGGTGGTCAGTAAAATCTATTCATTTCTCCGAATCTAGTCTAAAGTATCAATAATGTTGAATGCAACCGCACACAAACACACACAAATTAATGGAAGTGTTGGCAAAAACCCAAAGGTTGTAGGCATGTTATTCTTCCCTCTCTCACATTGCTAGAACTCAGGGTTATCCAGGGAAGCTGAATGTTGGCAGGTTCAGGGCAGATAAAAAAATAAAGGGCTTCTTCAGGCACTACATAGACTATGGAACTGACTGCCACAGGACCAGGGATGGACACCAACTTGGATGGCTTCCAAAGAGGATTGGAGGAGAGGGATGTTGAATAGCCATGATAGTTACAATGAATGCCAGTTTCTAGGAATCACAACCGAGGAGAGCACTGTTGGGCTCATGTCCTGTATCTGAGCTTCCCACTGGGGCTTCTGGTTGGTTATTGGAGAAATATATCTTTGGTCTGAACTAGCAGGTTCTTAAACTATGGCAAGTTCTTAAAGAAATGAGAGTGCCTTTGTCTCATGAGAAATCTCTATGTGGGACAAGAGGCTACAGTTAGAACTGGATATGGAACAACTGATTGGTTCGAAATTGGGAAAGGAGTACGACAAGGCTGTATATTGTCTCCCTGCTAATTTAACTTATATGCAGAATTCATCATGTGAAAGGCTGGACTGGATGAATCCCAAACCGGAATTAGGATTGCTGTAAGAAAGTGCAAGTAGATAAATAGGGACCGCTCCAGCGGGAAGGTAAACGGCGTTTCTGTGCGCTGCTCTGGTTCACCAGAAGCAGCTTTGTCATGCTGGCCACATGACCCGGAAGCTGTCTGCGGACAAACGCCGGCTCCCTCGGCCTATAGAGCGAGATGAGCGCCGCAACCCCAGAGTCGGACACGACTGGACCTGATGGTCAGGGGTCCCTTTACCTTTACCTTTACCTTTAAGAAAGATCAACAACCTCAGATATGCTGATGACACAACCTTGATGGCAGGAAGTGAGGAGGAATTAAAGAACCTTTTAATGAGGGTGAAAGAGGAGAGCGCAAAATATGATCTGAAGCTCAACATCAAAAAAACTAAGATCATGGCCATTGGTCCCACCACCTCCTGGCAAATAGAAGGTGAAGAAATGGAGGCAGTGAGAGATTTTACTTTCTTGGGCTCCATGATCACTGCAGATGGTGACAGCAGTCACGAAATTAAAAGACGCCTGCTTCTTGGGAGGAAAGCAATGACAAACCTAGACAACATCTTAAAAAGCAGAAATATCACCTTGCCGACAAAGGTCCGTATAGTTAAAGCTATGGTTTTCCCAGTAGTAATGTATGGAAGTGAGAGCTGGACCATAAAGAAGACTGATCAGCGAAGAATTGATGCTTTTGAATTATGGTGCTGCAGGAGACTCTTGAGAGTCCCATGGACTGCAAGAACATCAAACCTATCCATTCTCAAAGAAATCGGCCCTGAGTGCTCACTATAAGGACAGATCCTGAAGTTGAGGCTCCAGTACTTTGGCCACCTCATGAGAAGAGAAGACTCCCTGGAAAAGACCCTGACGTTGGGAAAGATGGAGGGCACAAGGAGAAGGGGACAACAGAGGATGAGATGGTTGGACAGTGTTCTTGAAGCGACTAGCATGAGTTTGGCCAAACTGTAGGAGGCAGTGAAAGATAGGCGTGCCTGGCGTGCTCTGGTCCCTGGGGTCACGAAGAGTCGGACACGACTGAACGACTGAACAACAATTGCAGCAGCAGATTCTCCCTTTGTTCATAGATGAGCTAAAAGGAAAATGCTGCAGATCTTACTGAGGAAAAAACAACCTTTCCCTGAGGGTCAGTCATGCCAGATCTGCTCACCCTCATAGGGAAGATGCTCAGCAAGAGATAACGGAGAGGCTAATAGAGCAGGTATGGGATCTTTGGCCCTCCAGATGTTGCTGAACTACAACTCCCATCAGCCCCTGCAAGCACGACCAATGGCCAGGGGTGATGGGAGTTGTAGGGTCAGAGGTTGCACAATGCTGAATTAACATCTAAAAGCAGAGGTCTCTTCCGCGCACCTGCAAAGCTGCAGTGGTCAGAGATGAAGGAGATTGGAATTCAGCAACCCTGGGCCACCCCCTGCCTCTCAGTCTAACCTACTTCACAGGGTTCATGTTGGGATTAAATGAGGGGGGGGAACACTCTGTAAACCACCGCTTTGAGCTCCTTGGGGGGAAGTGGGATATAAGAGCCATACAATTTAAAAGTGCAAACTTCAAACCATGTTTCGGTTCGCATATGGGGAGAAGAAGAAAGAACAGAGCAGTTTCTCATTAAAACGGGAACAAAATCAGATTTCTCCTTCCTTCCAAGCTACTGGGGTATATAGAGGACATGTTGGTCTCTCAAGTAACTGGCTTTGAGCAGTTCAGGGGCTTTTTGCACACATGTATAGTTACCCACCCCCCCCCCCAATTCAAAAATTAAAATGAAAAAAATCACCGACCCTACCTACACATCCCCCTCAGTCCGTTTTCCAGTCCACTGCAGGCTTGTTCAGTAATATTGGATTAGCCCACTTTCCCCGAAAAGCTGATTTTCAATTTGCATAATCCTTCTTCCCGTTTGGAAGAGCATTGCGGTATCTCTGTGATAAGATGAGGTGGGTGAATTGGTGGGTGGGTGGGGGTGTACAAATTACTCTCTCCAGGCTGAGTGGCGATGGGCTGGGCAAGAGGAGAGAAAGGCGGGATGAGCTGTTTTAACGGAAGGGTTCAAGGAACATCTCCCAGCAACATTTGCCTTCTCACTGGAGAAGAGATTTTCAAGAGGGAACTCAAAGTGGGTAACCCAAAATAATCAAGGGGGGGTGGAGTGAAGCGTTTGGGGCATTTTAGTTGTGAGAGGCAACATTATATAAGTTTTATCAAATTATGCATGGCACAAAGAAAATGGATGGAGGAAAGCTTGGACTCGTGGACATCCAATGAAGATTGCAAGGTTCAGGACAGACAGAAGAAAGTCCTCCTTAGCTATGTAGTTCATCGTTAAACTGTGGAACTCTCTCCCACATGAAGCGGTGATGGCCACCACCAACCTGGATGGCTTTAAAAGAGGGTTATACAAGTTCATGGAGGAGAAGGCTATCAATGGCTGGGAGCCACAATGGTCATGCTCTTCCTCTACAGTTGGAGGTATCTGTCTTGCCAGAGTGGTGCATGCTCCAGTTCAGGGGTCAGCAAACTTTTTCAGCAGGGGGCCGGTCCACTGTCCCTCAGACCTTGTGGGGGACCGGACTATATTTTTTTTGGGGGGGGGGGGAATGAACGAATTCCTATGCCCCACAAATAACCCAGAGATGCATTTTAAATAAAAGCACACATTCTACTCATGTAATAACACACTGATTCCCAGGCCGTCCGTGGGCTGGATTTAGAAGGCAATTGGGCCAGATCTGGCCCCCGGGCCTTAGTTTGCCTACCCCTACTCTAGTTACTTTCCAGTTGAACGACTGCAATGTGCTCTACATGGGGCTACCTTTGAAGGTGGCCCAGAAACTACAACTAATCCAAAATGTGGCAGCTAGACTGGTGACTGGGAGTGGCCGCCGAGACCATATAACAACAGTCCTGAAAGGCCTACATTGGCTCCCAGTATGTTTCCGAGCACCATTCAAAGTGTTGGTGCTGACCTTTAAAGCCCTAAACGGCCTCAGCCCAGTATACCTGAAGGAGTATCTCCACCCTCATTGTTCAGCCCGGACAGTGAGGTCCAGATTCACTGTGAGAATGAGGTTACAGGGAACCAGGCAGAGGACCTTCTTGGTAGTGGCACCCACCCTGTGGAATGCCCTCCCATCAGATGTCAAGGAAATAAAGAACTATCTCTCTTTTAAAAGACATCTGAAGGCAGCCCTGTTTAGGGAAGATTTTAATGTCTGATATTCTATCACTTTTTAAATTATTATTATTATTATTAACATTCTGTTGGGAGCTGCCCAGAGTGACTGGGGAAACCCAGGCAGATGGGTGGGGTATTAATAATAATAATAATAATAATAATAATAATAATAATAATAATAATAAATGCTTCTGAATGCCAGTTTCTGGAAACTGCAGGAAGGGTGGTCTTGTGTTTGAATCCTGCTTGTGAGCTTCTCTTTGGGGCCATCTGGTTGGCCACTTTGAGAACAAGATGCTGAACTACGGTACATGGGACCCCAATGGCCTGATCCAGCAGGCTCTTTTTAGGTTCTCATGGCCATGAATGATTCTAGCCGATCCTGAATGGCGCTGCTCTGTTTGTGAGAGCACGGGGATCACCACTGGTCCATGCTTTGTGTGCTGATTTATTAGAGTTCTAAAATATTAGAGGATGGAGGAGATATTTCAATTTAGTTCACATTTCAGGGCGAACCTACCTACTGTTCAGTTTCCAAAACAATCGGAAACGCGCTCCTTCCGATTTTGCAGTGATGTTCTCTTGCCGAGCTGTGTGTACAGAAATTCATATACTAGGGGAAAGGGTGCGTGAAAAATGCACACATAAAGTCACACCGAAGATACAAGTTTCCATCTCCTCCTCTTCAAAGCTGAGCGGTGCTGCCTGCTGAAATATTTTGGAGATGCCGAGACTGTGGAAATTATATTTATACGATCTGTAAATGATTCTGACAGGACTTGTTGGTGAGAGGAGAGGAACAGGTGTGTGGAATAGCTGCATGCCTGGTGACACTTTCTCTTCTTTTCGCCTCTGAAGGGAGGAGAAGACCCAGTTTTTCTCAGTCAGAGGTGGGGAGCATCTGGGGCCCTCCAGGTATTGTTTGGCCTGGGATCCCAGCAGCTCCAGCGCCAGCATGGCCAATGGTATCAGGGATAACGATGGGAATTTTAGTTCAGCAATATCTGGAGCAACCACACAGGGTTACCTATCCCCGCTTTAAAAGAAGGTAGAGCTATGATGGAGGTAGCTGGGGGCAACAAAGGCAAGTGATGGTCCAGTTTAGGGATGGTGAACCCATGGTCCTCCCAGATGCCCTCAGGCTGGTATCTTGTGATTCTGTAGAGCTCAAGAGAAGGGTGGTAGGTCAATTGTTAGGGCACCTGCTTTGCACGCAGAAGGTCCCTGGTTCAATCCCCAATGGTAACATCTCTAGGTAGGCCTGGGAGATGACCCAGCCTGATATCCCAGAGAGATACTACCAGCCAATGTGGATGATATTACCATCAATGGAGCTTCCTACGCTCCTGTTGAAACCAATCCTATGTTCAAAACTATGAGGACCAGAAGCTTCCTTTGTTTTAAGAAGTAGGGGACCATAGCTCAGTGACAGAGACCTGTTTTGTTCCAAGATAGCTGACGCCAGTCCGTGTGGACACCACTGAGCTCGATGGTCCATTGGTCCTCCTTAGTATGAGGCAGCTTCCTATCTTTCTAAGGCTATGTAACTAACACATTAGGGGCTTGACATGCTGTGAAACTGTTTTCCCACTCCTGATCTCTAGATAGCTCAGTTCGTTGAAGTACGGTACTGATAACACCAAGGTCATAAGTTCGATCCCCCATATGGGACAGCTGCATGTTGCTGCATTGCAGGGGGTTGGTCTAGATCAGAGTTTCCCAAACTTGGGGCTCCATCTGTTTCTGGACTACAGTTCCCATCATCCCTGACCACTGGTCCTGCTAGCTAGGAATGATAGGAGTTGTAGTCCAAAAACAGCTGGATACCCAACTTTGGGAAACCCTGGTCTAAATTATCCTGAGAGTCCTTTCGAACTCTACAATACTACAATTCTATGAGTTGTACAGACCGCAGAGGAGGCAGGGATCTTCACCTGATGCCCATTACTCAATTTGTTACCCCGCGTCAAACTCGTCTGAGCATGCTCCATGGCTACCATAACTGTACACACCCCACACATACAGATAGCACGGATATTTCTCCACCATCTTCAGTTCTTTTCAAGATGGGGTGAGCAGAACTGGTTCCACTGAGCTCGGAGATGGTGGCAGCTGGAGGTTGCTATGGAGACCCCACCCCAGAAAGGTGGTTGCTTTCTTTTCTTTTCTTTTAAAAAAATACATTCTGTTCCCTGCTTGCGATGTCCTTTTCTTCTCAGCTGGTCTTATCAGGCGAAGCCAGAGATGAAGAGAGGGAATAAGCGGAGCTGCTGTTGCTGGCTGCATGACGTCTCCCTTGGTGTGGTTCTGGGGAGCGATAAAAAGAACAATGAAAGCTTGTGACTCAGGGATATTTTGGAGAGAGAGAGAGAGAGAGAGGCAGCCATTTCAGTGGATGGAAACCAGAGCAGAAGGGAACAGCCAGGATGCATCTCATGTCTATTACTCTGTGGTTTCAAGATTGGCTTCTGCAATAACCCCCATCATCTTCTACAACCCTCCCTTCCCTGAAATGCTGCCTTATTCAGAGTCAGACCAATGGTCCATCCAGCTCACCATTGTCTGAGTAGCTCTCCAGGATTCCAGGTAGAGGATCTTCTCCAGCTCTGCCTGGAGATGCTGCTGGGGACTGAATTCGGGACCTTCTGCATGCAAAGCAGATGTTCTACCACTGAGCTCAGGCCCGTCTCCTGCCTTCCTATGGCTTGCCTGTGTTTTGTGTAAATCACTCTGAAATGTTTATGATTAAGTGGTATATAAGTAATGTAGAACAAACGGGACCTTTTTTTTAAAGGATGCTCTGCCCATGCTCAGGAGCAGCAATGCTTCTGGATAACAATTGCTGGAAACTGCAGGAGGGAAAGTGGCATTTGTGCTCAGCTCCTGCTTTGGGGCTTTTCTTTGGGGCATCTGGTTGGCCCCTGTGAGATCAAGAGGCTGAACTAGATGGTCCACGATTGGCCTAAATCAAGAGGCATTTCTTAGGTTCTTGTGTCCATACTGTAGCAGCCAAACAAAGTGCCAGCCCCTCCCTCCCTTTCTTTCATATCTATCACCTTTCTATCACCTTCCTTCCTTCCTTCCTTCCTTCCTTCCTTCCTTCCTTCCTTCCTTCCTTCCTTCCCCCCCTCTTTCTTTCTTTCTTTCTTTCTTTCTTTCTTTCTTTCTTTCTTTCTTTCTTTCTTCCTTTCTTTTGGAATGTTGAGGGTGGCAGGAGAGTATATATTGTTTATTAATATCCTTCCTAACTTACACTAGCAAGTTTCTTCACTTAGCAGAGTGCATTCCCCTTCTTGCGCATAGCAGAAATCTGCAAATTCGTGTGAGTTTCTTAAGACAACAAGCAATTCAATCTGGCTTGTCCAGATTGAGATGTGTTCTATTATTCCTGGTAAGACCCCTTTTGAATCCCTCCTAAAAGGATAAAGGCACCACAGTCTTATTCATAAGTAACAAAAAGTAGTTTTACTCACGATCAGGCAGAGCATGGTGTGATCCCTGAAGGCAGGATTTAGGCTTAAAGTTACAAACATGTACAGCTATCTGAAGAAGTGTGCATGCACACGAAAGCTCATACCAAGAACAAACTTAGTTGGTCTCTAAGGTGCTCCTGGAAGGATTTTTTTATTTTTTTATTTTTTATTTTGTTTTGACTATGGCAGACCAACATGGCTACCTACCTGTAACATGTACAAACTGGTTTACCTCATATGAGAGATAACCTGGGGAGACTGCTGTGGGAGCCAGCAGTCCAGTCCAGGTGATACAGGAAGCAGGCAGGACGAACAGGAAGGTCAAAAAGAGGGAAGTTAGCAGCATGACTTGGCCTTTTACCAGGTGTGGAAAAGGTCACGCCCACCCACTAGTCACATGCAAGGAAGGATGCTCCAGGCTAGGAGGAACAGGAAGTTTTGACGTGCTGGACCAAACATTCCCTTGCATGCCCACTCTAGCAAAACAAGGAATGATGTACTTGACTGTTCCCACTGGAATACATCTCTTCCTTCCTTCCTTCCTTCCTTCCTTCCTTCCTTCCTTCCTTCCTCTATCTACATCTATCATCTATCTATATATCTCTCTATCTTTTTGTAAATTACTTTTTTTTTACTATCAAGTAGTTTATAAATTTTATTAAATTCATCAGTCTGTCTATCCTTCCTGTCTATCTCCCCATCTTATCTAGCAATCTATCTAGTCTATCCTCTTTTCTTTCTTGGCCCAATGAGAAGAGCAATGCCAGATTCTTTTTCTTTTAGAAAATGGTTTTATTTCTTTATTTTTTTTTTTTTTAAAAAATCCTTTGTAGTCTGGGAAGCGAGATATTCCATTATCACGGTCTCACTGGCATTCTGAGGCTTGCAGAAATCTCTCCTTATTCCCGGGAGAGTTGCGGGCGGGGCGGTCTATCAGTTCTTCCTGCACAGGCCCATCTAACAACTCTCTCACCTTTCGCACAAGGGAGATGGCGTCGACAGCGTCTGCCTCTGCATCTCCATGATAGCACCGCTGTGAGATGAGCTGTTCTTCATCTCGCAGTTTCTGCTTCTATGGAATGGGAGGGATGCTTTCCAATGGCTCAGCCCATGGGGAAATAGGGGGAGCATTCCCCTGGCGTGCCAGTTGCTTCCATCAGCTCACTCAAGCCTGAACCCCCAGAGATACTTGGGTTTTCGAGTTCCCCTGCTGCTGATATCACAGGCCACTGCAGAGGGACGTCGGGGATTGTGGAAAATGATCTTGGCATGAGGAAAGTTGGTCTTCTTCTTTTTTTAAGGAAGTATCCTGCTCTTGATGGGGTTACACTCCCTCTGAAGGAACAGGTACGCAGCTTGGGGCTACATGTGGGTCCATAGCTGTCTCTTGAGGCTTAGCTGGCCTTGGTGGAATGGAGTGCCTTCCATCAGCTTTGTCCAGTGGCCCAGCAGTGCCCCTATCTGGACAAGGAGCTCTGCTAACCTCTAGCTTAGATTACTGCAACACGTTATATGTAGGGTTGCCTCTGAAGATGGTTCGTAAAATCCAGCTGGTCCAGAATTCAGTGGCCAGGTTGCTCACCGGGGCTAGATGGTTTGAGCATGTTACACCAATCCTGGCCCATTTGCACTGGCTTTCAGTTAGTTTCTGGACCCATTTCAAAGTGCTGGTTTTGAGCTATGAACAGCTCATGACTACAATACCTCAAACACCCCCTCTCCGCATAGGAACCAACCTAGACCCCACGGTCATCTTCTGAGGCCCTTCCTTATTCATGTGCCTCCTCCATGAGAGGTTGAGAGGGCAGCAACCTGAGAATGGGCCTTTTCTGTGGTGGCTCCCGATTTGTGGGATGAAGACGCCTGCTTCTTGGGAGAAAAGCAATGACAAACCTAGACAGCATCTTAAAAAGCAGAGACATCACCTTGCCGACAAAGGTCCGTATAGTTAAAGCCATGGTTTTCCCAGTAGTAAGTAATGTACGGAAGTGAGAGCTGGACCATAAAGAAGAGTGATTGCCGAAGAATTGATGCTTTTGAATTATGGTGCTGGAGGAGACTCTTGAGAGTCCCATGGACTGCAAGGAGATCAAACCTATCCATTCTCAAAGAAATCAGCCCTGAGTGCTCACTAGAAGGACAGATCCTGAAGTTGAGGCTCCAGTACTTTGGCCACCTCATGAGAAGAGAAGACTCCCTAGAAAAGACCCTGATGTTGGGAAAGATGGAGGGCACAAGGAGAAGGGGACGACAGAGGATGAGATGGTTGGACAGTGTTCTCGAAGCTACTAACATGAGTTTGGCCAAACTGCGAGAGGCAGTGAAGGATAGGCGTGCCTGGCGTGCTCTGGTCCATGGGGTCACGAAGAGTCGGACACGACTGAACGACTGAACAACAACAACAACAACTCCCTAGGAAGGCTTGCCGGGCACCTTCATTGCATATCTTTTGGTGCCAGGCGAAAACATTCATCTTCAACCAGGCCTTTTTGCCTGATTCAACAATCTATAGCCTTTAAACGTTTCTGTGTGGATGGGGTATTTTGTGTGTGTGTGTGTATGATTATGATATATTATACGGTGGTACCTCAGGTTACATGCGCTTCCGGTTACATACGCTTCAGGTTACAGACTCCGCTAACCCAGAAATAATGCTTAAGGTTAAGAACTTTGCTTAAGGATAAGAACAGAAATCGTGCTCTGGCAGCGCAGCAGCAGCGGGAGGCCCCATTAGCTAAAGTGGTGCTTCAGGTTAAGAACAGTTTCAGGTTAAGAATGGACCTCCAGAATGAATTAAGTTCTTAACCTGAGGTACCACTGTTTATAATAATATAAACATAAACCTGAACAATTTAGCATCAAGAGCAAACTTGGCTACCTCCCTCCTCCCTCATAACTCTAGATAGTTTTGAACAAGTTAAAATGCATGGGTCCCAATACCTATGCATTTAAACACCTGCACTAAAAGAAAGCTCTTCTTTATGCAGTGCAGAGATAAAACGGTGGAGCTGTGGCCTTAAAAGAGGAGTAGACCAATTCATGGAGCTGAGGGCTACCAATGGCTACAAGCCATGATGGCTATGCTCTGCCTCCAAGGTCGGAGGCAGCAATGCTTCCGAACATCAATTGATGGGGACCACAGGTAGGGAGAGTGCTCTTGCGGTCAGAGCCTGCTTTCAGACTTCCCTTTTGGGCATCTGTTTGGCTCCTGTGAGAACAGGATGCTGGACTAGATAGGGCACTGGCCTGATCCAGCAGGCTCTCCTTATCTTATTATGTTCATATGAATACACACACACGCATGTTGTTGTTTAGTCGTTTAGTCGTGTCCGACTCCTTGTGACCCCATGGACCAGAGCACACCAGGCACTCCTGTCTTCCACTGCCTCCTGCAGTTGGGTCAGACACATGTTGGTAACTTCGAGAACACTCTCCAACCATCTTGTCCTCTGTCGTCCTCTTCTCCTTGTGCCCTCAATCTTTCCCAACTTCAGGGTCTTTTCCAGGGAGTCTTCTCTTTTCATGAGGTGGCCAAAGTATTGGAGCCTCAGCTTCAGGATCTGTCCTGCCAGTGAGCACTGAGAGCTGATTTCCTTCAGAATGGATAGGTTTGATAGGCGTCTTTTAATTTCGGGACTGCTGTTAACCATCTGCAGTGGTTTTGGAACCCAAGAAAGTAAAATTTCTTCCCCTTCTATTTGCCAGGAGGTGGTAGGACCAGTGGCCATGATCTTAGTGTTTTTTATGTTGAGCTTCAGACCATATTTTGCGTTCTCCTCTTTCACCCTCATTAAAAGGTTCTTTAATTCCTCCTCACTTTCTGCCATCATATATATATATAGGTATTCAGGCTGAAATCAGGATCAGACCGTTGGGACTTTTCCCTTGCAGCCCTCCATGACTCAGATGTTCTTTTGATCAGGGCACATTTGCAGAGCTGATGGATGGGTCCTCTCTTACCTTTGGTGTGGGCGGTAACGTATCACATGCCACCTCCGCGGCGGCCAGAGTCTGACAGGCAACAAATATGGCAGGGGGGATTTGCGTGCGAGTCTGACAACAGCCATTCCTTACCTGTTTACAAGGGATGGATACATCATCCGTCAGCATGAGGGAGTGAGAGAAGCCTTTGCTGCACTGTTCGGCTCAGTAGGCACCACAGTGGTTTCTGAACTTCCTTAGACGATGGGTGGGGGGATTTGACAGCGTGGGTGACCTGTCAATGGTCAAACTTGTTGTGGACTTACAGGTTGCCCTGGGGAAGCAGGGTGTCTGTGGTACCACAAAATGATGTGTTTTGCTCAGGCATCCCCAAATGCGGCCCTCCAGATGTTTTGGGACTACAACTCCCATCATCCCTAGCTAACAGGACCAGTGGTCAGGGATGATGGGAGTTGTAGTCCCAAAATGTCTGGAGGGCCAAGTTTGGGGGTGCCTGGTTTTGCTTATATATATATTTATATACTTACCACCTGTGATTCTTGCATTGCCGAGGGTTGGACTAGAAGACCCTTTGCTTCCCTCCCAACCTTACAACTCCTTGATCACATTATCTCCATCAGATTTCCTCACTACCATGGTAGAGATTGAAGTGTGAGCCATGCGGCCCACAAATATCTCCCAAGGCTCTTTTGGGTTAACAGCATAGGATTTTATTTCCCCGTTTGTTCCATTCATGATGAGCATAAGAAGAGCTGGTTGAGTCAGGCCAAAGGGCCATCTAGTCTAACATCCTGCTTTCACAGTGGCCAACCAGATGCCCATGGAAATCCTTATAACAATCATGTTGCTTAGGCTGAGAGGCTGGAACAAGGTCACCCAGTCTGGTGAGCTTCATGAACCCTAGTCTCTCTCAGATCTTACTCCAGCACTCTAACTACTGCTCTACAATAGTTCTCTGATACATCCCATCCTAGGAATCCTTCGTAATGTGCATGTGGGTATCAGGGGGTGTTTTTTCTGGCAAAGCACTAAGTGGTCGGTCCATCCATCAATGAGAAGACAAGGGCAGAGTCAAGGTAATTCAATCCCAGATAGAAGGGTCTTCAGAGAGCTCCCCGGAAGTGCAAGTGTTCAACAAAGGAAGCTGCTTTTTACTGATTTCAAGGTTCACTTCCTGGAATCTCCAAGTCGAACTGCGAGAGGCACTTTGTCTGAAACCTTGGGGACCTGCTGCCAGTCAGGGTAGACAATACTGAGCTAGGGGGACCACTGGTCTGACTTGGTAGAAGGCAGCTTCCTCTTGTTGTCATAGATGGCTTCCATTTCATAGAATCAGAGAACTGTAGGGTTGGAAGGGACCCCAAAAGGTCATCCTGTCCAACCGCTGCCATTGAGGAATTGCAGCTAGAGAATCCCAGAAAGATGGCTTTCCAACCTCTTCTTAAAAACCTCCAGTGAAAGATTGTCCATCGCCTTTTGTGGTAGTCTGTTTCACTGTTGAACAGCTCTTGCCACCAGAAAGTTCTTCTTAAGGTTTAGCTGGGATCTCCTTTCTTGCCATTTGAATCCATTGGTTGAGATCCTGCCCTCTGGAGCCGCAGAAGTCAAGCTTGCTCCATCTTCCATAGAATAGCCTTTCAGATATTCACGTTTGGCTATCATATCATCTCTTAAATCTTCACTTCTCCATGCTAAACATACCCAGTTGCCTCAACCATTCCTCCTAAGGCTTGGTTTCCAGACCCTTGATCATCTTGATCACCCTCCTCTGCACACATTCCAGCTTGTCAATATCCTTCTTAAATTGTGGCACCCAGAACTGGACACAGAACTCCAGGTGTGGGCAGAATAGAGAGCAGTATTCTTTCTTCCCTGGATTGGGAGACTTCTGTTGATGCAGCCTAGAACTGCATTAGCTTTAGGAAATCACTCTCTTCTTTTTCTGACAATGGGAGAAGCATGTGATGATTCATCAGTCGGTGCCAAGGATGGAACCAGCTTGAAATCCATACCCCGTCCGCCAACCTTCTGCTCTGCCTCTCTTCCTCCTCAGACCCCTGGCGTCTCCCTCCTTTTGGCAGTGATGGCTCCCCAGCCCCGGCAAGGGGTGTGTGGGGACCATGCCAGTGACACAGCCTCCTTTCTCCTTGGTGCAGCTGTGCCCAAGGTCACCCTTCTCCTCGTCCTCTCGCTCACGCTCTTTGTCTCTTTTTCGACATTTGGGGGAGGCAGGAAGTTGTGGGATCCTGCCAAGTGCGTTGGGACGGCAGAGCTTTTGTTAGCCTCCTTCTCAGCCCAGGTGGCTGGATGCCTTTAAAAGAGGATTGGACAAATTCATGAAGGCTATCGATGGCTACTAGCCATGATGGCTATGTTCTGCCTCCATGGTTGGGGCCAGTGATGCTTCTGTGCACCAGTTGCTGGAAACGGCAGGAAGGGAGAGTGTTCTTGTGCTCGATTCCTGCTTGTGGGCTTCCCTTTGGAGCATATAGTTGGCCACTGTGAGAACAGGAAGCTGTTCCGGATTGGCCGCTGGCCTGATCCAGCAGAGACTTTTCATGTTCTTAGGTTCAGGTGCAATCCAACCCCAGGTTTCATCCTTACACCTTTGTTCTCATTTCCTCTAGTGCTTTGTCTTGGTTCCAGGCTGGTTTGGAGCTCCTGCTTATTTACCACCATCTATTTACCTGCTTATTTAGCGCCATGAACGTCAGGGTCTTGCAAGGGCTGAAAATACCGAGTCAGTGAGCAAATGGCTGTTTAACATCATCAGCAGGCATATGGCTTGTAATCATTCTTCACAAGCAGTTGCTTCAACTGTTGAGCGAGCAGAAGGATGAGCCATGTAAGAAAGTAGGAAGCTGCCTTCCCCCAAGTGAGACCAATGTTCCATCTAGTTCCTAACCAACATAGCCAGTGGCATGGGGGATGGGAGCTGGAATCCAGCCACATCTGGAAGTCTACAGTTCCCTGCCCCTGCATTAAAAGGAGAAAGCGTTGTGATGGAAGTCAGTGGCGTAGCATGGGCGGCACACAGAAGCGGTTGCCCCAGGCGCAAAATTGTTAGGGGGCACAGAATTTCAACACCCAGTGCTGCCTCAATACAGCTGCACACAGTTGTCACTTGGCTCTGTTGAAAACAGATTTGCTATGCGAACCAGGAAGTGGCCTCTCCAGATGAACGAATGACTCTTCTTTTCTTATCTCTGTGGCTGGGTGATCACCTGGGTGATTAGGCAGTTGAATGCACATGCGTCTATTTCCCTATCTCCCACCCTCCCCCTCCTCCCGGCCCTGGGCACCGGCAACCCACGCTACACCACTGATGGAGGAAGCAAGGGGCAGTAAAGGCAGGTGATGGTTTAGTCAGGGAATGCGGACTCCAACTCACACCAGGCCCAAGCCAACATGGTCAATTAGTGAGAGAGAGTGGGAGTTGCGGTCCAGCAATTATTGGAGCTGCTGTATCATAAGAATGCAGAGTTTCAATGGAGGCAGCCGAGGGCAGTAAAGGCAAGTGGTGGTCTACTTCAGTGATGGCTCTCCCACCAGCTCCCACCAGTTGGAGTCCAAGAGATTTGAAGGGCACCCTCCTGTGGAAGGCTGTGTTGGGACTTCCTACCCTTCCTTAGATGCCACACCATTTAGCTTGTGATGCGACTGTAGTTTTACTGCTGAATTGGCAGCATCCTGCCCAAGAAACCACTGAGCTGTTAGCAGGCTTCAGATGGCAGCTGGATTGAGAGGTTCACCGGAGACCTGATCAGTGTGGCTGCCAGCAGGACTTTGCCAGTTTGCAGGGATGGAAGGAAATTTATTCTCTCACGGTGCCAGGAAAGCAAAACAAAACTCCTCCTTCAGCTTTCTGCCCAGACTCCTGCAAACATGTTGATAGAGAGCAAAGTAGGTAGTGGTGAGGTTTTGGCTTGGCAGTGTGGCTAGCACTGTGAGGACAATACAATGAGCACGGAGAGGAGAGTGTTGTACATTTTTAGCTCTGAAGACCCCGCAGGGAGTGACTTTTAGTGGAGAGGCTGTGGCAGGAGGTGATGTTTTGTGTTTATCAGGGTCTCCTCTTTGTGACTCTTAATGAGACCTGGTGGCTAAGAGGAACACGGATGTCACTGAGGCTCTGGGGTTGATTTATTTATTTATTTATTTATTGTTTCTTCAGCTTCCTTGGAGACCCCCCAAAATCCATTGTGAAAACCTGCATTTCTTGACATGTGCCACTTATAACAGTATGCACCCGCAATACATGGTGTTCTTAAGTGACCCACAAGTTAGTTTGAACCTGTGCTACTGGTCTTTGGTTTCCTGGAGAAATTGTGAATGAAATGAAGCTCCGCTATTCTCCTGCTTTATGCTTTCTTCCTCTTGCCAGTCTCAATTTGTTTTTCTGTAAGGGCAATATGCCATCCTCTCTTGTACCAAGCATTTGTTTGCCCCCTTTAAATCCTTCTAGAATGTGGCTATAAGCATACAGCCGTACCTTGGATCCCGAACGCCTTGGTACTCAGACGTTTTGGCTCCCAAACGCCGCAAACCTGGAAATGAGTGTTCCAGTTTGCGAACGTTCTTTGGAACCCGAACATCTGACGGGGCTTCTGATTGGCTGCAGGAGCTTCCTGAAGCCAATCAGAAGCTACTCTTTGGTTTCCAAACATTTTGGAAGTCGAACGGACTTCCGGAATGGATTCCGTTCGACTCCCGAGGTACAACTGTACTTCCTGCTACTAAGACAAATCCAGTTAACGGTGAAGAAAGCCTCTTGAGTGTCATGGCAAAGGGAGAAGTGGCAAGGCCTGGAGAGAGTTTTGAGGGCCGGATCAGGAGGTCACAAGGGCCACATCTAGGTCACAGACCTGAGGTTGGTGTGGCATAGTGGTTAGAGTGTCAAACCAGGACCTGGAAGACCGGGATTGTAGTCTCTACATGTAGCTCGCTGAGAGACTGTGGGCCATTTACCGTATCTCTCAGCTTAGCCGACCTCGCAGGGCTGTTGTGAGGATGAAATGAGGAAGAGAACCACGTATGCCTCCTTGAAGGAGAAAGACAGGATCCAAATGCCATAAATAAATATTTCTTTTGCATTAGCAACAGGAAGATCACCATTGGTATGGAGCAATGCAGTTCCTTGGCGGCACTTTTCACGGGATGTCTTGAAGGAGCCATGTTGGGTGACTTTCACCCCCCCCCCCCCAGAATGCTCTGGGAAGCCAGCTTGCTGAACGGCCTCTGTATGCAAGGCTGGTTGTGTGTGCATGGGGGTGGTGGTGGGGGGGTAAAGATCTTGTAGACTAATTAGCAGCCATCCCTGGTGGCAATGATGCTCTTTCCGCCACCGCGGCTGTCAGCTCGATCCTCGTCCGGAGGAAAGCACTGTGCTCCGATGAGTGAAAAACCCGTCACCCGGGACAGGCTTGGGGTTGATGAATTACAGATGCTCGCCGCACTTCCCCAAGCCAGCCTGATTGACTCTGACAAGCCGGAGTCCCTGCTGGGGTCCCGCCTGCCACTTCCCGTTAAGAAAATGAGACGTTAAAACCCTGCCCGGCGACATCCCGTGATGTCTGGGGGGAGAGGGGCGGGGGCGGCGGTCACGCCAAGGGTGGCTTGAGAGGAGCCATCTCTAATTCAGCCGGGCAGCAGGATCCTCGCCCACCCTTGCGTCCCTTGGATAGCCACGGCGATTGGGAGGGTGAGTGATTGCAGTGCCATGGCTTTGTGAAAGTTGCGGGATGATTGGCGGGTAGGCTGGCTGGCTGGCTGGCTGGTTCCCTTTGAGGGTGGTAGGGAGAGAACCGGAACATCACAAGAGCCTGCAGGATCAGGCCAATGACCCATCTAGCGCAACATCCTGGTTTCACAGCGGCCAACCAAAGGCCTGCGGGAGACCCCCAAGCAGAATTTGAGCACAAGAGCCCTCTCTTCTTCTGTGGTGCCCAACAACTGGTATTCAGAAGCATTGCTGTCTCCAATGGTGGAAGCAGAGCAGAGCCATTATGGCTAGTAGCCATCTAAATTGCTATTTTATCTGTCCAGCATTCGGCTTCATTGCATGCCCACAAGTTTTAGCATCATGAGAGAGGGAGAAAAACCTTTCTCTCTCCATTTTCCCCATTCCATAATTTCATATACTTCTGGCATGTCGCCTCTGACTCGCTTTTACTCTAAGCTAAGAAGCCCCAAACGCATCAACCTTCCTTCCTTCCTTCCTTCCTTCCTTCCTTCCTTCCTAGGGGAGTCCCTCCATCCCTTTGATATTCCTGTTGCCCTTTTCAGAACCTTGTACAATTCCACAATATCCCTTTTGAGAGGAGGCCACCAGAACAGCACACAGCATTATGCCAAGTGAGGTCGCACCATAGATTTGTAAAACTAAGCCTCCTGGTGTGTATTTTACTCTAGGAGGTCAGAATCGAGTTTATACTTCCGGAGTTCATGCTAAATACATTACTTCTGGTAAATGAGGCACCACAACCGCTAGAGGGCTGTCAAAATTGGTGTCCCGGACTTTTTAGACTCATCTTCCCATATACGACCTGAAACCAAAGGGGCACATTGATTCCCCCCACCCCCAGGTCTCTAAAACCCCACTATACAAACTTGATTACTGTACAAAAGCAACTTTTGTCACCCCTGCTTTCGCCTCCGGCCCCTCCTGCCATTGGCATGTGGCCCCCTGGAGGGCTGGCAATCAGGGAATGCAGTTCTCAGGTTGGAAGAAAGCTTCCCTTGCTTCTGGCTCAAGCTTTGCATTCCAGGGGCTGGGCTAGATGACCTGTTGGGTACCCCTTCCAATTCTGTGTTTCCACGTTTCTCCTGCAGCAGGGATAGTCAGTGAGCGGAAAGGTAGGATGCTGCGTTTTATCCTTAATTATTTCTGCTGAGAGATGGAAACAGCTTGCTCCTGGAAAAACAAATTGAATGCTCTATTTGTTCCTAGGAAGCCTGTTTGCCGGAGTCAGTGGGGAGGCAATGAAAGAAGGTTCTCCCTCTCTTCCCCCTCCACCCCTGGCATTTCCCCCAATTTTATTTACTTATTTATTTATTGCATAGCAACCACTGTAAATGCACACGGCTCTCTTTGCAGGCGAGATCTCCGTCCAAGTCCTGTCAAGGTAGCAGAGTCCAGGGGCATTTCTGTTCCATGAAAGGGGGTGGGAGTGTGTGTGCCCCCCCCCAGGAGGATTTAGCTGACTTTTACCTAGAACCACTTTCAGCCTTGAACTCAAGGGCGGGGGGGGGGAGGATTCTGAGAGGTGGGTCCATCTCTTCAGATGAAAACATGCTACACATGCTGACTTCTCGGGAGAAGAGGCCACAACTCAGTGGCTTAGAGTACCTGCTTTGCATGCAGAAAGTCCCGGGTTCAATCCCCAATTTCATCTCCAGATAGGATGGGGAGCTGTCTACTCCTTGAAACCCTGCAGAGCTTCTGCCAGTCAGTGTAGACATTACTGAGCTAGAAGAACCAAGGATCTGACTCAGTAGAAAGCTGTTACCAAATAAATATTATTATTTTTTTTAAAAGAAAGTCATTTCCGATGTTCCTACAGTGAACACCTGCACATCCTGGGAGCTCTCCAAGGTCCTGAAGAGTCAGACCCTACTATCAGGGATTGTATAAACCAGTTGTACACACCCCGATCATAGCATACTAGAATTACAGAGATGGAAGGCACCTTAGAGCTCTTCTTGTCCAAGCCCCTGCAATGCAGGAATCACAGCTGAATAATCCCTGACTGATGGCCCATCCAAGCAGCGTTAGAACACCTCCGATGAAGGCTGATTAGTCCTTCATGCAGGTGACCAAGAGGCATGTTCAGAGCTCAAGGGCACATTTCCAGCCAGGTAAAAACACACAAGGAGGGTGCACAGCAGGGGCAAGAGGGGGTGTGGCCTGGGGAGAAGGGATGTGGCTGAGCAAAGTCCTGGGGGCCAAATGGAGAGGCGTAGAGGACTCCATTTGTCCACCAAGCCTGCAGTTCCTCATCCCTGGTCTAGAGGACCACATCATACTCCCAGCTCTCCAGCTTCAGGAGTCAGCCCTGGCAGAGCAGGCTTCCACATCACCTTAAAACGTCTTGGTAATTGCCCATGATAGGAAAGATAGTTGGACGGGAGCCTGTGTTGTCTAAAACTGTTTGTTTAAGGATGATCTATTCCCTGAAAGTCGCTTGGTTGTTCAAGCAGATGTTAAGGACACGGAATGGGAAACTGATCATATGGTGCACCATTCTGCTCCATCACGGGCAATTTGGATGGGGAGACTGCAAGGTTTTGTTTTTTCCTTACAGAAAACTCCTAACATAGCAGCAAATCCTGTCCTAAGATCCCAAATTAATTATCTTGCATACAAGTCATACATTTGAAGGAGATTTTCACTCCAACCCCCCCCCCCCCCGCCCCCCAAAAATAATTGTACTTTGTTAACAGTGTTCAGGATTGCAGCTCTCTGGGGAGTAAACTACAGCTCCCAGGATTCTTTGGGGGTATGCTTTAAATATGGATAGTGTGTACACAACATTGTTGTTGTTGTTGTTTATTCAACTTATACACCGCCCTATACCCGGAGGTCTCAGGGCGGTCCACAACAAGACCACAACATATAAAATCAAACCAAAAGCAGTAACCCAATAACACCCTCCCCCCCCCAAAAAAAGTCACCTTCTAAAAGGGTGTTGGGTGTCAATAAGATCAACCAAAGGCCTGGTTAAAAAGGAACGTTTTTGCCTGGCGCCTAAAGGTGTATAATGAAGGCGCCAGGTGAACTTCCCTAGGGAGAGTATTCCACAGATGGGGAGCCACTGCAGAGAAGGTCCCATTCTCGTGTTGCCACCCTCCGGAGCTCTCAAGGAGGAGGCACACAAAGGAGGGCCTCAGAAGATGATCTCAGGGACCGGGTTGGTTCATATGGAAAGAGATCTGCTGGGTCAGGCCAATGGCCCATCTAGTCAAGCTTCTTGTTCTCACAGTGGCCAACCAAATGCCTGTGGGAAACTAGCAAGCAGGATTCGGGCACAAGAGCAACTCCCCCTGTCTGTGGTTTCCGGCAACTGGTATTCAGAAGCATTACTCCTAGCCAGAGATAGCCGCCTTCTCCATGAATTTCATTAATCCTCCTTTAAAGCCATCCCAGTTAGTCACCATCACTTGCTCCTTTGGAAGTTGAGTTCCAAAGTTTAACTATGCACTGCGTCAAGATGTCCTTTCTTTTATCAGTCCACCATGCAGCTTCAATGAATGCCCACATTCTAGCATTATGAGTGAGGTGGGGATGGGACCTTTTGTTCTCCATTTTCTCCACGCCAGGCATAATTTTATAAACTTCGACCATGTTGCCTCTTACCTACCTATTCTCCAGACTACAAAAGTCCCAAATGCTGCAATGTTTCTTCATAGGAGAGACACGTTGTGGACTCTCCTTCCTTGGAGGTTTTTAAGCAGAGGTTGGGTGGCCATTTGTCATGGATCCTTTAGCTGAGAATCCTGCATTGCAGAGGGTTGGACCTCGGGGGTCCCTTCCAACTCTACACAGGGTCACCCAAGGTGGTAAAGTCAAAGGGGAGGAGATGGACAAAGAATGATCCAAGAAGTCCTCAATGGCAGAACAGGTGGAAGATAACAAACAGTATGTTACCATGGCTGTGAAGGCGGATGAAGGCTGAAGCAGATAAGAATCTACAGGTTGTCATGATGCCATTGGAATAGAGCAGGGGTCGGCAACCTAAGACCACGAGCCGCCCCCGAACCGAGCCGCCCACTTGGTGAGTCCCCGTGCACTGCGCTAAACTGGCACGGCACGGTGCAGGGATTCAATTTCACAGCACTGAAAATCGCATCTGCGCAGACACTGACGCTGAAAATCATGGGCGGGCACGCAATCCGGCCCATGGAGGGATCTCCACTGGAGTGAATCGGCTCAGGCGAGATAAACCTTGCTGACCCCTGGAATAGAGCCTTACTACGAAGACTGTGTGTTGGTCAGCGTGCACTGATATACACACACAAAACAAATTCATGCACAGGCGTCTTCCAAAAACCCATCCCAAACCCAAAACCGTGTTTATGGAAGACAATCTTACTCAGCTATGAGTGATCACCAAAGCAGAAGAAGACAATTCTATGATCCTGTGATCATGTGTTTTATGATCCTGACCCTCATCCTTATTTCTTTTACACACACCAGAAAGGTCCAGCAGGATCAGATAAACAGTTCATCTACTCTTGTTCCTCACAGCGCCCAACAGCTTTAATCTAGTAGCCGTTCAGCATCAGATTGTGTTACCTGTTTCGTCTTTTTGCCCCAGCTGAGGTGCTGAGTCACCGCACGGCGTTTCAAAGCACTTGGCTGTACACTCGGTCCTGTTTTGCAGCAACAGGAGGGGGGCAGAGGCCAGGAGATGCACAGGACACAATTTAAACAACCTGAGTGATGAAACCGCTGTGAGTTGTTGTTTTTCCTTCCCCTCGTGTGTCCCAGCAGCTATTACACATTCTTTCGGCATCGGTCGGATTGGGCCATGAGTGGGATATCAAGTTTATTACAGCTATTTCCAGTCTGTAATTGGTTTTGTAGAACATGGAGAGGGATGGGGGGGCGCAGCACTTTAGAGGGCGGCTGCGGAGAGTTTGCTTGTGGGGGTGGGGAGATGAGTTTTGATCTGTTTTGCTTGTGCCGGGCAAGTGGAAACCGCCATCCCATTTCCAAGCTGTGCTGAGACGGGTCAGGGAAGGCTGGCTGTGATTTGTTTCTCCCAGCGGTGAATGGAACGCTAGAAAGGAGAAAGAGGCAATGGAACCTGAACACACACATTCCTTGAGAATGACCTGTGTTTGTTTGACAAAAGCTGGGGTGTTGGAGAATTCTGGCGAAAATGAAAAATGAGATGGGAAATCCTTGATCTTATTCGTCCCATGTCTGGAATGGAAATCAGCATAGCAGATATGATCCGTATTCCCTGCTTTTAGTCTGAAAATGATACTTAATTAACAATATAAGGAGAGCCTGCTGGTTCAAGCCACTTGCCCCCCCAGTCCGGCATCCTGTTCTCACAAGTAGCCAACCAGATGCACCTTATGGGAAGCTCCAAAGCAAGACCTGAGTGCAACAAGAATATTCTCACCACTTGTGATCTGCAGGAACTGGTATTCAGAGGCATGACTGCCTCTGAGAGTGGAAGCGGAAGAACATGAAAACCAAAGATGTTGGGAGTCAGTGGGTTCAAGTGCTACGAACTCTTCCACTGTCTAAACCAAGAATTATAGACTTGAATTGGAAGGGACCCTGGTGGTCATCTAGTCCAACCCCTGCAATGTAGGAATCTCAACTAATCCATGACAGATGGGACAGCCCTTGAGATATTTGAAGATGGCTATCATATCCCCTCTTGGTCTCTTCTTTTCCAGGTTAAACATGACCTCTTAAGGTTTGGTTTCCAGGCTCTTGGTTGCCCTCCTCTGCACACCTTCCAGCTTGTCAATATCCTTCTTAAATTGTGGCACCCAGAACTGGACACAGGACTCCAGATGCCAAGGCAGAATGGAGTGGTGCTATTACTTCCCTTGATCAGGATGCTATACTTCTGTTGGTACAGCTTAGAGTAGCTTTGGGAGGTTTGCTGCTGCATCACACTGTTGGCTCATGTTCAGCTTTTGGTCCACCAAGACCCCTAGATCCTTTTCACATGTACAGTGGTACCTCCGGTTACAAACTTAATTCATTCTGGATGTCCGTTCTTAACCCGAAACCGTTCTTATCCTGGGGCACGCTTTCGCTAATGGGGCCTCCCGCTGCCACCGCACCGCCACCACACGACGTCTGCTCGCATCCTGGGGCAAAGTTCGCTACCAGGAGCATCTCCTTCCAGATTAGCGGAGCTCGTTACCCGCAGCGTTCGTAAGGAGGACGGTACATAACCTGAGGTTCCAACGTACTACTGGCAAGCCAGGTGTCCCCCATCTTATACGTGTGCATCCGGTTATTCCTGCCTAAGTGTAAACATGCCGAAGTTCCTCAACCATTCCTCCTAAGATTTGGTTTCCAGACCGTTGATCATCTTGGTTGCCCTCCTCTGCACACCTTCCAGCTTATCAATATCCTTCTTAAACTGGGGTGCCCAGAACTGGACGCAGTATTCCAGGCCTGATCAAGGCAGAATAGAGGATGTATACTCATAAACCCACACACAAAGACAGAGAGATACTATTAGAGCACGGTGCGTATAATGCCAAGGTTTCAAGTTCGATCCCCTTATGGGACAGCTGCGTATTCCTGCATTGCAGGGAGTTGGACTAAATGATTCTTAGGGCCCCTTCCAACTCTATGATTCTATAAACATAAGTTTAGGTGTAGATATAGATACAGATATAAACTATCGTGCCCTTGGAAACAGAGCAGGAAGCTGAAAGTTTGTCTTGAAAACGTCTGAGAATTTAAGATTTGTCTCCAGTGATCCCTTTGGATGCTCTCCTGTTATTCTCTTTGTGGATCTGTGTACCTCTTTACTTCCCAGAACTTGAGTTTTTTTTCCATGCATCATTCCATGCCAAAGGGCATAGTTGCAGACACCTGTTTGTTTGTTTTTGCACCGTCGAAAGGGACCCATCACATTTGAAGGGCCTAGCTGGAAGACGGGTAGATAATTTGAGCTGGCGTGAAATCCGTTTTCATGTTTGCCACTTCTCTCAGGTGGGTGCTGCCAATTAAAGGATTTTCAGCGGTGTTCGGGGAAAGAAATGTCCTCTGCACACAATCCCCCCCACTCCAGTTTTATATTTTTTGATCGAGACGTCAGTTTCATGGCTAGCATATGTCAATTGAGACACCAAGCCAGGAGCTGACAACTATCAAAACTGACAAAGCCCCTCCATCCCCATCCTTCATTCCCTAGAACCAAGAGAGGATCTGTCCATCAGCTCACATTGGACGTCATGCAGAAATTGTAGGCAGGATGGAGAAATCTGTCCCTCCTCCTCTTCCTTCTAAAAAAAAGAGAGAGAAGGGTGTTTTTGTTGTATAAATGCAGCAAGTGAGTGTTTGCAAATTACAAGAGGATGTCCCTGTAATTTGGGATAGCTGCAGCCCATTGTGGATTTGATCTCAGGTGAAGTTTTCCCATCCCCTGAAACCTCCCAAATTCTGACCATTTAATCTGTAATGAGAGCTGTGCTCAAAGAAGAGCAGTGATTGCAAAAACAAATTAACCCACCCCCTCCCTGCAAACATGGGGAAAAGTATCAAAAAATTGTCAGTATGGCCACCCATTCCGAGTGAGGGCGGGAAGCTTTGCCCTTTCTCTGAATTAGCTTCATGGTGTTGCCTCCCAACCAGACATGATTGGCTATATGGCACCAACACCCAATTTGCGGGATCCCTGATTGGCTTAGCTCACACAGGAGAAGAGAAAGGGGGGTGGGAATAATGTTACTGCATTAGCAGATGGTCAAGGCACTGCAATATAAACAGGCCTAATTCCTCTTCAGAAGAACGAATGTTCCCTGCTCCTCTTGGGAGGTACAGTCCAGCATCCAGTTCTTGCAGAAGCCAACAAGATGCCCCAAAGGGAAACCCACAAGCAGGATCCAAGCACAGTAGCCCTCTCCTCTCTTGGGGTTCCCAGCAATTGGTATTCAGAAGTATTACTGCATCCGGCTGTGGAGGCAGATCAGAGCCATCATAGCTTGTAGCCATCAATTGCCTTAAACCCTCCATGAATTTGTCAAAACCTGGTGCAGACAGTCCCAAGCTGGTTGGATCAATGATGTGGTTTGCATCTAGGGCAGCTTCCTATGTTCGTTTGGGGGAAATGATCCTTAGCGGTTTCTCCAGTTTGGGCTTGGGGAACTTGGAAGGCCATTTATAAGAACATAAGAGGATCCCAAATGGATAAAGCCAAGTGTCCCATCTAGCTCAGCATCCTGTTCTCACGGAGGCTACCTAGATACCTGCGGGAAGCTTGCGAACAGGATTCGAGCACAAATGCACTCTCTCCATTGGGGGTTTCCAGCAACTGGTATTCAGGAGCATTGCTGCCTCTGACCATTGAGGCAGAGCACAGACATTGCGACGGGCAGCCATTGATAGCTCCATCCTCCATGAAGTTGCCCCATCCTCTATTAAAGCCACCCAAGTCAATGGTCATCGCTATCTCCTGTGGGAGGGAGTTCCAGAGTTTAACTATTCGCTGCATAATGAAGGACTTTCTTTTATCTGTCCTGAATCTTCCAACGTAGCTCAATTGGTTAGAGCATGGTGCTGGTAACGCTAAGGTTGCAGGTTTGATCCCTGTATGGGACAGCTGCATATTCCTGCATTGCAGGGGGTTGGACTAGATGATCCTCAGGGTCCCTTCCAACTCCACAATTTTATGAACATTCAAAACCCAACATGGTTGATCTGGGGGGGGGGGACTTTGCTTTGTTCTCCCCATTGGTTTCAGATCTAGCCAGTGTGGTGTAGTGGTTAAGAGTGGTGGACTCATAATCTGGGGAACCGGGTTTGCGTCTCCGCTCCTCCACATGCAACTGCTGGGTGACCAGTCACACTTCTTTGAAGTCTCTCAGCCCCACTCACCTCACAGAGTGTTTGTTGTGGGGGAGGAAAGGAAAGGAGAATGTTCGGGTAGTGAAAAGCGGGATATCAAATCCAAACTCTTCTTCTTCATCATCTAAAGCCCCCATTTATTTGATATTTTCCCAGGCTTCTTGGAAGAGTTTTCAAATAAGGAAATCAAGAACAACAATTAATAATATACAACGATGATATTAAAGAGCCGCTGATATGGTCTGTGTCCTTGAAAACGTCCACCATGCATCCCTACAAAGTGTGAAGGGATTTACGACCTGGATAATTCCCCCTCCAGTTCTTTATCTTGTGCATGTGAGAGTGTGTATTTTCTTTGCAATAAAACCTTGGCTGAGCAAATAAATTTGAGGAGACAGTTTTACTGACAGCTCCTCTCCCTCCCTCCCCACCCCGTTCTCTCCCCCCTCCCCAAATTCCTCTTGGTTCCTGCGCAATAAAAAAAATAATGGAGTGAAATTTCAGCTAGGAGGGACGACACAGTGTGCATTTGAAGAGCTAGATGAAGGCCTGGCTCCCTGCTGTGTGGAGGGTGTTCAGGAAGGGTGTTTGCAAGAATTGGGTCTTGCGGCTCTGAACTCTCCAGTCCAGTTTTGCAGGCTCTGATCCACGGAAGGAGAAGAATTGTAAGGTGACTCCAGGGCTGTAGTCAATCTGTGATGATTGCCAAAGGAATTGACTTGAAATTCTCTTTTTTTTATTTTTTGAAAGAAGATGGTTCTTTGAAGCATGTTTCAAAATGAAAATGGCGACTTCTGATTTATTTTTCTGGCTGCCATGACAACTGACATCTGCATAATAAATTTCATAGTATCACAGAATTGTAGGGTTGGGGGGGGGGGGTTTACCCCCGAAGGTCGTCTCATACAACCCCCTGCAATGCAGGAATCTCAACTAAAGCATCCTTGACAGATGCCCAGCCAACTTCTGCTTAAAAACCTCCAAGGAGGGAGTGTCTGCCACCTTCCAAAGGAGTCTGTCCACCAGCTCTTACCATCAACAACTTCTCTTGAGAGCCAGTGTGGTGTAGTGGTTAAGAGCAGTAGACTCGTAATCTGGGGAACCGGGTTCGTGTCTCCACTCCTCCACATGCAGATGCTGGGTGACCTTGGGCTAGTCACACTTCTTTGAAGTCTCTCAGCCCCACTCACCTCGCAGAGTGTTTGTTGTGGGGGAGGAAGGGAAAGGAGAATGTTAGCCGCTTTGAGACTCCTTAGGGTAGTGATAAAGCGGGATATCAAATCCAAACTCTTCTTCTTCTCTTGAATGTTTAGTCGGAATCTCCTTTCTTGCCATTTGAATCCTTTGGTTCGGGTCCTGTCCTCTGGAGAAGCAGCAGAGGCGTAGCGTGGGGGAGGGTGTCGTGGGTGCCATGGCCCTGGGCGCAATTTTGAGAGAGCCTGGCTCCGCGCCAGAAGGAGCTGCACCTTGGCTGCGGCGCTTGTGCCTGGTGCAGCTCTGCCCCACTGGGTCAGGCCTGAGAGCAGGAGGAGAGTGGGCAGCAGCTTCCACACCCCTCTCCTACCCTGAACTGTGGCACCCAGGAGGGTGCCCCCTGCACCCCAATCCCCTCCAGGGCACACCGTGCATGCCCGCCATACACTGCACTACTGAAAAGCAGGAAGAAAGATTGCTTCGTCCTCCAAGTTGTGGGACTGTTCAAGGAGGCAGGAGAGGATCTATTGTTTATTAATATCTTTCCTAATTTGCGCTAGCAGAGTTTCACATTCCCTTTTTTTAAACGCACAGCAGATAACTAGTTGCAGGCTTGTGTAGGCCTCTCCCTATCATACAATTCAGTACTGAATTGTATGCACCAGGTAAGTTCCCTTTTATCCCTCTTAAAAGAATGAACACACCACAATCTTGTGTAAAGTGCATAAAGTAAAGTATATAAAACTTCTTATATAAAAGAAGTTTACTCATATATTCAGTTCACAGTTGGATCCCTGAAGGCATTACTTAGCTACAAAGTATTTACATGTGGATCTATCCCATATGGGGATAATCCCAGTGTCCTCTGTTGGCTGGAAGCCAACAGAGCATCTCTTGCTAAAAAGCTGCTTCAATGACAAAGGAAGTCAAAGAGAGAGGTGTGTGCAGCGTGCCTTGTACTTTTGTGTTACCTGGACAGGTAAGGTCACTCCTATCTCTAGTCACATGCAAAGGAAGTATGTCCCGGACAGGAGGAAACAAAACATTCCCCCGCATGTCCACTCTAGGAAAACAAGGAATATTGTACTTGACTGCTACTTATGTATCACATCCCACACAAATAGTTACAGGTGGTTATTAGTGGTGTGCAGTGAAATTTTTCATAGGGGAACAGTTATGGCTAAAGGCACCAGCTTTGGAGGGCAATGGGGGGTGATGTTGTGTGCATGAGTTTTGTGTCTCCTTCCTTAAGCCTGGCAGAACCTTCCTGGGCTTTGGGAAGGAGACACCAGGTCTCTGACAGGATGCTGGAGCCCTCCTGCCTCCTCCCAAGAAGCCGGGAGGGCTTTGGGAAGGTGGCGGGAGGGATCTTGGATCCCATCAGAGCAGAGTTTTCCAAACTCTGTGTTGCGGCACATTAGTGTGCCAGCTGCAGTGTGTAGGCGTGTCACGCAAACGCTCCCCGTTCTCCTCCCAGGGCCGGAAAGGGGTTAGTTCAACTTCCGTTTTGTTAGTGAAACTGAATTATTGTGTCACGAAATGATGCATGTCTAAAAAGTGTGTCACCAACATGAAAAGTTTGGAAAGCTCTGCATCAGAGTATCACGCCTCCCTCCCTAAGCTGAGCAGAAGCTTCCTGGGCTTTGGGAAGGAGGCTCCAGGGGAATATTTAAATGACTAGTCTAGTCCCTGTAGTCCACCGACCGCACAGCACTATCGAAGTATCCTGGGAACTATAGTTTGTTGAGGGTTTTGAGAGCTGTTTGGAGGCCCTCTGCTATTTCCAGTGTTCCCTGGGAAGAGGGGTTGATTGTTAAGCCCCTCTGGGATTTGTAGCTTTGTAACGAGAATAGGGGTGTCCTAACAACTCTCAGCATCCTTTGCAAACTACAGTTACCAGGATTATTTAGGGGGAAGCCAGGAGTGGCATAAAGTTAACCCCCGTTCCTTTCCCTTCCTCACCTCCTTCCTCCTCTCCCATCACGTGCCAATAATGCCGTCTCTCCACGTATTTATTTATTTATTCCCCAGACATTGCTTCTGGAGTTTATTAGCACCATCTGCATTTTCACATTTCCCTTGGAAGAGACATTTTGACACTGCCTCCAGGTGCGTTATTTCATTAGCAGATTCGCGCCTTGTCGTGCATTATCTCCGAGACGAGGCGCAACTTGGATGGGAGCAGCCTCGGCGGAGGAGAGGGGAACGTTTGATCTGGGGGGCCTTTATAAAATAGGTGGATCTCTCTCTCTCTCTCTCTCTCTCTCTCTCTCTCTCTCTCTCTTTCTCTCTCTCTCCCCTGCCGGGGAAACCAGGATATTCCATGGCAGCCGCAGAGAACATTTTGTCCATTCTCTCTGCTTAGGAAGACTAGAGCTGGGACATAAGAATTTAAGAAAAGCCTGCTGGATCAGGCCAATGGTTCATCTAGTCCTGCATCCTGCTCCCACAGGGGCCACCCAGATGCCCCAATGGGAAGCCCACAAGCAGAACCCGAGCACAAGAGCACTTTGCCACCCTGCAGTACAGTACGGGTTAAGAACTTCATTCGTTCTGGGGATCCGTTCTTAACCTGAGGCACCACTTTAGCTAATGGGGCCCCCCGCTGCCGCCGCGTGATTTCTGTTCTCATCCTGAAGCAAAGTTCATAACCTGAGGTACTATATCTGGGTTAGCAGAGTCTGTAACCTGAAGCGCCTATAACCTGAAGCATCTGTAATAATAATAATAATAATAATAATAATAATAATAATAATAATAATAATTTATTTATACCCCACCCATCTGGCTGGGTTTCCCCAGCCACTCTGGGCAGCTTCCAACAGAATGTTGAAATACAATAATCTATTAAACATTAAAAGCTTCCCTAAACAGGGCTGCTTTCAGATGTCTCCTAAAAGTCTGGTAGTTGGTTCTCTCTTTGACATCTGGTGGGAGGGTGTTCCACAGGGCGGGTGCCACTACCGAGAAGGCCCTCTGCCTGGTTCCCTGTAACTTGGCTTCTTGTAGCGAGGGAACCACCAGAATGCCTTCGGCACTGGACCTCAGTGTCCGGGCAGAACGATGGGGGTGGAGACGCTCCTTCAGGTATACTGGACCGAGGCCGTTTAGGGCTTTAAAGGTCAGCACCAACTCTTTGAATTGTGCTCGGAAACGTACTGGGAGCCAATGTAGGTCTTTCAAGACCGGTGTTATGTGGTCTCGGCGGCCACTCCCAGTCACCATTCTAGCTGCCACATTCTAGATTAATTGTAGTTTCCGGGTCATCTTCAAAGATGCACGTAGAGCGCATTGCAGTAATCCAAGCGAGAGATAACTAGAGCATGCACCACTCTGGTGAGACAGTTCGCGGGCAGGTAGGGTCTCAGTCTGCGTACCAGATGGAGCTGGTAGACAGCTGCCCTGGACACAGAATTAACCTGCACCTCCATGGACAGCTGTGAGTCCGAAATGACTCCCAGGCCGTGCACCTGCTCCTTTAGGGGCACAGTTAACCCATTCAGGACCAGGGAGTAACCTGATTTACCACTGTTTCTATCAACTGCCATCCAGAAGCATTCCTGCTGCTGACCCAGGAGGTAGAGCACAGCCATCAGGACTGGTAGCCATTAATAGCCTCTATGGATTTGTCTAGTCCTCTTTTCAAAAACAGTCTGAGCTGGTGACCATCACTGCCTCCTGCAGGAAGAAACTGCACTTTGGTCTCTATCTCCCATCAGCCCCAGGGAGTTGTAGTCCAAACTATCTGGGTGGCTGCGGAAAGCCTTATGACCTGCCCTAGTTCCCTTGGCCTGCGCTGCACAGCTCCCCAAAAGAGCCCTGCTGCTGGATCGAGCCAATGGCCCATCTAGTCCAACATCCTCTTGTCATGGAAATTCCACTCACTATTGAACCAGAGCAGAACTCCAATGTATAGTTAGCAGAGTAAAAACTTAAACATATTGCAGGATCCCCCAAAATAGACCAGAGGCTATTGTATTTCATCCAGCACAGCTTTACTGCTACTGAAGGCAAATGAGCATAATGGTCACAAATCCAATACGTTCAGGATTGGCACTGTCCATAAGAAATCCAGTTGCAGCAGACTTAACTTAAACTTACAGTAACTTAATAACAAGTCTAAAACTTAACACTAAGCTTACTATGTACAGTGGACTCTCTGGATATGAATTAAACACGTTCCGGGGGTCCGTACAGTACTTAACCTGAAATGTCCGTAACTGGAGGCGCCGCTTCTGTGCACGCACGCAGCACAATAGAGCACTTCTGCCACATTTGCAACCCGAAAGTTTCGTATCCAGGGCGGTACATAACTCAAGGGTCCACTGTACAGAACACCACACCAGAAGGAAGAGAGACAGAAAGAGAAAGTGAAACCCAGGCTCCTTCTGGCCTTACTTTTATAGTCAGCATGACCTTGACAGAAAGAGACAAGAGACCCAGTTTAAGCCAGCTGTACTCTGCTTCTCTGAAGAAATAACCCAAACATCATGAACCTTCTGCTTGCTTCTTTCACACAGAGGAGCTTCCAGAACCCTCTTGAATTAGTTAGATTAGGAAAGATCTCTACACATCTGATCAATACTTTCTGTACTAAGAAATGCAAATGGACACCTCTTCCCTCCAGACATGGGGATAGCCAGGTACAGTGGTACTTCGACTTACAAATTTAATGCGTTCTGAATGCACATTCGTAGGTCAAAAAATTTGTAAGTCGAAAAAAGCGATTTCCCCATAGGAATGCATTGGAAACGAAAAATTCAGAAAAAAGTAAGTCGAGTAAACCACATCTAAAATTCATAAGTTGGGTAAACCCCATCTAAAACCGTTGACGGATGTCCTTCGGATGTCGAAAAATTCATAGGCATGTGGGCACTTTTTTCATTCGCAAGTCGAAAAATTCGTATGTCGAATAATTCGTAAGTCGACGTACCACTGTATTATGGTTTGGGGGCACGGAGCAGAACCTCAGTTAAGTAATTTTTTTATTGATTTACTTGATGGGGGGCAGCTGACCCCCTTGGCTACGCCCATGCCTCCAGACACCACAAGCAGGACCTGAACACAACAGCAAATCTCTCTTCCTGCAGCTTTCAGCAACTGAGATTCAGGAACAAGGCTACGTTCAACCAGGGCAAGGAGAACATAGCCATCTTGACTTGTCAACATTGGTATCCCTCTCCTCCATGAATTTGTCCAATCCTTTTTTGGAGCCATCCAGGTTGGTGGCCATGTCTGCCTCCTGTGGGAGTGAATGCCATAGCTTAACTCTGCTCCTTTTCATTTCTGCCCTGAGCAACATTAAGTTTCATTGGACATCCATGAATTATGCCTCCTGTGGAGTTGAGCCACTGGGTCCATTGGGCTTGGTATTGCAGACCCTCCAAGTGCCCCTATTTTCAAGGGACGGTCCTGGATTTACAGCAGCCGTCCCAGTTTCTGATCTGATCCCGGAGCATCCCGCTTTTCCTTAGGACACCCCTATTTTCATCGGAGAAATATTGGAGCGTATGGAATTATCTGACCCCCGAGCCAAGAAGATAAGTAACTATGCAACCTGGAGAAGACATCTGTAGGTAGCCCTGTATAGGAAAGTTTTTTAATGTTTAATGTTTTATTATGTTTTTATATATTATGGAAGCTACCTATGCCCATCTGGGGCAACGCAGGCAAATGTGCATAGTATAAATGATCAAATGATGATGATGGAATAGGATATCTCTATTTTCATCGAAGAAATGTGGGAGGGTATGGAGTTGTCTGTTCTGACTGGCCAAAGGTTTCCAAGTTTCCAGGCCCGGAATTCTCGCCTGCATGGCTGGAAACTGGGCCAAACCACCTCTGTTCCATACCCTTCTCACATTTCTCTGATGGAAAAAGGGCATCCCATTCCGTAATGATAATTTTACTATTTGTACTTCACACATATGACTGGGTTGCCCCAGCCACTCTGGGTGGCTTCCAACATGTATCAAAACATAACAAAACATTAAACATACAGGATTGCCATCAGACAGCTTGGGGGTTGGATAACTCCATACCCTCCAACATTTCCCCGATGAAAATAGGGACATCCTAAGGAAAAGTGGAGGGACGCGGGTGGCACTGTGGGTTAAACCACAGAGCCTAGGGCTTGCTGATCAGAAGGTCGGTGGTTCAAATCCCTGCGACGGGGTGAGCTCCCGTTGCTTGGTCCCTGCTCCTGCCAACCTAGCAGTTCAAAAGCATGTCAAAGTACAAGTAGATAAATAGGTATTGCTCTGGTGGGAAGGTAAACAGGGTTTCCGTGCGCTGCTCTGGTTTGCCAGAAGCAGCTTAGTCATGCTTGCCACATGACCCGGAAGCTGTACGCCGGCTCCCTGGGTCAATAAAGCAAGAGCGCCACAACCCCAGAGTCGTCCATGACTGGACCTAATGGTCAGGGTCCCTTTACCTTTAAGGAAAAGAAGGACGTCCCAGGATCAAATCAGAAACTGGGATGGCTTCTCTAAATCAGGGATGTCCCTGGCAAAATAGGGACAATTGGAGGGTCTGCAGTTCAGTGCGAACAGAATGGAGGGACTGTGAAAGCAGATTAGATCTGTAGCTAGCTGTGCCCTCAGAATCCACCACAAGGTTATGGCGGGTGTGTGTGTTTGTGTGTTTCACAAGATAATGTAAGAGTGGTTGGGGGGGGGGAAATGCAACCCTGCAAAATGTGTGCTCAAATGTGCAGGAGATAAATAACCAAGCAAGATCTGAAGCCTTGCTGCCCCCCTGATGCTTGCTAAGACTTTAAAAGCTGCGGCCTGATCTTCAGAGCTCGGCGGTGGCCCAACCTCGTTCCCTCGTCTTCCTCCAAGCCCTCCGGCAAGTTTTCTGGTTTCATCTCCCCCGCTGCCGGTCTTTGAATGGCGATTGCTGAAGCTCGCGGATCAAAGTGGGCTGCTTTCTTTCCTTGTGTTTTATTCCCCCTTCCCTTTTTCAAATATATATCTTTTCTTCTTCTTCTTTTTTTGGAGGGGAAAAATATTCCCTGGGTAATTCTTTTTTTCTCGCTGCGTTTGTACTAATTTATCTTTAAACATGCCCTAACTGCAGCTAAGCAGAGAAGGAGAGGGAGAATAATGTTTTCTAATCTTTTGGCTAAAGGGTGGAAACAGGGAGGGGAGGGCAACGTTGAAGTATCTGGCTGGTCTGAGAGAAAGAGAGAGAAATAAGAATTACATGTGGTGGCTGTTTTGTTATTATTACTCTTTATGGCATTTATATTTCACCTCTCGCCCAAGGAGCTCAAGGTGGTGCTTCTCCCCCTCCCCATTTAATCCTCAAAACAACCCTGTGAGGTAGGTTAGCCTGAGAGACAGTGGCTCGCACCAAGGTCCCTGCAGTGAGTTTTGTCACTGGGGGGGGGGGGGGGAGAATTCAAATCCTGGTCTCCTAGGTCCTGTTCCGGACTCCTCATTTAATCCCTGTGGGCTAGGTTAGGCTGAGAGAGAGTGACTGGACCCAAGGCCGCACAGTGAGCTTCAACACCAGCAGGGATTTGAACCCTGGTCTCCCATGTCCCACTCAGATACTCTAACCACTAGCCTCTGCAGTCTGAGAGTCCTTACCTTCCACGCCATCACGCTGGCAGAACAAGTTGGCAATGCAACAGTTTTCCAGCTGCTCCTCTGCAGGGAGGAAGATGGGTGAAATATACTCGTAGTCAAGTGTGAATTTCATGCTCTTCATTCAGCTCATAGTAGCAAGGAATGAATCTTCCCCCCAAACGTCTGCTGTATATACATTATTTACACAATGGGCCCCACGCGATTGGCTAATTCCGGGCTACTTCTGTAGTCCAATCAGGTTGTGGATTCACTTCCTCCAGGAGCCGGATTGGCTGCTCTTGTAGGCCAATCAGGTCACTGATTCACTTCCACCTGGAGCTGGATTGGGTGGGTCAAGTGGACCAATCAGACTGCTGCATTCTGGGTCCTATTGTTCTAGGATTCAGCTCAGTACATAACAATGGAGTAAGGTGTTCAGCTGCAAAGCCATATGAGCAGTTGGGTAACTGATTCCTGGAAGGGAGGGAGCGAGGGAAGAAGGAAGGAAGCCTCCTGCTTTGCAGTGGGTTGGACTAGATGACCCTTGGGGGCTCCAACTCTAAACTTCCACGATTCATCAAATAACTCGCCCTTTTCTGAAGAGTTTCGTTAGAAGCCTGTTAGTTGCTTTCCCATTCTGGACCCCCTCCAACTGCGTTCCTTTCCCCTTGGCAGGTGACGGATGGTGGCACCATCAAACAGAAGATCTTCACCTTTGACGCAATGTTCTCCACCAACCAGTCGCACATGGAGAATTACCGTAAGAGGGAGGACCTGGTGTACCAGTCCACGGTGCGGTAAGTCGCTGTCAATGTCGTTTCTAGGAGTGGCGGGTGATGGCGGGCAATGCCACATATCTCGCCTCCAGGCACTGAAGTCCCTGCTGCTTCCTGAGGTCCAGGAAGGAAGTCTATGCTGCGTCGGCACATTGGCCTAGTGTCTAGTTCGGTCTGCTGACGTGTCCACACTGCTCTGACCACCCCACTGCCCAGCCCTTCTCCCTCCCTGTGAGCAGCAGAGCCCAGACAGTGCCCTAGTGGCAAATTTGTGACAGTCACAGCCATGTCCCCTCAGATCCATGCCCCCTTCTAAGATTATACGATAATTGTGCAAGTATACAATACCAATAAATAGGGTTGCATTGCAACAATCAGGGGAGATCTCTGTGTGTTGCCTTTCTTTTGAATAATATTTTATTCTTCTTTCCATAGAGAAAGTTACATTTGTTACTCAGGCAATTGTATTCCGGTTCAACAAAACCAGAGACTCCCTGCTCACCCGCCATCAATGTTTATAACTCAAATTGCATACAGTTGCGGTTTAAGGTTCCGTTTTATCTGATTTCCTCCTCTCTAACATGTTTCTTAATATATTCTGCTGTTTTCTTACACTTCAAACCCCACTGTGGCCTTTGCATATGGTAAATAACTTTTTATATAAACTAGAAATGGTTTTTCAGTCTTCTTTAAAGGATTCTAAATTTGTATCTTTTATCAGTGCCGTCAGTTTTGCCATCTCTGCGTATCCCAAGATTTTCATCCATCATTCTTCCTTTGAGAGTATTCTCTCCTCCTTCTATTTCCGTGCATGGGGAACCCTTGCCACTGTAGTCACATACATAAATACCCTTGAGGCTTCCTTTGGGATTTCACTGTCTAATATCCCCAGCAGGAAGGATTCTGGGATCTTGGGGAAAGTCACTTTAAAATGTTTCTTAATTTCATTATATCTCATGCCCATTATATCATTATTTTCATTATATCTCATTATATTATATCATATTATATATCATAAATGTCATTATATCTTATGCCTTTGGCTTCCTGCAGGCCCACCACATATGATAGAATGACTCCTCATAGTCCTTACATTTCCAACATTGGTTCGATACATTTATGTGCATTTGAGCTAACTTCTCAAAATACGGGACAGAACTTGCACGCCATTCTCTTGAAACATGTGTTTTCGGTGTTTCCTAAATGCTTAGCTCTGGAGCATACAGAACAACAACTCATTTGTGTTCGTCCAGTGCCCCTTCTCCAGAGGCACCCAAGGAACCGATCTTCACTCCTACGTTTTGTGATGTAACTGGTATATATATTCTGCCTTTCAGCCCCAAAGAGGCTCACAGGAATAAACAGATGTATGCAAATGCCACAATACAAATACAAACAATGACACAGGGTCATATCTGTGCTCCTGTCTAAAAGGCACAGAACATCCCCTACTGGAAAAAATAAAATTAAGGGAAGATCAGAAAAAATAATAATCATTTAACAGCATCTTTTCCTTATAAGGGTCCCAGGCATGGGGTGTGTTGGCAAGGCAGGTGGAAAAACTTGATGGTTCCAGCAGACTCTCCCCTGTAGCTGAACTGCCTCCTTTCCCTCTGATTGTATCCAATCAGCACAAAAGTGTGGGAGGACTTCTTGTTCTCGGTGGTTTAGAAGCTCCACTTTGGTGCTCTCAAATGCTGGAGACGGGGAAAAATAGGAATGGGTCTTTGACACCCTCTTTCCCCGTGACTCCAGGATGAGACACCGCTTAGGCTATGTGGGCAGCACCAATGACCGCTTCTGTCCATTTCACCAGGATGCCCCCCTGGAGTGGTCTTCATTGTCCAAGGGCAACGATGCTGCGGTGGTGAAGGGCCCCCCGTGCTCATTCTGCATGCATTTCAGCTCTAATTGAATTGTCGCAGGCTACAGTTCTTTGCCTCTCACGGCCATTTGACCTGGCTGTTATACACCCGACAAGTGAAATTAGCGCTTCGTGCATTTGATGAAGTGGACTTGAGTCCAGGAGAGCTTATGTTACAATAGATGTCTTTGTCTTTAGGGTGCTACAAACTCCACGTTAGCAGGATACCTTTATTAGGCCAACACAACCGTTTCAGAAGAGTGTGCAAACTTGGGTGAAGCTTTCGCCCTGCTTTGTGATGTTACTGAAAGCCTTCGGATTCCTCATCCCTCCCCCCCCCCCAGGACATCACTTTTTAAGGTGCTCTGATATATTTTCTCCAGACTCTGTATATTCTAGGACAGAGCTGAATGGAGAAGCTTCAATTTAATGAAATCAAAGTCTTACAGGCACTCCCCCTTCGGGCGGTTTTAGGGTTTTTTGTTTGTTTGTTTTGAGGGGGGAAGCACTTGTAACCCAGATGATTTATGATCCCTGATTTGCTAGGATCACCCATGTGACCTTAGGGCAGTGTTGGGAATCTTGTGGCCCTTCAAGTTCCTCGTCCCTGAACTAGACCATCTCTAGACCATTACTGCCGCTAGCTTCCTCCATCACTACCCTGTCTTCTTTTGAGGCAGGTTTGAGAATGTTGTGCCTCCCCCCCAGCTGATACTAGACTACAACACCCATCATCATCCCTGACCACTGGCTAGGATTGATGGGACTGGCGACCCTAGTAACATCTGGAGAGTGACAAGTCCCCCATCCCTGGACTAGACCAGCGGTTACCTTTACTGCTTCCAGCTAACTCCATCACCACTCTGCCTTGTTTCAAAGCAGGGATGAGTAACCCATGGTACCCTCCAGATGTTGCTGGACTACAACTCTCATCACTCCGATCACTGTCTATATTGGGTAGGGCTGATGGGAGTTGAAGTCCATCAATATCTGGAGGGCCACAAGTTCCTCATCTCTGAACTAGGCCATCACTTGCCTTTACTGCCCCTAAAGGTAAAGGTAAAGGGTCCGACTCTGGGGTTGCGGCACTCATCTCGCTCTATAGGCCGAGGGAGCAGGCGTTTGTCCGCAGACAGCTTCCGGGTCATGTGGCCAGCATGACTAAGCCACTTCTGGCGAACCAGAGCAGCGCACAGAAACACCATTTATCTTCCCGCTGGAGCAGTCCCTATTTATCTACTTGCACTTTGACGTGCTTTCGAACTGCTAGGTGGGCAGGAGCTGGGACCGAGCAACGGGAGCTCACCCCGTGGCAGGGATGCGAACCGCCGACCTTCTGATTGGCAAGCCCTAGATTCTGTGGTTTAACCCACAGTGCCACCTGGGTCCCTTGCTGCCCCTACTGTACCTTTAATGCAGTGATGGGGACCACTGGCTTTGCATTATTGGACTGATGTGAGCTGAAGTCCATATACTTTTGGAGGGCCACTCTTTCCTGCCTTAGAAAAGTATTGCTGTTATTCCAAATGGACTTTAATGTAACATCAGCAAGCAGCAAAATCTGATTGCTTACAAAGCACTGCAGTGACCATGTGATCCCTGATTCCCTGAGCCCGCTCGAGAAGGAATGAAAACAGAGGGGTGAGTAGTGGCTGCTGTAGCCACAGCAAAAATAATTGAGGGGGGGGGAGAAATCTGTTCATCAGGGATGCTGTAAACAGAGCTATGATTAAAAGTTAAGGGATCACTTCTTTCAAGCTGAAAAATGAACCTGGAGAAGGTTCATCTTCACGGATCACACCAAGTGCAGAAATAATATATTGTTGTGAAACAATTTCATCGGTGGGTGTCATTCACCCAAATTGCTGAGAGCCTCCACAGTGGCGGAGCCCACATCTCTGAGGATTTCGGTTATAAAGAAGAACATCAGTGGATCAGACCGAGGCCCCATCTGGCCTAGAGGCTTGCAAGGATAAGATGGAGTGGATATAGAAAAGTTCCTCCCCCCTCTCTCGTAGCGTTGGAACTTGTGGACATCCAATGTTGGAAGATTTGGGATGGATAAAAGGAAGGGCTTCTTCACGCAGTACAGAGTTAAACTGTGGGACTCACTGCCACAGGAGGCACTGATGGCCACCAACATAGGTGGAGGTGGAGGATTCGACAAATTCATGGAGAGGGATATCAATGGCTAGTAGGCATGGTGGGCAGGCTCTGCCTCCAGTCTGTGGCAGCAATCCTTATGAGTGCCAGAAAACTACTGGAGGAGAGAGTGCTCTTGTGTTCAAATCCTGCTTGCAGGCTTCCCACAGTCATCTGGGTGGCCACTGCAAGAACAGGATCCTGTCCTTGCAGTGGCCCCATGGACTCCTCTTTCTAGGGCAGGCAGGGTGTGGTAGATTCACCCCCACTCAAGGGTGGGAGCAGTATTGCCACAGGACAAAGAGGGGGTCTTCAGACCCAGAATGGGGAATGACCACCCTCCCAGATATCTCTCTCTGACCCTCGGACCTTTCTCTTTCTCTCTTGCTGGTAGCCTCTAGACCAGGGTTCTTGGAATCCTAGAATTGTAGAGTTGGAAGAGACCACAAGGGTCATCTAATCTAACCCCTCCAACCCAGGAAACACCTGTTTCATTCTTTCATTCTTACTTTATTCTTATCTGTCTCGCCCTGTAAGTCCACCGTCTGCTTAAAAATAAATAAATGAAAACGAGGGGAGGTTTCTGTTTTGGAAATGAGGATGTCAAAATGCTTTGTAAGACCACGGAAATTCTGTTTCACACATACGATCCAGCCTGGGGACAGGAGATAGGAGTGCTTCCATTATGGAGGGAAGAAGAAGTGAGATTTGAAATAAAAAATAATAATGGCAAGGGAAGGAGTGAAAGTGACAATAATATTTGGGGTTGGGGTAGGGGGGAGTTGTCAGCCCAGCAACCCAAAAATCGTTGCATAAAGGCAAGAGCAGTTTGATGCGAAAACAGCCTGCACGCTGTTCGCGATTGGCCGGGGAGGCGTAAGGGATAAGGCATCCACATTTACATATAAATGAAGATATTTACAAATTAATGCATTTTCAGCAAGAGGAAGTCCCACCACTTCAAGACGCCAGAGCGACAGGGCCTGCCGTGTCGCAGGGGAAGTGGAGAATGAGGCGAGGAAGATTTACAAGAGAGAAAAAATGCAATCTTTTCTCAATTAAACAAAAAAAAAAATAGGCAAGATTTATGCCAGAGGGCAGCTCTTTAAGAGGTTTCAGGCAGGCTGGTCAGCCTTAAACTCCCTCAGAAGATTAAGGTATTTTGTCAGGGTTCAGCTCTTGAAAGAGGTCAGATGAGCAAAGAGTTCGAGAACCTATGTGCAGAAAGTTTTTCTTCATGCAGGACATAGTTAAACTGTGGAACTTGCTCCTGCAGGAGGCAGTTATGTCCATCAAAATGATTTTAAAAAAGGAGGAAGAAGAGTTTGGATTTGATATCCCGCTTTTCACTACCCGAAGGAGTCTCAAAGTGGCTAACATTCTCCTTTCCCTTCCTCCCCCACAACAAACACTCTGTGAGGTGAGTGGGGCTGAGAGACTTCAGAGAAGTGTGACTAGCCCAAGGTCACCCAGCAGCTGCATGTGGAGGAGTGGAGACGCGAACCCGGTTCCCCAGATTACGAGTCTACCACTCTTAACCACTACACCACACTGGCTCTCAGAGGAGACAAATGCATGGAGGATAAAGGCTATCAGTGGTTACTAGCCACAATGACTATGCTCTGTGGGCGTTAATGCTTCTGAATACCAGTTTTTGGGAAATGGAGGAGGGGAGAGTTGCTCTTGGACCCGGCTTGCAGGTTTCTGGTTGGCCAGTGTGAGAAGAGGTTTCTGGACTCAATGGGCCATTGGCCTCATCCTGCAGGCTCTTCTGGTTGGCCACTGTGAGAACAAGATGCTGGACTGGATGGGTTTCAACTTGATCCAGCAACCTCTTCTTATGTTTGGCAGATCTCTACACTAACAGTGACCATGAGTAACCATCACATCCAGACATCCCTGCGCTGGGACCCCACACCAATTGCTTGGCTTCCTGGCCATCTCCACTGGATAGCTCAGTTGGTTAGAGCATGGTGCTGATGATGCCAAGGCCACAGTTTTGATCCCCATAGGGGACAGCGGCATATTCTTCCTGCATTGTGGGAGGTTGGACTGGATGATTCTCAGGATCTCTTCCAACTCTGTGATTATTCCTCCTCTCCCCCCCCCCCACACATACACACTGTATCCATCTGGACCTTAGATCTCCTCTGCTCCTTAGGGAAGGGCTGTAGCTCAGCAGTAAAGCATGCAGAAGGTCCCAGCTTCAATCCCCAGTGGCATTTCCATGTACGGCCAGGAGAGACCCTCTGCCTGAAACCATGGAGAACCACTGCCGCTGGTCCGACTCAGAATATATGAATGGAGGGTAATGCTCTCAATGGCTACTAGCCATGATTGCTATGCTCCATCTCCAGTATGGCCGTGGGTGCCATTGTATGGGAATAATAATAATTTAAAAAGTGCTGCTGTTAATCTCTGGTCTTGCTTGTGGGTTGCCCATTAGGGCATCTGAGTGGCCACTGTGACAGCAGGACTCCTGACCAGATGGGACCCCCTTTGTCCTGAACCAGCTTCAGGGCTTTTCTGGGGTTCACAAGAGGGTGGACAATTCTCCACTGCCTGCAAACTGCTGACTGGCATCCTTCCTTGGATCACCCCGATACCCTTCTTCCCTTTGTTGGAGGTTTTTAAGTAGAAGTTGGGTGGTCCTCCATCAGGGATGGTTTAGCTGTGACTCCTGCATTGCTGGAGGTTGGAGTAGATGACCCTTGGGGGTAACTACTTCCCACTTTACAGTTCTACAATTGCTTTCCTTCCTTCCTTCCTTCCTTCCTTCCTTCTCCCTCTCCCTTGTTCTGCTGATGGTTCCCCTGTTCTGCCCCTCCCTTGCCAATCTTTCTAATTAATTACATCCTGCCACATCGCCTATTTTTAAAACTGTAGCCCTAATCAGCACCCCATTCATTGAATTTTTTTTGCAGCGTGACATTGTAGTACCGCTTTGGGCAACCCTTCCAAGCCCTTCTCTCTCCCACCTCCACCCACAAGGTCTCCCTCCTCTACCTCCCTGGTGAGCTTTACATTGCCCATGGGAAATTGTTTGGCTCCCTCTAGCGGCCCAGAGGTGCGATTTACCAACCCTATATTTTGCAAGTCTGTTGGTTCCAAGAGATGGAGGCTCACTCGACACTGGGTTTGTGGTGCTACCAAGCTCCCATTTAGCATCTGTTAGCAATGGTGCTGTGCTATGTGGTGTACAAAGTGATCTTGTCTTCTTCTTCTTCTTCTTCTTCGATCACTTGTAGCTGAGTAAGATTGTCTTCCATAAACACGGTTTTAACAGTGAGTCCATAAGTGACTGTGGGGGGTCAGTTCTGGATCCACATATCCTTCCACAGTGGGGACATAGGTTTCTGGGCGGGAGTTGATCACGGTGAGAGTTTGCCAAGCGTGCCTTCCTCTTAGCATGTTTCTCCCTTGCGTCCTGAGTTTGAGTGTCTTCAAAGCCCATGACACCTTTGCTAAAGGCTGTTCTCCAAATGGAGTGTTTGCAGGCTAGTGTTTCCCAGTTGTCAGTGTTTATACAACATTTTTTAAAGATTTGACTTGAGAGAAGGAGGAGGAGGAGGAGGAGGAGGAGGAGGAGGAGGAGGAGGAATTGGATTTGATATCCCGCTTTATCACTACCCGAAGGAGTCTCAAAGCGGCTAACATTCTCCTTTCCCTTCCGCCCCCACAACAAACACTCTGTGAGGTGAGTGGGGCTGAGAGACTTCAGAGAAGTGTGACTAGCCCAAGGTCACCCAGCAGCTGCATGTGGAGGAGTGGAGACGCGAACCCGGTTCCCCAGATTACTAGTCCACCGCTCTTAACCACTACACCATGCTGGGTCTTTAATCCTCTTTCATTGACCACCAGCATTACGCTTTCCATTTTTAAGTTTGGAATAGAGTAGTTGCTTTGGAAGATGATAATCGGGCATCCGCACAACATGACCAGTCCAATGAAGTTGATGTTGAAGAATCACACTGGTGATCTTTGCTTCTTCCAGTACACCTGTCATATCTACCTAAATACCTATCTTTCTATCTCTATAGAGCCAGCATGGTTAGACTTGTGTGTTTGGACTAGGATCTGGGAGACCATGATTCAAATCCCGACTTAGCCTATACTTCCATCCCTGGGCCACTCCCTGCCTCTCAGATTAAGCAACCTCACAAGTCATTGTGGGAATTAAATAAGGAGGACCCTGAGAACTATGAACACCACCTTGAATTCCTTAGATGAATAAATTAGGAAAGGGGACCACTCTGGGAGTCCTTATAGCAACCTGAGGCACCTGGTTGGCCCTTTCAGGTCTACTGACACCATATCCAGTGTTGTGTAGTGGTTAGAGCACCAGACCATTGGTTAGAGGCCCCGTCTCATTGTCCTACTCATTTATGAAAGCCACTGGGTGGTCCTGGCCAGTCACTGCCTCTCTCAGCCCTACCTCACAGGGTTGTTGTGGGGAATCAAAGGAGAGGGGAGAAACCATGTATAGGCCACCTTGAGCTCCTTGGAGAAGAAGGTAGGATATTCATGCAATAAATAAAGAATAAGCATGAATATCACGAAATTTAACACAATGTAAAGGTGATGGTAGTGGGGGGAATGTAATCAATCAATTACATATCGATTGCTGATCAGAAGCAACAGGCACAGTGAATGCCAATAGTATCTGTTGGATTGATTTCCGTTCTAGAAATCAGGCGGATAAGCGAAAATCGGCAAATTCTCCTCCGATTCCCTTGTTCACGCAGCACATAGTCAAAGCGTGGAACTCACTTCTGCATGAGACAGGGATGGCCACGGACCTGGGTGGATTTAAAAGAGGACTGGGCAAATTCAAGGCTTTCAATGGCTACCAGCCATGATGGGTATGCTCTGCAACAATACTTGTGAAAACCAGTTTCCAGGGACCCCAGGAGAGGAGAGAGCACTTGTAATTTGGTCCTGCTTACTGTATATACTTGAGTATAAAGCCTAGTTTTTCAGCACATTTTTTTGTGCTGAAAAAGCTGCCCTCGGCTTATACTCGAGGCGGGTGGTGGGGGCGGCGAGAAAGAAGCCCTTTCTCTCCGCTCGTGCCGCCACCTGCTCTCCCCAGCCAACCATTCCTTAAGAAGCGTACAAGAACGGCGGTTCTTTACTCTCCCCAGGCAGCTTGTTCCATTCCTGAACTGCTCGCATAAATGCAAACTTGGCAAAGGAGGAAGAGGAAGGAGCAGCCCAAAGGGCTGCTTTCGGGCTGCTCGTTCCTCCTCCTCCTCCACAGTGGCAAAGGTGAACCGGCTTATACTTGAGTCATTAAGCTTTCCCAGGTTTTTGTAGGAAAATTAGGTGCCTCGGTTTATATTCGGGTCGGCTTATACTTGGGTATATACGGTACTTATTTCTGGTTGGCCCCTGTGAGAACAGGATGCTGGACTAAATGGGCCATTGGCCTGATCCAGCAGGCTTATGTTCTTAAGCATACCTAATAATGTAGGAGGAGCCTCCTAGGATCAGACAGAGGGTCAGTCTTGAGCAGCGTTTTTGGACTACGACACCCATCCTCCCTAGCTAGCCGAACCGGTGGTCAGGGATGATGGGAACTGTAGTCCAAAAGCAGCTGGAGTCCCAAGTTTGGGAAACCCTGGCCTGGAGGATAAAGCTATCAACGGCTACTAGCCACATTAGCTACATTCTCCCTCCGCATTTGGAAGCAGCAATAGCTCAATCGGTTGAACATGAAACTCTTAATCTCACGGTCATGGGTTCAAGCCCCACAATGGGTACAAGATCCCTGCATTGCTGGGGGGTTGGACTAGATGACCCTCACGGTCCTTTACAATTTTATAATTCTATGCTTCTTAATATTAATTGCTGGAAACCCCAAAAGGGGAGAGTTGCTGTTTTGCTTGGGTTCTGCTTGCAGACTTCCCATTTGGGCATCTGGTTGGCCACTGTGAGAACAGGATGTTGGACTGGATGGGCCATTGGCCTGATCCTGTAGGATCTCCTTACATTCTTATTCATAAGTCACCCGGGCACCTTTGTCCTGTGGTCACCTTCTGATGGCGAACCTCGCCTCTCCACTTGCTAAACGCATCACAGGTTCCAGGTGCTGCGTTTTTGATCCCCTACGGCATTTGTAAATGGACGGTTCTGCCTTTTCCACACGGGGAAGATTTGGATTCTGCCATCCCTTTTGGCCCCTTTCCAGCTCCCTGCCTTCTGATCACCCATCCCCTCCAGCTCACCAGATGTCGCGGGGAGGGGCATGCGGTCCCGTTTGTCTGACATTCGGCAGTGACAGGCTTAGCTTGGCTTTCTTGGAAGCCCTGCCTGTTCTGCCACCGGGTGGGATGGAATCGTGTGGAGATGGATTGACATAAATTCAGACAAAAATGGATCCAGGCACTGCGTGCATGTAGAGAGGGAGCGGGGTGGGGTGGGGAAATAAATAAATAAATGCCACTACCCCCCTCAAAAGCAAGAAATCACTCTTTGCGCGTTTGGATTTATTACTAATTATGCTGTTGGCTTTACGGGCAGGCTTATAAAAACCCAAACTGGGGCATAAAAATGCTAAAGAGAGGCTTAATTTAAGGAGAAAGGCTGGGATATCGCATCTCGTTACGTTGGGTGCTATTTCTTCAGAATTGGTCTGAGCATATTTCAGGACTTGTATTTTAATTTTCCTGAGCGCCGGGGAACGTAAAGCATTGAGGATAACGATCCACCCGCATGCCGGTGATCTCATTCACTTGCCTCCCTTGCAGCTTCGGCTAACTTCCGCATTCGATCTTGAAAACTCTGCTTTAGTCCTTTCTGGAGATGCCAGGAACGTATACTGCTCCCTATCCTGAACTCCTTTCGGGTTTGCCATTGGGGCATCTGGTTGGCCGCTGTGAGAACAGGGTGCTAGGCTAGATGGGGAAGGGTTTGGGGAAGGGCCACAGCTCAGGGGTAGAGCATCTGCCTTGCAAGCAGAAGGTCACAGGTTCCATCCCTGGCTTCTTCAGCTCGAGTAGGGGGAGACTCCTGCCAGTCAGTGTAGACAATTCTAAGCAAGATTGAACAAGATGCACTTGGTAAAAGGCAGCTTCCGGTATTCCTAACTGAACTCCATTCCTCATCTCTGATAGCTTCTTCTTTAATCTAAGGCAAGGTTTCCCAAACTTGGGTCTCCAGCTGTTTTGGACTACAATTCCCATCATCCCTGACCGCTGGTCCTGCTAGCTAAGGATGATGGGAATTGTAGTCCAAAAACAGCTGGAGATCCAAGTTTGGGAAACCCTGATCTGAGCTATTGGAGGCCAGTCCATTTAGCTGCTGCCCCACCAAACTCGGTCTGCCCTCATCCAGCCCACACCAGCCTCCTTCTTTACACCCAGCCCCAGGGGGAGAGGGGTAGCCCTGCCTGCCAGCTTCCTCCTCTTCCTTGGCTCAGTGTTCCCCTTGTAAAACTCAGCAGGATGGAGGAGGGGTGGGGGAAAACAAGAACAAATTGGGCCTGCCTCTCAATGGCTCTAGGGCCACCTACTGTTGGGCTCCCTTGCCAAATGATCTCAGTGATGTGGGAATGATCAGGGAGGCAGGAGTGTATACCGGTATATTGTTTATTAATATCCTTCCTAACTTGCTCTAGCAAGTTCTATAACTTAGCAGAGTTTTAAACATTCCCCTTTGAATGCACAGTGGGTAGCTGGTTGCAGGCTTGTTTAAGCTTCTCAATAAAGTGGTACCTCTGGTTAAGTACTTAATTCGTTCTGGAGGTCCGTTCTTAACCTGAAACTGTTCTTAACCCGAAGCACCACTTTAGCTAATGGGGCCTCCCGCTGCTGCTGCACCGCCAGAGCACGATTTCTGTTCTTATCCTGAAGCAAAGTTCTTAACCTGAAGTGTTATTTCTGGGACAGCGGAGTATGTAACCTGAAGCGTATGTAACCCGAGGTACCACTGTATAGATTCCTGGTAAGATCCCTTATTTTCCCTCTTATAAGAATGAACACATGACAATCTTATTTAAAGATATAAAAGCAGTTTACGCACAGCATCATCAGTTCACAGATGGATCCCTGAAGGCAGACTTAGCTACATCATATATATATATATATATATATATATATATATATATATGGAAGATAGTCTCTTTGTCCTCTGTTGGCTGAAAGATGCCAAAAAGGGCATCTCTAGCTGTTGGTCCTCCCAAGGAGGAAGTCGAAGAGAGAGAGATGGCTGCATGCTTTGTGCTTTTCTTTACCTGCACAGGTAAGGTCACGCCCACCTCTGGTCACATGTCCCAGCCCAGGAGGAAACAGGAAGTTCCGACTGGCTAGAGCAAACATCCCCTTTCATGTCCACTCTAGGAATGTTGTACTTGACTGCTATCTGTGTCACATCCCACAAGTGACCCATTTGGAACGTACGGGCATAAGGTATTCTGCGCCTGAGTTGTCCACGGCTTTGTACACCAGTACCAAAACCTTGAACCTGTCCCAGTAGCAGATGGGAAGCCGGTGCAGGTCTTTCAACACCAGTAGCACACATTCACTAGAAGGACAGATCCTGAAGCTGAGGCTCCAGTACTTTGGCCACCTCATGAGAAGAGAAGACTCCCTAGAAAAGACCCTGATGTTGGGAAAGATGGAGGGCACAAGGAGAAGGGGACGACAGAGGATGAGATGGTTGGACAGCGTTCTCGAAGCTACTAACATGAGTTTGGCCAAACTGCGGGAGGCAGTGAAGGATAGGCGTGCCTGGCGTGCTCTGGTCCATGGGGTCACGAAGAGTCGGACACGACTGAACGACTGAACAACAACAACAACAACAGCACACATTGGCAGTAGTCTTCTTTACCCATTGCCAGCCAAGCCACCAGCTGAAGTTTCTGCACCAGACCCACATCAGTGCCTGTTGAGGCTGTTAGGGAGGAAGGCAGGGAGCTGAACAGTAGGGGGCGTCAGAGCCAGTGACTCTGTGGATTTTGGCTATGGCTCCCTCCTTCCCCGCCCCTGCCCACACCAATCCCAATGACCAGCAGCGGCCACTGGGAAGGAATGATGAGAATTGCAATTCAGAACTTCTGCAGGGCACCATGTTGGCTCATCCTGTACCCGCCATCTATTTCTCCTTCAGAGTTTTTGGATGCTGACAAATATAAAAGCCGGGGGGGGGGGAGCAGTTATGTGGATGCAATTCCACAATGCTGGCTAGCAGTGGAATCCACAGCAAAGTGGATCGCGCTTATCTCTCTTTCTCTTCCTTTTAATCCTGACTTTTGTTTCCTTGGCAGCCCGTGTTCTGCTCAGCCACCAGTTTAATTATTGTGGAATTTTTCTGACATGACTAATTATTGTTTTGCAAGTATTTCTGGGGCTTTACTAATTGATTACATATTCCCTGACTTGACAATTTCCTTCTCCTCTTGGAATGCAAAATGTTCTCTCTCCCTCCCTCTCTCTCTTCCCCCCTGCTTGTAAGAGTATTGTTCCTTTTTTTTCATCTTTATTGACTTTGTTCTCTTTCCATATCAGAGAAAGTGCTTCCCCCACCCCTCGCCCCAACAGCGAAGGAACTCACAGAGGGGATTGCATTGGAACTTTTTAGTTCCTTTCTGTGATCTTGACCTCAAAACTTGTTTCTGCAGTACATTTATAAACAGAATGTCAGTGTGTGAGAGATGGGGGGGGGAGGGAGGGAGAGAGAGATGGCCGATTATCTGAATACATGCATACCCTCCAACATTTCTCTGATGAAAATAAAGGTAAAGGTAAAGGGACCCCTGACTGTACTGGGGTTGTGGTGCTCATCTCGCATTGCTGGCCGAGGGAGCCGATGTACAGCATCCGGGTCATGTGGCCAGCATGACAAAGCCGCTTCTGGTGAACCAGAGCAGCGCATGGAAATGGCGTTTAACTTCCCACTGGAGCGGTACCTATTTATCTACTTGCACTTTGACGTGCTTTCGAGCTGCTAGGTGTGCAGGAGCTGGGACCGAGCAACGGGAGCTCACCCAATCGCAGGGATTCGAACTGCCGACCTTCTGATAAGCAAGCCCTAGGCTCTGTGGTTTAATAGGGAGGTCCTACTCAATTATGATGATGATGATGATGATGATTATTATTTTACTATTCATGTATAAGAGTGTTATTATATAAAAACATAACAAAACATTAAACATTTAAAAACCTTTCTAAACGAGATTGCTCATGGGTCAGATAACTCCATACCCTCCAACATTTCTCTGATGAAAATAGGGATGTCCTAAGGAAAAGGGGGACATTCCAGCATCAAATCAAAAACCGGAACGGCTTCTGTAAATCCGGGACTGTCCCTGGAAAATAGGGGCGCTTGGAGTGCCCAAGTTCAGCAGCCTCAGCTTTTGTAGCTGGAGTCAGTCCCACCCTCCCAGGACAGGTAGGAAAAGACAGGGAGCAGGTCTTCCAGGACTCACAGCCGAGATGTCTACAATGACTGGCAGTGGCTCTCCAGGGTATCAGGCAGGGGTGTTTCCCAGCCCTGCCTAGAGATGCCAGGATTGGAACCTGGGACCTTCTGCATGCAAATCAGCTGCTCTGCCACTGAGCCAAACAACAAACTTCTGCTGCTGCTGCCACCACTAAGGGATTGGGAGGTATCCAAGGCCCTGACCCTTCTGTGTCTCAGCTCAGGTGAATGCTGGAGGGAACGGCTTCTCTCTGCTAGGAACTCAGCTCATGCCCCAGGGCACCATTCCCCCATTTTTTATCACTGCCTTTTTAAAACACGAAGAGTGAGTGAGTTGGAAGTCCCAAACCACCAATTACAAACGGGAGGAAAGGATGCTGGATGGCCTAGCCTGAAGGCAGCCTTGTGCTGGAATACATTACAAGCTGGCAATTAGCCTTTTGTGTTTGCCACCCAGACATTGCCATTCTGAAGCTTTCTGGTGCTTGTGGAAACCAGGAGCAGAGGAATGACATCCGCAACACACACACACACAGAGATGCATGGCTTCTCTCAAAGAATCCTGGGAACTATAGTTTTTATGGGTACTGGGAATTAGAATCATAGTGTCATAGATTTGTAGAGTTGGAAGGGACCACCATCTCCTCCAACCCCCTGCAATTCAGGAATCTTTTGCCCAGCATGGGACTCAAACCCATGACCCTGAGATTAAGAATCTCATGCTCTACTGACTGAACTATCCCAGAACTTATAGCTTTGTGGTGGGAAAACTACAGGGAGGGTTACGGAAGGCGTCTGCTTTCAATGCATGGTGTGGATGCAAACACAGTTTTGCAAACTGGATATCCTCGTTATCGGTGTTCGCCAAAACTTAGAAGTTTAATTAATGGTCTTATCCAAAAATGAAGCAGACCCACTGGAATTAATGGGACAAAATTTCCAACATTCCTTCATTTCAGTGGGCCTACTCTGAGTAGGGTTAATACTGGATACAACCCGGTGGAAATAGGCATGCGATAAATGTCAGTGCATTTCAACAGAACGGAAACGTTTAAATCCATATCAACAAAAAGAAAATAACTCATTCTGAAACTCACCTACAGGTGGTCCCTAACACCAAGAAAACTAGTGCTAATATGCCCAGAAACCTCACCAAAATGCTGGAGAGGGTGCACCTCCATAGGCACATAACTCCACATGTGGTGGGAGTGCCCCAAAATCCAACTATTTTGGACAACAGCCATACGAGAAATATGTAAAATAATCAAGCAAGTATTAGAAATCTCCCCAGAATTGGCCCCACTAAACATCTTCCAAGATGATAATGGCCACTTACCCCACAAAGAACTCATAACCCACCTACTTTCAGCAGCCAGAAACATCATAACCAGACACTGGAGAGACCTGTCGGGAGTAAGCATGGACCAATGGTACCAAACAGTATGGGAAACAGCCTTACTCGAAAAATTAACCAATAAGCTGAAACTGACACGGGGACAAATAGAAGAAGACGCTTTCACCCCAGTATGGCTCCCCTTTATCACACACACAGCCCAACAAGACAATGACAAAAACTCACCAACAGCATACGAATCAATAAGGCTAACCTGATCCAAAACACACACACACCCCACTCACACATGAAAACAAAGACCACCACAGCCAACCACAAATGAACAACCACACCCTAGGCCAACCCCAACCTCTCTCACCACCAAAGGAACAGAAGCGAAAAGCAGAGAACCTGCACAAGCAACGCTGGCACAAAACCCCACATATATTAAGTAAAATAGAAACATCGCCACCCAACAACACCCCCACCCATCTTCCCCACCCCCTCCACCTCTTTCCCCCTTTTCTTCCTCACCCCCTCCACCTCTTCCCCCCTTTTCTTCCTAATGTCTCAAGAAATGAAACCGATTTATAAAAAAATGTTACAGGGGGGGGGGGGGGTAAGAGAGAGAGAGAGAGCCATTGCACATACTTTTGTAAATCAAGAAAATCTTTAATAAAAATACACGAATGAAAAAAACCGTGCTGTTAAAAAAATCTCCGCAGATTCAGGAAGCAACAGTTTTCTGTTGGCATGATTTCCTTTCCTGACCTCAGTCCGACGTGCAGAATTGCAGCAATTACGCCTCCCATTTCAAATGTGCAACACAAAATACCTGAAGGGCTGTCATACGGACAGACAGAGCAAGCTTGTTTCCTCCTGCTCCGGAGGGTAGGACCTGAACCAATGTATTCAGACGACTAGAAAGTGGATTCCGACTAAACATTAGGAAGAACTTTCTGGCCGTAAGAGTTGTTTGACAATGAAAGGGATTCCCTCGGAAGGTGATGTACTCTCCTTCACTGGAAGTTTTTTAACAGAGGTCAGATGGCCATCCGTCCAGAAATCCTGCTTTGTAGGGGATTGGGCTAGCTTGTCCTTGGGGGTGCCTTCCAACTCTATAAGTTTTTGATTCCTGACTCAGAGCTCCTTTGGGGAGAAATGCTTGTCCTTTCTTTAAGACCAAAGGGCCCCAAAGGAGAAGGGACGTGCCTTGTTTTGATCAGCGCAACTTCCTTCTTGGCAGATCTTTCCACACCCCTCCCAAGAAGAAAGAAAAACACAGGAGGGGGGAGAGAATTGCTTGCTCCCGTTCCTCTCTGCTGCTCACACATCTCCAAATCCGAGCCCTCTAAGCTGTCAACGGGGCCCTTATCTCCTCCAGAAGGGACTTCGCTCAGCCGCCTTCCTCTCCTCGCGGTGAACGTTGTAGAACTAAACACAATTTGCAGGCAGAACCATTTTCTGCCGGCCCAGCGCTGAGCACTTAAAAGCATCTGTAATTCTCAGCCAGCCTCACTCAAATTGTCTGAATTACCGTGGTGTGGCGTTTGTTTGCGGTAAAAAGAGTGTTTTCAGATTTCACCTTTGGGGGAAAAAATGAGAAAGGGGAGGAAAACAGCCCATTGTTGCCTTGAGGAGGTGGAGGAGGTGGAGGAGGAATACGGATTTGTCTACAAGATGTAAAAGGAGGGTGTTTTCTGAATTGATGGCATTGGGCCGTTGCTGTCAGGAAAACATACCTGTGTGTTCGTTGGCTCCTCTGGAACTTCCCATGGAGGTGTTTGCCCCCGAGTAGGTAAGAAGGATGGGAAAGCAAGAAGCTACAATAACCCTTCATTGTAGATTACCAGTTAAAAGGCAAAGGGACCCCTGCCGTTAGGTCCAGTCGCGGACGACTCTGGGGTTGCACTCTCATCTCGCTTTACTGGCCAAGGGAGCCGGCATACAGCTTCTGGGTCATGTGGCCAGCATGACTAAGCCGCTTCTGGCGAACCAGAGCAGTGCAGGGAAACATCGTTTACCTTCCCGCCAAAGCGGTACCTATTTATCTACTTGCACTTGATGTGCTTTTGAACTGCTAGGTGGGCAGGAGCTGGGGCCGAACAACGGGAGCTCACCCCGTCGCGGGGATTCGAACCGCCGACCTTCTGATCGGCAAGCCCTAGGCTCTGTGGTTTAGACCACAGCGCCACCCGCGTCCCAGTTAAGAAGAGCATAATAGCATATCCTACAAATGTCCTGATTTTCCAGGGACAGTCCTGGAATTACAGATGCCACCCCAGTTTCTGATCTGAACCCAGAATATCCTGGTTTTCCTTTTCCCTCCTCTCTATGTCTCGGAGAACAATTAAAAGTCATGTGTGTGTGTTTGTGTGTGCTGTTTCTACTGGAAATAGAATTCCCACGCCAAATGAGGGAAATGGTGAAGCTGGCATATGAAGCCCTTCCTATAATTTTGAAGGGAAAGGTCACCAATCCACTTTTTTTAAAAAAAATGATAATTGCAGTGCTTCAGTTGCTTGCAGTTTTTTTTTTTTTTAAAGGAAACTCATGGAGTGTTTATTCCTTTATTGTAAATGGAGCTGTACGCAGTCTACTCAGAGGTAAATCCCACTGTATTCATTGGAGCTTACTCCCAGGTAACTGGGTAGAAACTGCACAGCCTTATACTGCAATCCAAAGTATTTTTTATTCAGAACTAAGTGCCACTGAGTTCAATAGGATTTACCCCCCGATATGTTCCTGATCATTCTCACAGTTTCTATTATTATTATTATTATTATTATTATTATTATTATTATTATTATCCTTTTTCCCTGACAGGGACTCAAGGCAGCTTACGACTAAAAAATATTTTCACCCCATTTTTCCCTCGCACATTTGTTTTCTTTACAACCATCCTGTGAGGTAGGTACAGTGGACAGGTTTCTTTGATTCAAGGTGACAAATGTATGCCTCTGTGTGTGCAGCGAGAACAAACGCAGGAGAAGCTTCCTGGTGTAGAATTTTGTTTGTAGTCACTTAGTTGTGTCCGACTCTTCGTGACCCCATGAACCAGAGCACACCAGGCACTCCTGTCTTCCACTGCCTCCCACAGTTTGGTCAGACTCATGTTGGTAGCTTCGAGAACACTGTCCAACCATCTCGTCCTCTGTCGTCCCCTTATCCTTGTGCCCTCCATCTTTCCCAGCATCAGGGTCTTTTCCAGGGAGTCTTCTCTTCTCATGAGGTGGCCAAAGTATAGGAGCCTCAACTTCAGGATCTGTCCTTCCAGAGAGCACTCAGGGCTGATTTCCTTCAGAATGGATAGGTTTGATCTTCTTGCAGTCCATGGGACTCTCAAGAGTCTCCTCCAGCACCATAATTCAAAAGCATTCTTCGGCAATCAGCCTTCTTTATGGTCCAGCTCTCACTTCCATACATTACTACTGGGAAAACCATAGCTTTAGCTATACGGACCTTTGTCGGCCAGTTGATGTCTCTGCTTTTTAAGATGCTGTCTAGGTTTGGCATTGCTTTTCTCCCAAGAAGCAGGCGTCTTTTAATTTCGCGACTGCTGTAATAGAATGTCCCTATTTCCGTTGGAGAAATGTTTGAGGTTATGGAAGAAGATCCCTGCTGCTGGATTAGACAAATGGCCCATCTAGTCCAGCATCCTTTCCTCACAATGACCAACCAGATGGCGCTTATGGGATGCTGGCAAGCAGGACCCGAATGCAAAAAGCACTCTCCCCAGTTGCGGTTTCCAGCAACTGGTATTCAGAAGCGTGAAGGCCTCTGACCATTGAGGCACAGTGTAGCCATTCTGGCAAGTAGCTATTGATAGACTCTGTCCTCCCATGAATGTGTCCAATTCTCTTTTAAAGCCATCCAAGAATCATAGAATTGTAGAGTTGGAAGGGACCCTGAGGGTCATCCAGTCCACCCCCTGCAATGCAGGAATCTCAACGAAATCATCCGTGGCAGATGGCCGTCCAACCTCTGCTTAAAAACCTCCAGTCAGGCAGAGGAGGGGTGGTGGCTTCTGTAGTTTGACAACGCATTGTGTGAAGAGGTAATTTTTATAATCTCTCCTGAAGCTTCCAACACCCATCTTAATTGGATGTCCATGACTTCTTATGAGAGAGGGAGAAAAACATTTCTCTCTCCACGTTCCCCAGGCCATCTAACTTGTGTTTTCTCTAAATTGAGAAGTCCCCAAAACTTCAGCCTTTCCACACAGGAGAGTTCCTCCATCTTAGGGTTACCATGTTCCAAAAAGTGAAAATCTGGACACAAAAGTTGTTGAGCTCTATATAGGTGGGTTTTTGTTGTTATTGGTTGTTGTTGTTTGGGTCTTTTGTTTGTTTTTGCAAAATCGCAAAGGAAATTGAAGCTTTTGAGCTGTTATTAAGGAAAATCACCCAAAACGTCACTGCAGACATGGGTTGCCATACGCCAGATTTTCCCGGACAAGTTGTCATGATTTGCTACACAGCAGGCGAAACCCGAATGGCAACAGCCGATCAGCCAAGTGGGGAAAACTCCTGCCATGCCCCTGTCCCAACGACACACGACGGCATAGCAAGGTCAAGCGCAACAGCCCTAAAAATAGGGAGAGGTGGGCTGGTGTGTGCCCCATTGGTCTGATTAATCCCAGCATTGAGGGACCTTTCAATTGGGTGTTGTGGCTGACCAATCGTACCCACCCACAACACAGGGTATCAGTTTCCAGGTCTCACTGCAACACGTGCCCTCTTTGAGGAATGATCCGATATACTGTATTAATATATGAGGGTAAAGTGTGGATAAAAATGCATATATTGGTGAAAATATCTAACAAAGATGCATTGTGTTTGAGGGAGATTGCTTGTAAATATGTGTATATTAGGAAAAATATCCACAAGTTTTTGAATATAATTTTTTATTAAAAAAAAGAAGAAGAAGATTGCAAACTTAGGAAGCTGGTTCCCCTAGCTCAACATTGTCTACGCCGGGGGGGTCCCTAAACTAAGGCCTGGGGGCCAGATGCGGCCCAATCACCTTCTAAATCCGGCCCGTGGATGGTCCGGGAATCAGCGTGTTTTTACATGAGTAGAATGTGTCCTTTTATTTAAAATGCATCTCTGGGTTACCTGGGGGGTCTGCCTGGTGTTTTTACATGAGTAGAATGTGTCCTTTTATTTAAAATGCATCTCTGGGTAATTTGTCGGGTATAGGAATTCGTTCATATATTTTTTCCCAAAATATAGTCTTGCCCCCCACAAGGTCTGAAAAAGTTTGCTGACCCCTGGTCTACGCTAATCAGGACTGGCTCTCCAGAGTTTTAGACAGGCAGCATTTTTAGCCCTACTTGGAGATGCTGGGGTTTGAACTTGGGACCCTCTGCATGGCAACAAGACCCTCCCACCCTGAGCTGCCACCCCTAATGTAGAAATGGGGCTAGCTGAACTTAACGGCTGGGAAAATGAGAAATCTGAATTGACAGGTCCATCCACCCTGACACAACACTATGGAGCCAATTGAATTTGGCTGCTTGGTGGCGTCGGAGAGGGCAAGGCATCAGTGCTTAACTTCCTCCTTGTTGATCGCCGCAGCTGTCTGAGAAATCTTTTGTTTCCCCTGCTTGCCTGCAAAACAACACTTGCTCGCTCGCCCTCTCCCCCTGCTTTCGTCTCGCATCATCTTCTCCTTGTTCCAGAGCATGACAGCTAAGCATGGAAGGGGAGAGGGAAGCAAACTCACAGGGACAGCCATGGCTCTTGCACTGATGCTGTCCAGTGCAGGAAAAGTGTCAGGGCAGGGAGAGTGTGAAGCTGACATTGAGAGTGTGAATTGCAAGCAAACTAAGGCCTCGGAGAGGGAGCTGAGAGACAGTGTATATATATTTCTTCTCATTCTTTTGACTCCACATTATAGTTATTGAGTGCCAAGGAACAGCCTCTGCAAGAAAAATCTGATCAATACATGCAGAATTTCAAGCAACGAGATGATAGCAGCATATAAAATTATGCATTGCAAAGAGAGAAAACTTTTTCTCCCCTCATCACGCTGAGAGCTGAAGAACGTAAGAAAAGCTTGCTGGATCAGGCCAGAGGCTCAACTAGTCCAGCATCCTGTTCTCACAGTGGTCAACCAGAGGCCCCAAGGGGAAACCAAGAAGCAGAACCTGAGTGGAAGATCCCTCTCCCCTACTGTGGTTTCTAACAACTGGTACTCAGAAGCATTACTGCCTTCAACTGTGGAGCCAAAGCATAGCCATCAATAGCCTTCGAATCCTCTTTTAATGCCATCCAAGTTGGTGACCAACATTGAGTCCTATGGGAGCAAGTCCCGTAGATTAGCTATGGACACAGGTGGCGCTTGCCGATCAGAAGGTCGGCGGTTCGAATCCCTGTGATGGGGCGAGCTCCCGTTGCTCGGTCCCTGCTCCTGCCAACCTAGCCGTTTGAAAGCACGTCAAAGTGTGTCAGGGATTCGCCTTCTCCTCGCGAGGAGAGCCCGGGGGGAGGTCCTACTCATGAGGAGAGCCCGGGCGGGAGTACTCCTCGTGGGGAGAGAGGGGAAGGTGATTCTGCTAGTGGGGAGGATCAGGGTAGGGTAGGAGGTCTTGCTCAGTTACAAGGAGCCCCAGCCACTGCTGTCATCTCACTCCTCTCAAAGCCCATCGCCAGAGCTCTGTCCCGCCGAAGAGGAGGAGTCGAGGGTCAGGGGTGCTGGGCAGAGACCCAGCAACGCCAGCCAGAGGCGATCAGAGGGGGAGTTGCAGCTTCTGGCGCCAGCGCAGCATCGGGGGGGGTCAGAGGACAAAGAAGACATTGTATCAGAGTGTCAAGGCTTTGGTGCTGGGCGAGAAACAGGAGAGGAGCACTTCCGGATTCTGCAAGTGACTGAGCAGTCATGTTTTTAGCTAGCTCTGCACTGTAAATAGTTATGCGCAATAAAGTAATCTTTAGTGCAAGAGGACTCTGTCGTTACTCATGAGCAACACCGTGGTGTACCCTGACAAAGTGCAAGTAGATAAATAGGTACCACTCTGGCAGGAAGGTAAACGGCATTTCCGTGCACTGCTCTGGTTCGCCAGAAGTGGCTTAGTCATGCTGGCCACATGACCCGGAAGCTGTACACAGGCTCCCTCGGCCTATAGAGCGAGATGAGCGCCGCAACCCCAGAGTCGTCCGCAACTGGACCTAACGGTCAGGGGTCCCTTTACCTTTACATTTAAGAAGTATTTTAGAAGAACACTAGAACTTTGCACCCTCCAACATTTCTCTGATGAAAATAGGGACATCCTAAAGAAAACCTAAAGCATCCATGGCAGATGGTCATCCAACCTCTGCTTAAAAACCTCGATGGAAGGAGAGTTCACAACCTCCTGTGGGAGACCGTTCCACTGTCAAATAGCTCTTCCTGCCAGAAAGTTCTTCCTGATGTTCAGTTGGAATCTCCTTTCTTGAAACTTGAAGCCATTGGTTCGAGTCCTGCCCTCCAGAGCAGGAGGAAACAAGCTTGTTCCGTCTTCCATGTGATAATCCTTGAGATATCTGAAGATGGCTATCGACGCTCCTCTCAGCCTCCTCTTTTGAAATTAAGCTAAATGCATCTTTAACCTTTCTGGCACATCAGAGTGGTGGAATGGAAATCCTAGGGCTGGAGATGAGCTACATGTAAGAAGATAAGTGCTCCTTCACCCAGCATCCTGTTCTTTCAATGAACAACAAAATGCCTCTTCTGGAAAACAGGCAAGCGAGACCCAAATGTGGTCCTTTCCCAAGCTGTGATTACCAGCGACTATTATGCATCCAATCCACTTTCAAAGTCACCCATGGCTCTTACATTCTCCCAGTGTCTGTTTCAATACAGCTTTGCCCTCCTTCCCACCGTCACGTATATAACCGAGTCTCCGTGCCAGTATTTAGGTGGGGTGGCTGCCAGCATGCCTTTGCTTACTATATTTGGGTCAAACCGAGCAGATCATGCTCTCTCTGTTGACAGCGACCCTGAGATCCCTTCCAACCTTTCCTAATCCCACAGTGTGTTCAGTGAACCGGACGTTCTGGCAGAACATCTTGTGGGGAGAGGCATGTTTGTATCGATGAATCACCTTGATGACATCATTCCCTTCTTCCCTATCCCCTGTCCTCGCAGGACCGCTGCCCCCCCCTTCCCAGATCTCCCTTGGTAACTGGATTCCTGCTTGTCAGCTAAGTAAATATTCATGCGTGCTTTGTTTGGACTGCAGAATCATAGCTGCTGCTGTTAGAGGATCAGACCAGTTGCTCATCTGGTCCAGTATCCTGTTCTCAAGGTGGCCAGCCAGATGCTTGTGGGCAAACCCTCAAGCAGGACTCAAGCACAAGAGCCCTCTCCCCTTCTGTGGCTTCCAGCAACTGTGATTCAGAAGCATTGTTGCCTCTGACTGTGGAGACACAACACAGCCATCATGAATAGTAGCCATCAATAGCCCTCTCCTCCATGAATTTTTCTAATGCTCTTTTAAAGCCCATTGAGACTTCATGTGGCAGAGAGTTCCATAGTTTAACTCTGCGCTGTCTGATGAAATCTTTTCTTGTATCTTTCCTGAAGCTCTTAGCATTCAGCTTTGTTGGATGCCCATCAGTTCTAGCGTTATGAGAGAGGGAGAAGAACTTCTATCCATTTTCTCTATGCCATGAAATTTTTGATTAACTTCTATCTGTTACTGGGAAATTGGAAGGGGGGGTGAGACACACACCCCCCCACACACACCCTTGAGCCTTGCCTCTCCACACTACAAGAAAAAGACTAAGGTCCTCCACTGCACATTACCAAATGTAGCAATTCACTGATAAATGTATCTATGTACTGACTCAATGGGAAAACTTTAGAAATTCTTAAGAAGTCACTTTGTTGTATCAATTTTCTCAGTTCCAATGGCATTTTGGACCCAGGGATGTATAAGGGGAGAGGTTGGTGAGCCAGCCATAATTCCTGAGCTGTACAGTCATGTCCGCAGGGCCTTCCCAAGGAGTCATGACTGGTGATATCCTGCCCCAAGAGTGTCAGACAGATAACCATCTCAATCACAATGCCTACCCGCCCCATAGTGGGATGAAGCCTCGACAAGACAAAGGGGTGCATTTGACTTGACTCAGGGACCACGGAACTGTAAATGCTTTCCTTTGTACAGTGGATGCTCGGGTTGCGAACGCCATCTGTGCAGGAGAAGAAGAAGAAGAAGAAGAAGAAGAAGAAGAAGAAGAAGAAGAAGAAGAAGAAGAAGAGTTTGGATTTGATATCCCACTTTATCACTACCCGAAGGAGTCTCAAAGCAGCTAACATTCTCCTTTCCCTTCCTCCCCCACAACAAACACTTTGTGAGGTGAGTGGGGCTGAGAGACTTCAGAGAAGTGTGACTAGCCCAAGGTCACCCAGCAGCTGCATGTGGAGGAGCGGAGACGCAAACCCGGCTCCCCAGATTATGAGTCTACTGCTCTTAACCACTACACCACACTGGCTGGAGGCGCATTCGCAACCCACAGCATCCGTAACCCACAGCGCCGCGTCTGCGCACACGCGGGTTGTGATTCGGCGCTTCGGCACATGCGCAAAGTGTGATTTAGTGCTTCTCCGCATGCGCGAGTGCCGAAACCCAGAAGTAAACCATTCCTGTAGTTCTGGGTTCGGCACGGTGCGCAGCCCAAAAACACGCAACCTGAAGTGGCCGTAACCCGGCGTATGACTACTGTGATGGAGTACGTGTGAAAGACTATATTTGAGTGACAGGGGCATGCCTGGATCTCAGGATCTACCTGAGACCACACCTTTTCTGTAACATATCTATGATGCATCCTGAGATGTATTATGGGAAACTTTAAAATACTGATGTAACCATTGATTAGGGCTTCTGGCTGTTGTGTCTTTGTCGTATTTTGAAGTCTTTTTGCAACAATGAAGTTCAGGCCTACAGGCCGCTGTTTTGCTTTTATCTCCTGGCTGAAGTTCCTTGCTTGTGACCCCCGACCTGAACCTATGGGAGCCAAGGTTAGGCAAATGTGGGGTGCTCCAATGACTCCTTTATACATATCATATAACCTATTATTTAATCACCCTCATCATCACCGAAAGTCCGTTCTGGCATCTTTCAGCTGGGTGCCATCGCCACTTTAAGAGAACGAGGAAGGTGCTCAGGGTGAGTTCCAGCACCTCTTTTTCTAGAAAAATAGCACTGATAATAATCATCATAATAAATTTTGTAACGGTATGCAGAACTCTACACTAGGTCAAACTTCAGGCAGGCACCCTGCCAAGGGTTTAAAGGACCAGCCGTAGAGTCCTAAGTCAGCCGTCCAGATTGGCAGGAAAGTCTTCCCTAGCGAGAAAGATATGCTTGGAGTGAACAGGCGGAGACAGGGCACTTAGTTCTGGTCAGTGCAGATGGTTTCTGTGCTGCAAGCGAAGGATCGCTGCTAAGCAGCTGCTGCTTTCCTTTGGGGGTGAAAAATGGGCCATGTTAGCAAACGGTCCTCTCTGTTTCTGCTGGAACTGAACAAGTGGGTTGTCCTCTTTTAGAGATGGAAGGAGGGGCACCTCTGATTTAGTGAAAACTGGCTCTTTCCAAGGTTTATAGAGGATGCTAAGATACAGGGGTGCTGTGCTTGGCTTTATTCGCCTCATCTTCTGCCCCCCACTCCCTTTTAACTCTTGATGGCTACCCCACTTTGTGGGTGCCTGGTGTGGGCCTGTGACTTCACGAGGAGCCCCCCCCCATGGGACCTGTCGCAGCCTCCAGAAAGCCTGACAAGGCCCATCATATCTTCCAGAAGTCCTGACGGGGCCCAGTTTCCAGCTTCCTCCTCCTTTATAGACTCAGTGTTGCCCTTGTAGAACTCAGCAGGGAAGAGGAGGAAGATGGGGACAAAACTAGATTGGGTTGTCAGTGGTTCTGGTTCTACCTTCTCTTGGGCTTCCTGCCTTCTGCCCTGGTGGTGCCAGTTGGCATCAACAGTCACTGAGGATGCTGTGCCCACAAAATCACGCGGTCACCCCACCTCAGTTAGCCCTGGCAGAATGAGCCAGAGTTTCTCCGGCTCTGTGAAAGTCAGCCTAAATATTCATCTATACGATTCTTAATGCAAATTAGTGTCTTGGGTTTGTGTTCAGAGTCTTTTGAAGACCCCAAAACACCCTGAGCTCAGGAAATCTCAGGAGAGTGATCAGAGAATTCTCTAACATATAGAAGGTTATAAAATTTCCCCCCAGGCACACACTACAGCCTGTTTTCCTCCTCCTCAAACTCCCAGATGTCCATTAAAAAAACCCTTTTAAAATTTGGAACATAGGAAGTTGCCTTATACCAAGTCTGAATCTCCTTTCTTGTAGCCGGAAGCCTTTGGTTTGGGTCCTGCCCTCCAGAACAGGAGAAGACAAGCTTGCTCACTCTTTCATGTGACAGCCCTTTAGATCAGAGCTTTCCAAACTGTGTGTCGCGACATGTTAGTGTGTCAGCTACAGTGTGTAGGTGTGTCACATGAACGCTCCCTGCGCTCCTCCAGGGGCTGGAATGGGTTAGTCTAACCTCTGGTTTGCTAGTAAAACTCAATTACTGTGTCGTGAAAGGATGCATGTCTAAAAAGTGTGCCAGCAACTTGAATTGTTCAGAAAGCTCTGCTTTAGATATGTGAAGATTACTATCTAAGGTCTGAAGATTACTATCTATGGTCTGAAGCTCAACATCAAAAAAACTAAGATCATGGCCAATGGTCCCATCACCTCCTGGCAAATAGAAGGGGAAGAAATGGAGGCAGTGAGAGATTTCACTTTCTTGGGTTCCACTGCAGATGGTGACAGCAGTCACGAAACTAGAAGACGCCTGCTTCTTGGGAGAAAAGCAATGACAAACCTAGACAGCATCTTAAAAAGCAAAGACATCACCTTGCCGACAAAGGTCCATATAGTTAAAGCTATGGTTTTCCCAGTAGTAATGTATGGAAGTGAGAGCTGGACCATCAAGAAGGCTGATCGCTGAAGAATTGATGCTTTTGGATTATGGTGCTGGAGGAGACTCTTGAGAGTCCCATGGACTGCAAGAAGGTCAAACCTATCCATTCTCAAGGAAATCGGCCCTGAGTGTTCACTAGAAGGACAGATCCTGAAGTTGAGGCTCCAGTACTTTGGCCACCTCATGAGAAGAGAAGACTCCCTGGAAAAGACCCTGATGTTGGGAAAGATGGAGGGCACAAGGAGAAGGGGACGACAGAGGATGAGATGGTTGGACAGTGTTCTTGAAGCTACTAACATGAGTTTGGCCAAACTTTGGGAGGCAGTGAAGGATAGGCGTGCCTGGCGTGCTCTGGTCCATGGGGTCACGAAGAGTCGGACACGACTGAATGACTGAACAACAACAATCTAAGTTCCTCTTTTCCAGGCTAAAGCTATCCGACTCCTTCCACAGTTCCAGACCCTTGATCATCTTGGTCGCCCTCCTCCAGCTTGTTAGGTTCCAGAGTGCATGCCCAACTGTGGATCATACCACTAACCTTCTGCATGTAAAGCAGGTGCTCTATCACTTGAGCTACAGTCCTTCCTACTTCCAGGTGCAGTGAAGAGATGAAATGGAGAAGAGAAGGATGCCTTTTTTGGTCTTCATTGGATCCCAATGTCTTCCTCCATAGGATGCTCCTAGGACAAGGTTTTCTAAGAATCAGTTTTCAAAAAACATAACAACAGCCAGATGGTCCCTTAGCAAGGACATGGAAGTTCTGTCCAACTACAGTTGGACTGAGAGCCCTTGTTGCTTGAGTGCCAGTTCTGTCTCTCAAAGAGCCCACCCATAAGTGTTCTAAAAGGATCTAAGCAGGCAGATTCCTCAAGACAGGGCTGGGAATCTGAATGTGGCCTTCCAAACCCGTCCATCTGGTCCTCTCCTCTGGACACTTCATATCCTCCCTGAGTCTTTCTGTGTTGCGGGAATATGTCATTGAACTTTGATGGTGCTTCTTGCATCCCCGGATGGAGCATTTGAGTGGATAGAGTGGGATGTTCAGAAGTAGCATTTCCATCCATTGTCGCTGGCCCCCCACCATTGCCTCTGGCATGTGGTCATTAAGTTATTGTAGTGGATGAGTTTTGTGAGCATACAGACAAGTGGTATTTAGAAGAATTCCCTGTGGGGTCACCTGTAGGCATCACAGGACTCTAATTACACCCCTTCCCGTGGATCTTCCATCTCATCCGTCTTCCCCCTTCACTGCTCATCATTTCCCCTTTTCACTCGTTTCTAAGAAATGGTGAATAACTTCCCCTCTTCCTTTTTGAGTGCTCAGGTAATTAAGGGCGGGAACAGATGGCAACAGCTTTAACAGGAAAGTGGCGTGCCCATTAAAATAAGCTACCGGTTGACAGTTCCCTTTAAGGGTGCCGGGGGAGGGGCAGGGTGCTAATTTGAACAAACTGCTGGTGAAAAGTCCTTCCCGGCTGATCTCAAGACATCAAGAGCTACGTAGGCACCAGCTTGTCCTGTGTGCAATACACCATCTTTGGTTTAGTAATTAAATCAAATCATCGTCTTTCTATCACATTGAAGTGGTTGAATTGAAAACCAAGGGCTGGAGATGGATTATTCATTATGGAATATTATTGTAGAATAAAGTGTAATGTCGTGATCTGAGTGCTGGACTAGGACCTGGGAGAGACTCGGGTTCGAATCTCTCACTCAGCCATGAAGCTCACTGGGTTGCCTTGGGGCAGCTGAACCTGATTCTCTAGATCTATTTCATTCAGGGTGTGAGGCCCAGTTTTGGCACCGAAACTGCTTTGGTTGTCCTGTGTGCTGACCTCTGTTGAGAGGGAGACAAGGGAAATGTGTTCCTGTTAAGACTAATCAGTTGCTCTGCAGATTTCAGTACCGTCGACCATCGTATCATTCTGGAGCAGCTGACTGAATTAGGGGTGTGAGTGGCAACATTTTGTGGTACTTCCGGTCCTACTTGGATGGATGTTTTCACAGGTTGATGCTTGGAGCGTGTTCTTCGGCCCTGTGGATCCTACAATATGGGATTCCTCAGAGATCAATTTTATCCCCTATGCTGTTTAACATCTTCATGAAACCACCGAGTGGGGTTATCCAGAGTTTTTGGAGTACGTAGTCAGCAATATGCTGATGACACACAGCTCTACTTCTCTTTTACATCTGCCGGTGTGGCATTGGATGTGCTGGACTGTGTTGTGTTGTCTTGCCTTGCTAACGGACTGGATGAGAGCCAACAAGCTCAATCCAGATAAGGCTGAGTCACTCCCCAAGGATGCTCTCCGCAGGGTTGTTCACCTGGCACCTTCATATACACTTTAGGGACCAGGCAAAAGCTTTCCCCTGCAACCAGGTCTTTGACTAACATCCTATACCCTTTTAAACATGTTTGTGGAAGAGGGTTTGAGGGATCACTGGTTTGTCTGGTTATTTTTCTTGATTTTATTATAGATTTTGTCTTTTTATCTCGTATTTTTACGATGTGAGCCACCCTGAGATCAACCGATGAAGGGTGGTTATACAAATTTAATAATGAAATATCCATTGCAGGGCTGCTGTTAGGAGACACACGGAGAGCCCAACGTAGCTGGGACATTGTTTCTTTCCCCTGTGTGCCATCTTTTCACGTAAGTGGCAGCAACACTCTCTTAAACACCCAGGTTTCTTTTACTGGGAGGAGAGGAAGTGCAGTTCAGCCATCCAAGAGGAAGCTTTAAACTGGAAATTGTTTTGCGGTGGTTGAAGTCTCCCCACCCCAATTTCGGATTTATGGACACACAATGTAGTCTCTCCCTCCCTCCCTCCCTCCCTCTCTCTTTCTCTCTCCCCCTGCCTTTCCTTGGCATGCTGCGTTGATAACGTATGCTCCCGGATCTCATTAAGCACACTCAGCTCGGCTTACCCACAAAAAACTCCCAGCCCAAGTTGCTGCGAGAAAATCCATTCCCCCCTCGGTGCCATTGAGATAAACTATGCTTGGCTCTCCGCTAACGAAACGTCGGCAGAATAAACGTAGCTCTGGGCAGGGTTCCTTTGCCACGGCTGTTTTCCCTTTTAAGGTGAAGATGTTGCTCTATAAACAAATCAAGTCCACACAAAAAAAAGAAAATCAAAGCTTCAGAGAACTATTAGGAGAAAAAGGAGATAAGAGTGCAATGTTAGCAAACTTCTTTCTTCGCCACCCTAAGGCCTAGATTCCTACTCTGACACAGGGAGAGGGGGGGAGAGAGAGGTTGTTAGGCCAGCGCGGCACAATGGCCAAAGGCGTTCCCAATTTCATTTGTTCATTGCATTTATATCCCACTTTCTCCATACCCTGCGAGTGTCCCAATTTTCCAGGGACAGTCCCGGAAATGCAGAAGCCATCCCAGTTTCTGATTTGATCCTGGAACATCCTGGTTTTCCTTTTTCCTCCCCTGCACATCTCGGAAAACAATTAAAAGTGGGGTGTGTATAAATTGAGACTTAGCCTGTCTGTTGTTGTTGTTCAGTCGTTCAGTCGTGTCCGACTCTTCGTGACCCCATGGACCAGAGCACGCCAGGCACGCCTATCCTTCACTGCCTCCTGCAGTTTGGCCAAACTCATGTTAGTAGCTTCGAGAACACTGTCCAACCATCTCATCCTCTGTCGTCCCCTTCTTTCCCAACATCAGGGTCTTTTCCAGGGAGTCTTCCCTTCTCATGAGGTAGCCAAAGTACTGGAGCCTCAACTTCAGGATCTTAGGGTTACCATGTTTCAAAAAGTGAAAATCTGGACACAAAAGTTGTTGAGCTCTATATAGGTGGATGAAGTCTCGACAAGTACTGGAGCCTCAACTTCAGGATCTGTCCTTCTAGTGAGCACTCAGGGCTGATTTCTTTAAGAATGGATAGGTTTGATCTTCTTGCAGTCCATGGGACTCTCAAGAGTCTCCTCCAGCACCACAATTCAAAAGCATCAATTCTTCGGTGATCAGCCTTCTTTATGGTCCAGCTCTCACTTCCGTACATTACTACTGGGAAAAGCATAGCTTTAACTATACGGACCTTAAAGCCTGTCTACTCATAGGTAATTCCCTCTGTATTCAATGGAGCTTGCTCCCAAGTAACTGGGTAAAGGCTGTGCAGCCTTACACTACCATCTGAAGTGTTTTTCCTCAGAGCCAAGTCCCCACTGTCTAGTCGTGGAAGAAACCAGAGGGAACGGCAACAAAAAGTTACAGAATGAAGTGCTTCTGTGTGGTTGCTGGTGGAAGGCAGAGATCTCCCTTCACAAGCCACGCTTCTGCAGGAAAGCCACTTAGAAAGAAGCACCCATGCCCCACAGGATCGGGGATTAGCCAAACTATGAATCTCGCACGTAGGAGGCAGTGATGGCCCCCAATCTAGAGGGCCTTAAAAGATGATTAGACAAATTCGTGGAGGAGGAGAGGGCTGTTGATGGCTCCCAGCCAGGATTGCTATGCTCTACCTCCACAGCTGGAGGCAGCAATGCTTCTGAATACCAGTTGCTGGAAGCCACAAAAGGTGAGAGGGCTCTTGTGCTCATGTTCTGCTTGCGGGGTTTCCCACAGGCATCTGGTTAGCCACTGTGAGAACAGGATGCTAGACAAGATGGATCATTGGCCTGATCCAGCAGCCTCTTACGGACCGATTCAGGCCCTGCAATAATAATCTGAGGTCCTTCTTTGTGTGCCTCCTCTGCGAAAGGTGCAGAGCATGAGAACAGGCCTTTTCTGTGGTGGCCCCCCACTTGCGGAATGCACTCCCCAGGGAGGCTTGCCTAGCTCCTTTGTTGCATATCTTTAAGTGTCAGGCAAAAACAATCCTCTTCTCCCAGGCCTTGGTCCAATTAAACAATCTATGGCTTTTTAAATGTGTCTGGGGAAAGGGGGTATGTTTATTTCACTGTTACATTATGGATAGCTCAGTTGGTTAGAGGATGGTGCTGCTAACACCAAGGTCTCAGGTTCGATCCCTGCATGAGACAGCTGCATATTACTGCATTGCAGGGGGTTGGACTAGATCAGGCATAGGCAAACTCGGCCCTCCAGATGTTTGGGACTATGATTCCCATCATCCCTGACCACTGGTCCTGTTAGCTGGGGATGATGGGAATTGTAGTCCCAAACATCTGGAGGGCCGGAGTTTGCCTATGCCTGGACTAGATGATCCTCAGCCTCACATCCAACCCTACAGTTCTATGATTGTGCTATGTATTTTGTGTTTTTGTGCTGTAAACCAGGAGTCGGCAACGTGCGGCCCATGGGTTGGATGCGGCCCATGAAGACTATTTTACCGGCCCATGAGCCACCCCTGAACTGAGCCGTCCGCTCAACGAGTGTCCCCCCCCCAGTTGCGCTAAACCAGCACAGCACGGGGACTCGCCGAGTGGCACCGGAAATTGTGTCTGCACACGCGCAGATACTGAAAATTACATCTGCGCATGTTCAGACGCTGAAAATCGCTGCTGCACAGGCATGATTTTTGGCGTCTAGGCATGTGCAGAAGCAATTTCCGGTGTCGCACTGCGCCATTCCAACCCACGGACAATCTCCGTGGGAGTGATCTGGCCCATGACCCCTAAACCTTGCAGACCCCTGCTGTAAACTGCCCTGGGGTCTTTGGAAAATGGCAGTATATAAATTTAATAAACGGCAATGCATAATTATTAGTATGGGCCCCCTTTGGCCTGATCCAGCCCCACTGGGCTCTCCTGGTGTTCTTCTGCAATGAAAGCCATTGCAGCATGGTGGCAACTCGCTCCCCTCAGGAGAGATAAGGTTGCCTTGAAATGTTGGAACGGAGTCGAGCAGAAGCCCCTTGGTGCACAGCCGGCAGGAACCTGTCCTCCATCCCAACGGGTCACTGGAACTCTGCCACCGATGCAACGAGGTGTTAGTAATGAACTGTGCAGCGCAGCTAATTATAACAACATTAGCTCGGGAGTGCCATAATTGCCAGCCAAGAGCTCCTTCGCTTCGGAGATTGGGGCATGTTGCCTGTTTGTTTGTTTTTAGCAGGATGTGACCCTGCGTGTCATTTCCCTCCTCCGTGATGAGGGTCTTTACCCCCCCCCCCGCTCCTCCCCCTCCCCAAATTGCCAACCTTTCCAGCATGTTGAATCCAAGTGGCTCATCTTGTCCAATCTGCGTTTCTTATTCGACCATCCTTTGATCTCCCCCATCTCTGGATGTGTTCATCCCACGGAATGATTTTATGATTGCATCCGTCTTGGAAGCCGAGAGGAGAAGGGGATGGGGTGGTAGTGCTTGTGGTTGGAAGCTCTTAATGGCTTTTTTAAAGGCTTTGGGGGGGGGGACAGTTCAACACCCACTAAATGGAGCAATAAAGCCTTCTCGGCTCTGCAACGAGACATGCTCCGATTCCGGCAAACCGGCTCCCCTCTTCCTGCCTTCCTCCCCCAGAATCTCATCTCCGCCTTCATCTGGTGGATTAATTGGCCACGGCCAGAGATGCCTGGATCAACCCAACATATTTAAATCAGATACAGTGGCTGATTTGCATCCCATGGAGCTGGGAGCAGGGACCGAAAAAACGCCAGCTGTTTTGAAAGCCTTACAGGCCTTGCCAAAGAGAAGGGGAAGGGGGAAACAGGAGTGGCATTGTAGCTGCAAAAGGCTTGAGATTCATGAAGGTGAACCAGCTTGCCTGGTGTGGCTGTTGAATGAGGTGCTGTGATGTCACGAAATGTGCTTGCGGACATTCTGGCTGCTTGGAGAGAGAATGCCAAGGCAGCCTGTGACGACAAATGCATTTTTTCTGTAACATACATAGAATCATAGAATCAAAGCGTTGCGATTTTTCCAGCCACTTTGGGAGAATTGGCTTGGGCCAGTTTGCTGTGAAAAGCAGACGGAACGAAATTCTCTAGCCCATCCTCAGCCGTGGCTCAAATTCAAAGGAGTAACTTTCAAAGTAGCTTAAGTAACACACACCACCCACGGCTCTGATTTTGCAAGGCTAACTTAGAGTGGGCGGGGGTGTGTGTGTGCAGGAGGCTGTCTAGCGACGGGTGTTGCTTTGATCTGACAACTTATTGAGATCAGACTTCCAAAGGGAGAAAGAGAGAAAGGCTGCAGCTCAGTAGGAAAGCATATGATTTGCATGAAGAACACTTGAAATTTCAATCACTGGTAGTGCCTCTTCAGTGAAAGGCTTATTGGGGGATGAGGACACCTCCCCACTTTGCCTTGGATCCTCGGATGTTGTTGGACTTCCACCTCCATCATCCCCAACCAGCTTAAGCAATCATACAGGGATGGCGGCAGTTGCAACTCAATAATAGCTAGGGCACCGAAGCTGGAAGGATAGACAATTTCCAATGTCCGGGAGCCGACAAGGAGAACAGGTCGTTCACAAATCAGTGAGAGACAGTGCAACACCGGCTAACACAGTTTGTTTCTTTATTAAGGAAGCAGGACAGAGAACACATTGAGATGTCTAAGGGTTGCTCCTGTCTAGATGAAGCAGTTGCCCGGACTGGCTTGTAGCTCCTCCTTCACTCCCTACTCCTCTGTGTCAAGCTCTTCCCTCTGTCTACGGCAAGCCCCAAGGGACCCCCTCTGTTTCTGCCTGGCTTTCTGCTCAGTAACATGCAATAGGTGCCTTTTTCTGGGAGTGAGGGGGGACTTGCAGGCTGTCAGCAGAGAAGCTGTTGGTGTGGCTCTGTGGTGGAGCTGCCAAGTCTGATTCTTGTCTCTGCCCTGAGCTGGGGCACCAGTCTGTTTCCTCCTCTTCAGCATCCTCCAAGCCTCCCCTCCTTTGGGGTGTGACCAGTTCCCCACCACCAGGAGCCAGGATCCAAATACTCTCCCTCTCTGCTTTCCCAGGGAGGACCTTGGTCAGGTGGTTTCCACCACTCCTCTTCATCCAGCCAGTCCCTGACATCAGACTAGATGGACTTGGTCATTTGGCTTAGTTTGAGGTCGACTCTTCAGGAAGGGCAAAGCTCCCCTGACCTGACTCACAACCCATGGGGAAACCTGTGACCTTCCAAACAATCAGCCTCAGCCAGCATCACCAGTGGTGGTGGTGGTGGTGGAGGAGAGTTGTAGATGAAGAACATCAAGAGTTAGAGGGCACAGGTTCCCCATCCCTAAATTAAATAAAAACAGAGTCGTGAGAGGGGCAGAAGAGGCAAGTGATGGTCTGGTTCAGGGATGGGGAGCCTGTGGCCTTCCAGAAGTAGCTGGACTCCTTGACTTCCATCAGTCAGTGTGGTCAACACTTGGCGATGATGGGAGTCAGAATCTAACAGCTTCCACAAGGCCACAGTTCTCCATCCCTGCATTGGAAGAAGGTAGAGCCAAGATGGTGCAGCTGGAGGCAGTAAAGCCAAGAGAGTCTAGTTCAGGTATGGGGATCTTGTGGCCTTCCAGGTGTTACTGGAGTCCAACTCCCATCAGACCCAGCCAACATGGAGAAAGATCAGGGATGATGGAAGTTGAAGTCCACCAACATCTAAATACCCGCAGGTTCTCAATCTCAGCATTAAAATAGACAAGTGCTATGATGGAAGCTGCTAGGGGGGATGAGAGCAAGTGATGGTCTGGTTCAGGGATAAGGAACCTGTGCCTCCCTAATTGTCACTGGACTCCGACACTCACCAGACTCAACCAGCATGGTCAACAATTAGTGATACTGATGGGAATTGTGGTCCAATGACGTTTGAGAGGGCACAGGTTCCCATTTTTAAAAGTCTGAGGTCTCCAGTGCCAAAGCTGGCCTGTTCACAAAGGCCTGGTGGACTAATGGAATGGGAGTGGGGAGGGAGGGAGGGAGAGAGAAGTATTGAATCTTGAGCTCCAAAACTTTTCAGCTGAAACTCTGTTCCCCCACAAAAGCTAGGTGGTTGGTTGTTGTTGGTTGGTCCCACCATGGTGAGCATCAGTCCCCATGCCTGATCCAGCAGTGGCCTTGGTTCCTCCACCTCTTCCCCCTGTGTCTCTTCTCCCCTCCTTCCAATAACACAATTACTTACCCTTCTGAAGTGCTGTCAGTGTTGGTAAACTCCAGCTGCTAAACTGCATTACACAGATCTCTCCTTAAAACCTTCTGCAGTTTATTAATAGTTTATTGATCCCTGAGCCCCATCGCCAGTGAAAAAAAGAAGCCTCGTTCCAGCCCCCCCTGACATATCTCTCTCTCCCCCTCCCTCGGTTATCTGAATACTGACTACTAACCAGACAGCCAATCGATGGTACTCAATTCCCAGGGAAAAAAATGTTCTCCTGCCTACTTAATCCACTTTAGCAAGGAGGCAGCTCTGTGGGGAGGTAAGATTACAGGAGGGAGGCAAGAATAATGTCAAGTGAAGGCCAATGGAATTCATGGCTCAAGTTTTCAGCAGTGGCCCACACAAGGGGTGTGTGTGGAATGGCATCTCCCCTTGGGGAAGCACCCCAAAAATCCTTAAGAATGTATGATCCAGTGTGCATCAGCTGTGAAAAGGGGTTAAATCCCACGCTAGGGATTGTTAGAAAAGGATCTGCGAATGAAACTACCAGTATCATTAATGGCATTTACAAATCTATGGTGCAACCCCCGTTGGGAATATTATGTCCAGCTCTGGGTGCCTCACCTCAAAAAGGATATCGCAGAGTTGGGGGGGGTGGGATTGGAAAAGAGCATCCAAAATGATCAGGGGGGTGGAGGAAAGGTTGCAGCATTTGGGACTTTTTAGTTCAGAAATAAAAGTCAGTAAGAGGGGATGTGATAGATAGATTCATAGAGGAGAGGGCTATTAGTGGCTACTAGCCACGGTGGCTATGCTCTGCCCCTACAGCTGGAGGCAGCCATGCTTCTGAATCCCAGTTGCTGGAAAGCACAGGAGGTGGGGAGAGAGCTCTTGTGCTTGAATCTGCTTAAGGGCTTCCCAGAATGGGCATCTGGTTGGTGTGAGAGCTGGATGTTGGACTAAATGGACCATTGGCCTGATCCAGCAGGCTCTTCTCAAGTTCTTATGAAGAGTTCTGCAGATCTGATCAAAGGCCCATCTAGCCCAGCATTGTGTTTTCATGCCAACTGTGGTGTACAGTTCAAAAACACAATGGTTAAGACCTTGGATGATGGTGGACTCTCCTTCATTGTCTACACTGTCATCAGCCCTCCAGATCTTCAAGCAGGAGACATTCCCAGTCCTACCTGAGGACTGGACCTGGGGGACCTTCTGCATGCAACACAGATGCTCTACCCGGGGTCATATCCCTTCATTATCAAGGTACCGGTGCTCAGTTTCCAAGCTCTCCACCCTGGCCAACGCCTTCTCCCTCCTCTTCTTCCTTCGTAATCTCTACCAGTTCTGCCCAAGATCTTTCTGGTCTCCTTATCCCTCTCTCACCCTGTGCCAAGAAAGCCACCGGTTCCCTCTTCTTGTGAGGTTGCAATTGGAGTTCTGCATCTACCCTCCCGAAACCTCGGCCTCCCCAGTGAGCCAGCATCCTTTGATTAACTCATAATATCAGGGGCCCACCAGAAGCCCAATCCCATCAATCTGTCTTTTTCCAACCAAGGAGCCCTTCATGATTGCTGTCCGTGGAGGCTCGTTCTTTAGCTCCCGTTCCAAATTGGACTCTGCGACAAGGTAGGGACACTTTGATTTTCTGTTGCTCTCCCCCTGATGGCCTTCTCTGCCCCCCCCCCAGTACCTCTTCCCCTCCCCTCTCTTCAGACCCGTTTTTAATTTAAAGTTATGTCACATGATGAATTTAATACTGGAGCAGAGAAGTGTCAGGCGCCACAGCATCCAGGTGAAGAGAGATCAATGCTTCTCTCAGCTTAACCCCTGCTCCCAACTTCCACAGAGAATTCTCTTGCATCCAAGAGTTTGCCCTAATTTTTCTCTCTCTCTCTCTTCTGTTTGCATTCAGAAGTCTGCAAGAGAGAGGTTTTTTTTCCCTCTCTCTCTCTTTTGCAAATGTTACTTGGTGAAACAGTTGCAGGTGGAGGTGGAGATGAACAAGGGCCATGGAGGAAGAAAAGGATGTGTATCGGGGGGGGGGCGTCTTTTGTGTTGCATGCTGAAGGTCCCAGGTTCAATCCACAACAATATTTCCCTGCAGGGCTGGGAATATCTCTTGCCTGAAATCCTGGGGAGCTGCTTCCAGCCTGTGTAGATAACAGCAAACGGTTGGCTGGGGTGGAGAGCTTGAAAATTGTGCACTGATAGCTTGACAATGAAGGCAATCCAGACACCTGCCCACCCCAGGAATCATCCAATCCACTTTCTGGCTCACTGCAATAACAATATCATGAGCACAGCTCTGTCTCTCTGTCTCTGTCTCTGTCTCTGTCTCTGTCTCTCTCTCTCTCTCTCTCTCTCTCTCTCTCTCTCTCTCTCTGTGTGTGTGTGTGTGTGTGGCAAGAGCATCTCTTGTGTTCACATCCTAAGACGTTACACCGTAGAATTAGCCGTTGCTTCACTGGGGCTGTGATGCAGGCTTTTGGCTTCAACCGACTCAGGTACATTGCAGCTGCAGATCACTTCGAGTTGACTCAGATTGGTCCAGTGTGATCTGTGACTGTCAGTGAGTGTGGCATCAGGCAAGAGGGAGGAGCAGGCAGGACACAAAAATGGCCGAGACCTTCCTGACTAAGGGTGCGTCTTCCCAGGAGAAGCTAGACCTAAGCCACGTCTCTCCTTCCTGCCTGACATCTCACCATGCAGGATCAGTACCTCTGCTCAACAGCCGTTGAGGGGAGGCATTGATCCTGCAGGGTGCGGGTGCCCCTTTGCGAGCAACTCCTCCTGCTTAGCAACTGCTCCCTTGTTCTCAGAGAAGCCACGCGTGAAGGAGCAGCAACCAGCACCCCTAACGTTTAAGAGGAATTTTGAGAATTTAAATACCTCTTAAAAAAAAACAAAAAAAAAACCAGCCCTGCACCCAAGTTGTTTTGGGGATGGATCTGGGGTAGGGTGAGTGAACCCCAGGGGTGGCAGAGGGTCTCCTCCGGGGACCACAGCGCAGATCGGAAGGTCTGTGCATAGTCCTATAATTTTGCACTATTTCTTCACACCTTCGTCCTTCCCTCTTCTTTGTAATTCCAGGCTTCCTGAAGTCCGTATCTCAGACAATGGCCCCTATGAGTGCCATGTGGGGATTTACGACAGAGCAACGCGTGAGAAAGTGGTGCTAGCATCTGGAAACATCTTCCTCAACGTGATGTGTAAGTGCTGAACCCTCTCCTTAACAACTCACTAGACACACTATTTATAGGATCGTAGAACTGTAGAGTTGAGAGGGTTATCTCGTCCGCCGCCCGGCAATGCAGGAATCACAGCTTTAAGCATCCACAACAGATGTTCACCCAGCATCTGCTTAAAAACCTCCAAGGAGAGCCCACCACCTTCCATGGGAGTCCACCCCACTGTTGAACAACCCTTACGCTCCCAAAGCTCTTCCAAATATTTAGTTGTACAGTAGCCTCCCTTATTGTCATTTGAATCTACTGGTTTGGGTCCCACCCTCTGGAGCAGGAGAAAACAAGCTTGCTCCACCTTCCATGGACCAGCCCTTCAGGTGCTTGAAAATGGCTCTCCTATTACTTCTCCATTGTCTCAGGCAGAATAGAGCAATGCTATTTACTTCCCTTGATCTGGACATGAGACTTCTGTTGATTCAGACTAGAATTGCATTTGCTGTTTAGTTTAGTTCCTGCTGCCGCTGAATCACACTGTTGACTTATGTTTAGCTTGTCGTTTACGAAGAACCTGTAGATCCTTTTCGCACACACCGCTGTCAAGCCAGGGGGTTTTCCCCCATCCTACATCTGTGCATCTGACTCCCCCTGCCTAAGCACAGAACCTTACGTTTGTCCCTACTGAAATCCATTTTGTTAGTTTTGGCCCGGCTCTCAAATCTCTTAAGGTCACCTTCCAGCTTGTCAATACCCTCCTTGAACCATGACATGGCCAGAACAGGACTCCAGGCAGGACAGAGTGGTGCGATGACTTCCCTTGATCTGGCAGCTACATGCAGCTATATATGAAATGGCAATGCCTTCCTACAGGCACAGGGTTAACCTCCCCGTTAATGGCGCCAGTGCGCCGTGCCACGGGTCCAAACGCCTGTTTAAAAATAAACATAAGTTCGCCGCAGAAGCACACACCACAATACAAACACCAGCTGTCCCTTGCAGCCCTGATCCAGACCTTGTACCACAGGGAGGCTGCCGGATGGCGATGGAGTCAGCAGGTTCTGTTGTCTGTAGCCAAGAGGCTGAGCCTCCATCTTTGTCGCTTGCTCCGAGTGTGTGTGTGTGTGTGTGTGTGCTATTTCGGGGAGGGGGAGGACTGGTGGGTGAGCGAGATCTGTGCCAGGGAGCAGCATGGAACAGATGTTGCGATTTATATTTACTGAGCGTGGCTCCGTTTGCAGCGGAGGAACCCGGAGTTGACAAATGAGCTTCTCTGTCATTGGGGGGGGGGGAGAGGCTGCGCTCAGCACCAGCTGCTACCACGTTTCATGCAGTTGCCTGTCTGTTGAAATCTTCTCAGGCCTGGAACAGTGCAGCAGGCATGTCCTGCCGCCTCTCCTCCTCCCTTCCCTCTCTTCGAATGAGCAACCCTTATAACGAGGAACATTTTTTTAAAAAAGTCCTACGTGAAGATCGGTCAAGGACAAAAGACCTGGAAATAAGGAACATAAGCAGAGCCCTGTAGGATCAGGCAAAAAGACCTATCTAATTGGGTATCTTGTTTCCTGCAGTAGCCATTCAAGTGGCTCCATGAAGCCCATGGGCCAGGCAGGAGAACAAGAGCCAGTGTGGTGTAGTGGTTAAGAGCGGTAGACTCATAATCTGGTGAACCGGGTTCGCGTCTCCGCTCCTCCACATGCAGCTGCTGGGTAAACCTTGGGCTAGTCACACTTCTCTGAAGTCTCTCAGCCCCACTCACCTCACAGAGTGTTTGTTGTGGGGGAGGAAGGGAAAGGAGAATGTTAGCCACTTTGAGACTCCTTCGGGTAGTGATAAAGCGGGATATCAAATCCAAACTCCTCCTCCTCCTCCTCCCTCCCTCCCCACTCCGTTAAACATAAGAACAAGATGCCCCCTTGTCCAACATCCTGTTTTCGCAGCAGCCAATCAGATGCTTGCGGAAAGCCCAAAAGTGAGACCTGGAGGGATGTTCCATGGTCGTGGGGATTGGATCTGTGGTCTGAAGCCTTACTGGATTGAATGGGACCCTCTCTCATGATACAAGAACTCACGGCCACCCAATAAAGCTGAATATGGAAAGATTCGGGAGAGATAAAAGGAAGGATTTACTCACCTAGTAGATTCACCTAGTTCAACTGTGGAAGTCAGTCCCATGGGAGGCAGTGATGGCCCCCAACCGAGGTGGCTTTAAAAGAGGATTAGACAAATTAATGGAGGAGAAGAGGGCTATCGGTGGCTACTAGCCACAGTGGCCTGTGCTCTGCTTCCACAGTTGAAGGCAGCAGTGCTTCTGAACACCAGTTGCTGGACCACAGGAGAGCAGAGAGAGTGGTCTTGTGCTTGAATCTTGCATGTACTGTAGACTTCTCATTGGGGCATCTGGTTGGCCACTGTGATAACTGGATGCTGGACTAGATGGGCCATTGGCCTGATTCATCCAACTCTTCTAATGTTCTTTTTTTAATGTTTATTTATGCATTTTTTATTTTAAAGTTTCTTCTCATGTTCTTAAGTCCCAGGTTTATGAACCTCCCCATCTGAGAGGGATGTGTAGGGGAGGTGGGGGGGGAGGAGAGGAGGACTAGCTGGTAGATTGTATGTAATTGCAGTGATGTGGGATGCCTCCCAAGCCCTGGGCTTTCAAATATGAAATCAGCTTCTTAAGGAGCATTTTCTCTCGAGCGGATGACCCTTCCGTTTCTCGAGGTCTTTAAGAAAAGCCCAGTGCAGTGCGCAGTGGTATCCATGGCGACCAGCCGCCGGGCTAAACACTCTTTCTCTTCCATCCCCCCCCCCACCTAACCCTTCTGTTGTTCTCTTCTTCCCATTGTAGTAATTATATCTCTGGTCAGAGTCTTCTGACGGTTACTTACTAGCTGGGGAAACATCACTCTCCTTCATTGGTGTGTAATATTTAATGGTGGCTGTGCCTCAGGCCTCAGATCTCCCATGGGCATACTTAAGGAAATGGTTGTGAATATAGTGCCCCCCCTCTAGGTCCAGAGAGGAGCACCCCCACCCCACCCCAAGGCAAGGCACCTCAGAAATTTCAAGAGTTTCAGGACCATGGAGAGCTCAGAGTGAGCCGGTTGCTCTGACAGGGAGTGAACTGAGCTCTTTGGAGAAAAGGGTGGGATATGCATGCAATATGGCTAGACAGGCAGGCAGGCAGACAGCTATAGATTAACTTTCAGATGGCATTCAGAAGCACTCCTGCTTACCCATACTGAAAAATTTGCTGCTGGCACCCCCCTGATCTTTTGGATGGAAGGATGTTTTTCACTGTAATTGCTTTTAGAATATTTCTTAATTAAAAATGCGTTTAGATGTTTTCAGTTGTGTAATTGTCTTTAGAATGTTTTGACTGTTTTGCAATGTTTCAGCTTTGTTTTTAAATTGTGTAACTGCTTGCCACCTTAGGCTCCTTGGGAAGGACAGGGTATAATTCCTATCAACATCATCATCATCATCATCATTAATAGATAGGATTTGCTTTGATGTTTTCTTTAGGCAAAAACCTACAGGACATGCAGCACCTTTCCACAGTAAAACTGTGCTAGTTTTACTGTTAACTTAAAAAAATTAAAAGGCCTGTGACAGCTTTAAAGATTAACTAATTCATTGCAGCATAAGCTTTTCATGGGCCAGAACCCCCATCATCAGATGCATTTAAAAAAAAAAAAATTAACAGAGTGACCAAGAGGTGGTGGAACTCAGGAGCTGCAACCTGTGACATTTCCATGCAAAGCCCAAATGTATACAACAGCGGGAGTGTTGTAAGAATGTGTTATCGTTAATTGCCTGCTGTGGCAAAGGGTCACAAAGCTTATTTTGTACGCATTTGAGCTTTCCGTGGAAATGCCAAAGCTGTACCTGTTATATTGCATCTCTTTTGACCCTAGGATTTCAACTCTCTTTACCGGTGGGGGGCAGGAGAGAGAGAGAGAGAGAGAGAGAGAGAGAGAGAGAGAGAGAGAGAGAGAGTTTGCAGGCTCCCCATAGGTATCAGGGCTGGGTTAGAGGAGCCTTTGGTCTGATCCAGCTGCAGGGAGAAAGTGGGTAGAGAAAAGGATAGAGAAAGCTTTTCTCCCTCTCTCTTCACAATGCTAGAACGTATCCAATGAAGGTGAACGTTGGAAGATTCAGGACAGATAAAGGAAGCCCTTGGCACAGTGCATAATTGAACTTCGGAACTCCTTCCCACAGGAGGCAGGGTTACTCCCCCACTTAGATGGCTTTAAAAGAGCGTGAGGCAACTTCAGGGAAGATATGGCTATCAATGGCTAATAGCCACAATGGTCAGGTCCGGCCCACCCATTAGACAAGGTTAGGCAACAGCCTTGGGTGGCAGGAGCCACAGGGAAGGCAGATCCCAATGTAAATATTTATCCCCCCACCCCCTTGTTCCTGATGTAGATCTTACTCCCCCATTTTGCAGTTCACTTCAGGTATCAAAATATATTGGGCCGGCCCTGATGGTGGCTAGGCAGTGCTTCTGAATCCCAGTTGCCAGAAACCACAGGTGGGCTAGATGGGTCATTGGCCAGGTCGAGCAGGAGGTCCTTATGGTTTCCTAGGTAGCAGTGTAGGAGGGCAGTTTCCTTCATGCCCTGCTTATGGGCTTCCTGGAGCCACCTGATTGGCTACTGTAAGAACAGCAGACTGGACCAGAGGGGCCTTTGGTCCAATCCAGCTCCAGAGCTCTTATTTTGAGTAAAGACGTGGGAGGTTCGGAGCAGATTCCGTATTTAGGAGTTCATAGTTAAGTACAAACCCCATGTTTGATGTAGGAGTTTGTGGGGTGCTGCAAAATGCAGGGTTTTCACTGCTAAATGCTGCCACAAAAAAAAACCCTGCAAAATTTTGGCACAGGTTTGGAGGAAATTCCAAATGTTGTGGTTCATAGTTAAGTTGTCCGATGCAGCTCAGCTGTTTCCTTCATGCTCTGCCTGCGGGACTGGCTGAGGTGTGGCATCCAAACCAAAGGTATTGTCAGGAATGAGCCAGCTCCCAGTGAAGGTTTGCAGCCAACTGCAGAAAGCAGCCAGGAACAGAGAGGCTTAGATGTTAGTCAGGCAGGGGAGAGCCGGCAGCTGCAGACTTCGGCTCTTCCTGACCTTGACAGGCAGGCTGATAAGGCAGTAGCTGAGAGCACAGCCAAAGCTCGCAGGAAGCACAAATAGGAGCGAATAGATTCAGAGACAACCTCTCAGAACATGAAGAGGTTGGAGCTGATCCACTAAGTCCGAAGAGTTGGCGAATGGGAAGGCTGCTAGATTGGAAGCAAAACAGGAGACGTAAGGGTCATAAGTTCAATATCTTCTGTCGATGCCAGAAAGAGTCTTCAGAAGGGTCATCTTGAGTAATGTTGCTGAAGGCTTTGTCAGAGCCATCCAGAGCTATCTGTTTCTTTTTGCAATAAATCCTCCTTTTTAATTACCTATGTTTACTGTGTTATCAAGCTGGGAACCTGGACTCCTGACAGGTATATCTAGCACAGCAGTATCTGCACTGGCTAGAAGTGGCTCTGCCAGGGGCCCTCTCCCAGCCCTTCCTGGAAATATTGCCTGATCCATGAATCCCTGTGACCTTGAAATGTTTGCCTGTGGTGTGTGAGGCTCAGAGGCTGTGCATTGTAAATGAAGTGCACACTCTAGATATGCACAGAGGCATAACCTTTGCATTGCTAGGATTTATAGCTCTGGAATGGAAAACAAGGTCTACACTGCCTTTACTCTGGGTAGAAACAAATGCCCCAATATGAACTCTGCCATTACAAATGTGGGGAGGGAAGTGGGTTGTTTGCTGTTTTGTATTATTGGGGGTCGGGAAGAAGGTGGGTCTTTTGCCAAGTAAGATGCATGTCTAAGGGGGCATTGGCTGTTTAAAAATAAGCCATGTACATGACCTTTAGAGATAGGAACAGGTCTCTCCCACATGGATTCTTCAGTAAAAGTCTTCGACCTTGTAGAAAGACATGGCAATAAATGAGGTCACACTTTCCCCATGGGCGGCTGTCCACCTCCTCAGAGGCATTTGAACCTACAAATCAGCCTTAATAGAAGTGAAGATATATCGGGGGGGGGGGGACAGCCTGCCATAACCTTTAGCGGAGTCTACTACAAGGAGCACGTTCCGTCTCAGAGACAACTGTGTGTTCGCCTCTGCACACGGCGGGGAATAATTGGAGGTGCTATCTGGCCACAGGCAAATTTTGATGTGAAGCTGAACCCCTGACAAGCTGTCTGGCTGCATTTCTGGGGGGGGGGGGGGGGTTCTTTGCGTTTTGCCACTAGGAGCCGCTAAATGCCTGTCAGATGTGCTGGGCATGTGGCACCTAGTGGTGGGAGATGAGCATTACAGCCTGCATTGCCCCATTTCACCTCTCTATTCCACTTTCGTCAGATGCCACCTGGAGTCCTGTGTCCACTTCTGGGCACCACAATGTAAGAAGGATGTTGGCAAGCTGGAACACGCGCAGAGGAGGGTGACCGAGATGATCAAGGATATGGAAACCGAGCTAGATGAGGAATGGTTGAGGGAGCTGGGTATGTTTAGCCTAGAGAAGGGAAGGCTGATGTAACACAATAGCCATCTTCACATTTCCAAAAAAAGCTGTCATATAGAAGGCAGAGCCAGCTTGTTTTCCGCTGCTCCAGAGGGTAGGACACAAACCAATGAATTCAAATGGCAAGGAAGGAGATTCCAGCTAATCATTAGGAAGATTTTATGATGGTGAGAGCTGTTTGAGAGTGGAACAGGCTCGCTTAGAATCAAAGAATCGGTAGGGGCCCCCAAGGGTCCTCTAGTCCCACCCCCCAGCAAAGCAGGAATGCTGCCCACAATCATCCCTGGGTGGACTCGAACCATCAACCTTCTGATCAACATCCAGACATGCTGACCGACTGCACCACATGAAGGTGGTAGCCTCTCCTTACTTGGAGGTTTCTAAGCGGAGATTGGATGGCCATCTGTCGGGGGTTCTTTAACTGCAGTTCCTGCATTGCAGGGGACAGGGCTAGATGGCCCTTGGGTGCCCCTTCTGACTTGACAGCTACATGATTCCATAAGTGGTAGTGCTGCAGCATGCAATTCTGCTGGATATGTAGGTCAGCGCGTAGGGTGGGCTGTCAGTATAAATAGAAAGTGCAGCCTTGTATCTCAGGCATTCTGAGACATGTTAATATGGGGGGGGGGTGTTCCAAGCCAGTCCACAAATCAGGAAATGCCCATTTCCTCTTCCCCCTCCCCACTACCTCCCTGGTACTGTGAGTGTTCACAGTCATTCTCTACCACCACCCCTCTTCTCCTTCGATGACTCTCCCTCCCTCCCTCCCTCCCACATCATCTCAATTGCCCTTGGGTTTCAAAGGGAGGCTGGTGACCCCATTCTCCCCATGCCGGATCTCTCGCCAGCTGCCTCAGCAGGAAAAGAGAATAATTCATCCCATAATGGAAAGCCAGGTCTGGACCGAATGAGGTAATTAACCAAGGAGCTCCTGGGAGAGACCTTTCTGTCTTAAAACACCCTCATAAAATAGAGCAGGGGCCGCAGAAAAGTTGCACTATGTTGAGACTTAACCGTGCCCTTCCTGAGTTGCTTCCGCAATGGAAGCGTCTGAAGTGCAGGATCTCACCGTGGCTGCCCCTGTGCCTACCCCAACCCCACCCCTGATACACATCCTGCTGCCTTGATGCATACAGAGATAGACAGAGCAGCAATACCCAGTTTATTAGGAACAGTAAGAAAATGATAAGCTGGGGTCATTCCCTGTGCCGATATTTTGCAAACAAGGGGGGGACTTGAAAGCCTTGCTATCTCCTCATTGGCTTGCCAGAGCAGGGGAGAGCAATCAGTTGCTCTGCTGTTTCAGTGATTAATGTCCGCTCTGTGTGAAGGGAGGAGAGAGAGTCCTGGAGTTGCTCTCTCTTCTTAACCGCCTCCACTACATTGCTGTGTTTCCATCAGGTGTGGGGCAGGTCCCAACCTGGCTTCAAAGGAACTGAGAACTTAAAGCAAACTCCCAAATCTTCCTTTGCTGGAGCAAGGCATACTCACATTGTTTCTGGATCATAGAATTATAGCAGGGGTCAGCAAACTTTTTCAGCGGGGGGGGGGGGGGCTGGTCCACTGTCCCTCAGACCTTGTGACGATAGGCCGGACTATATTTTGAAAATAATAATAATATATGAACGAATTCCTATGCCCCACAAATAACCCAGAGATGCATTTTAAATAAAATCACACATTCTACTCATGTAAAAAAACGCTGATTCCTGGACCGTCCACAGTTGGATTTAGAAGGCCATTGGGCCGCATCCGGCCCCCGGGCCTTAGTTTGCCTGCCCATGAATTATAGACTTGGAAGGAACCCCCTGGGTCATCTAGTCCAACCCCCTGCAACGCAGGAATCTCAGGTAAAGCATCCATGACAGATGGCCATCCAACCTCTGCTTAAAAACCTCTAAGGAAAGAGAGTCCATCACTTCCCGAAGGAGACTGCCAAACAGTCCCCCCCCCCGATGTTTAGTCGCAATCTCCTTTCTTGTAACTTGAAGCCATTGGTTCGAGTCCTACCCTCCAGAGCAGGAGAAAACAACCTTGCAGGGGGTTGGACTACATGACCCTTGGAGACCCCTTCCAGCTCCACAATGGTATTATTCTAGGACAGATAGTCAAATCTCACTTCCACCCCAGCTATCCACCACCAAGCATCTTTTTGCACCCAAGTGGTTTATGTACAGAGGCTCAGGCTCATTCCCCTTGATTTCCTCTCATCCTCCTCTCTTCCCCCCTCCCCTCCCCAGCTCTGTTAATTTGTTCCTCCACTCTTTCTGCCTCCTGGCCCTGGATCCTCCATTAAATCACCTGGGAAGAAGGAGACGGCTCTCTGCCTGCAGATTAGCCCCAAAGCCCCCTATTAAAGCGGAAAACCTCCCAGGCGCTGCCTCTTGTTCAATCTCTGCAGCTTTAAACTTACAAGCCTCTTGGTAATGAGGCAAGAGGCCCTGTTGGCAAGGGTGGGGAGGGAGGGAATCTCAGGGGGCGGGGAGACGGAGAGGAAGGAGGGAGATCCACAGAAACTGTATTGCCAGCTGTTAAGAACAGTGTTTTCTGCAGCAAATTTTGAATCATAGAATTGTAGACTTGGAAGGGTCCCTGAGGATCATTTAGTCCAACCCCCTGCAATGCAGGAATATGCAGCTGTCCCATATGAGGATCGAACCTGCAACCTCGGCGTTATCAGCACCACGCTCTAGCCAGCTGAGCTATGCAGCTGAAGGCAGGGTTTATTTTTATTTTTTATTTATACACCACTTTGTTGCAAAAGTGAAACCTCTCCACAAAACAGCTGACAAAACAAGAGAAAGCTGTAAAATTATTACTGGGGGGGGCGGGGGACAACTGCAACAGTTTAAGACTTTTGAAAAGATAGCAACAGATTAAAATTCTCGTCAACTTCCTTGTCTAAACAAAAATGCTTTTGGCAGGCGCCGAAAAGTGTGCAGCAAAGGCTGGATATTAATAAGCAGGGAGTTCCAAAGTGTAACCTGTTGTCGCTGAGCTCCAACAACTCCCATCAGCTTCGAGCCAGAATGGGTCATGGTCGAGGGCAGCAGGGGAGTCCAACAACTTTTGGAAGACCCCATTTGCTCTCAACCCCCCTGTACATAGGAAGCTGCCTTATACCAAGACAGACTTGGTCCATTGAGCTTAGTGTGGCGCTGTAGTCTAAACCACTGAGCCTCGTGGACTTGCCGATCAGAAGATTGGCAGTTTGAATCCACGTGACAGAGTGAGCTCCCGTTGCTCTGTCTCAGCTCCTGCCAACCTAGCAGTTCGAAAGCACACCAGTGCAAGTAGATAAATAGGTACTGCTGCGGTGGGAAGGTAAACGGCGTTTCCGTGCACTCTGGTTTTTCGTCGTGGTGTTCCATTGCGCCAGAAGCGGTTTAGTCATGCTGGCCACATGGCCCAGAAAGCTGTCTGTGGACAAATGCCGTCTCCAAGCGAGAAGAGCACCACAACAGGAGTCCTTTACCTTTACCTTTTTACCTGCTGAATAATAATAATAATTTTATTTTATTTTATATTTGCTGCTCATCTGATTGGGTTGCCCCAGCCACTCTAGGCAGCTTCAAACAAATTAAACTCATTAAGCACACTAAAACATCCAACAATAAAAACGTCCCTATACAGGGCTGCTTTCATGTGTCTTCCGAAAGTCAGATGGTTTTTTATTTCCTTGTCATCTGTACCTGGAGATGCCATTGAGGATCGAACCTGGGACCTTCTGCATGCAAAGCAGATGCTCTACCACTGAGCTATGGCCCTTCCCAGGCAACCCAAGCTGAGATTGCTTTTATTTCCCTTCCCAGGGACTGTACGGAATGGGCAAGCCTCTCCTGGTCAATGTCAAATAAGATATTTACATTTGGTTAAAGGAGTAGGGGGCTAATGCTTTCTTCAGTCGAATTGGAAGGGATTGGGTTCAGAGGTCAGTGTGGCGATGCCACGCCTGGCTTCCGAAACGAGCCCTGGAATGTTTAATGCCTGCTCATAACATTTGTAGCTGTGCAAGTTAAGAGACATTAAGAGCAATCAAATCTTATGCTTCAGGGAATAAAATCATCACCCACTGTGGATTTTCCAACGGCGCCACACCTTCCCCTCCACAGGCAACATCGTGTTGCTGCATTAAATGTTTATTTTTGCTTCCTACGCTGCATCTTCCCCCTTGTAAATGCTGCAGAGGGCTTGGCTGTGTCTTAATGGAGGTGCTCTCCTGGAATCTACTGGTGTTTGCTGGTGATGAATACAGCTGGTTTGGCAGAAGGCATGGAGCCCAACAGCAGGTGGCGCTAGAGTCAATGGCAGGCAGATGCAATGAACACAAGCTTTGTCTCCACCCTCTTCCTCCTCCCGGCTGATCTCTAGGGCAACGCTGAGACCGAGGCCACATTCACACCATCCCTTTAAAGCACTACCATGTCACTTTTAAACAGTCATAGCTTCCCCCAGAGAATTCTGGGAAGTGTGGAACGTTTAGGGTGCTGAGATTTGTCAAGAGCCTCCCCTCCCTCCCAGAACTAAAATTACCAGAGTTCCCCGTGAAGAGGGGTTGTCTGTGTGGCGTAGTGGTTGGATTGTCGTACTAGGACCTAGGAGACCAGGGTTCGAATCCCCACTTGGCCATGCAACTCACTGAGTGACCTTGGGCCAGTCACTCTCTCTCTCCACCTAACCTACCTCAAAGGGTTGTTGTGGGGATTAAATGAAAAGAAAGGGAGAACTATGTACTATGTGGCCGAGTGGGGATTCGAACCCTGGTCTCTCCCAGTTCCTCATTTGACACTCTAAGCCAGGGGTAGGCAACCTAAGGCCCATGGGCCACAAGCAGCCCACGGGGGTCCTTTAACCAGCCCACGAGCCGCCACCAAACCAAGCCGCCCGCTCGGCAAGTCCCTGCGTGCTGAGCTAAACCAGTGCAGCGTGACACAGGGACTCACTTCTGCGGTGCCAGAAATTGCGTCTGTGGATGCTCAGGCGCCGGAAATCACGTCTGCACAGACACAGACACCGGAAATCATGTCTGTGTGCACAATCCAGCCCACAGAGGGATCTCCGCTGGAGTGAACTGGCCCAGGCAAGGTAAACCTTGCCGACCCCTGCTCTAACCACTAGACCCTGCTGACTTTCTACACACTTTCTACACAAGCTGCAGCTCTCATAATTCTTTAGGGTAAGTCGTGGCTCTTTAAAGTGGTACTGTAGTGCTTTCAATGGATGGTGCAGTTGTGGTCTAAGGAGGATGAAGTTGACAGGCAGCCCCCTTCTTTCCCCAGTAAGTAAGAAGACAGGAAGGTGGGGGCATTGCCCCATTTCCCCTAATGCACTGCCCCTCCCCCGGGTCTCCATGCAAGGTCTGCCGTGCATATCTAAGGAAGATGAAAGCATGCGAATGGGATTCCTGGGGCATATCTAGGGAGCTTCATGCTTTGCCAAGATGGGATGCAAAATCTGCATGACAGCCAAGAAAAAGCTGTGCAGAGCGAGTATGTGGGAATAGATATGATGAGGACTTGTAGCAGGACCCTCGCTGCTGTATGAACTTGACTTAGCAATTTGATTGACAGGAGTGAGGTTCGGCCACCAGCTTCCAAAAAAAAGCAGGTGGTCTGCCCTTCTGTAATTTCGAAAAGAATCATATCTCTGTCATCGATTCATCCTTGTTTTAATGGAGACTTGAAAGTGACAAAGCTGCTTTGGAGCTCTCTCTCTCTCTGTGTGTGTGTGTGTGTGTGTGTGTGTGTGTGTGTCATTTTGGGGGTGACATCCTGGGTGCTAGCCAGTCAGTGCACAACAGCTTAAGTTGTAGGTTTTCTGGAGCTGAGTTTACAGTCCCATGCTAAATCAGATTTGGAAAAAGGCACATGTGAATTGAGGGCAGTCCCAGACAAGCCTTACTGCTCTCAAGGTGTTACGGCCATCTTCACCAAATGTCATCTGTCTTCATTTCGAAACATCAGCTGATATAGGAAGACATCTGCTTGGCACCTGCTCTGATCACAAACCTCCTCTTCTCTACTGTTACCACCTCTCCAGTAGACAGGGGCCTATTCTAGAGTGGGTTCGTGCAAATGTAGCCCCCGCAATTAAAGGCCAGGTGCTGCTGAAAACTTTGATGGTGGCGTTCATTGACACAGGGAACCACGGGGAATACAATTTCCCCATGCTTCCCGATATCAGCGGCTGCTCCTGAGAGCACATATCACAGTTTCTCCTGCAGATCTTTCCTTTGAAATCTTGTAGGGGAGATGTTAAATTGGAATTGGCATTTGTGGTTGGACGGGAGGGAAGAGAGAAAGAATGGCGATGCTCCATTTGATAGACAACACTGACTTTTCTTGTCTGCTGATTTTCTCCTCTGCCCTGATTGGTGCTGGGGAGGGGGGAATCTTGCAGTGACATAATTGGATTCTGACATCTCCTAGGTCAGGCGGGATGGTTTACACCTCCCCTGTTGGTCGGTTCTAAATTTAGCAGTCTTCGGCATTAGGTAAAGTTTCCTTCCTCCAGACGGCACCTTTAATTGGTCATGATGTGTGACTTCATGGTCCAGGGAGCGCGGGTGTGCTCAAGGGATGATTTAGGGGAGCGGCGAAGGTTACTGGCATCGCATCAGGAGTGGATAGTGCCGCCGGGCATTCATCGGGGAGGCTGCGGTGTCCAGACAGAAGGACTCATGCAATAATTGTCTTGGCTAACATGACACATCGTCTGTCCCTTATGGATGGTGTCAGTGGCTGATGATGAGCTAAACAGGATGTCACTTTGCTCATTAGAAACTGCCTGGAATGCAGTAAGATCCTAAAAGAGAGAGGCCCGCAGGGGAGCAATAGCTGCAGCTGCTAAGAACTCAGTGACACAAGAAGAACCAATGCAGGGTCAGGCCAATGGCCCGTCTAGCCCAGCATCCTGTTCTCACAGTGTCCCACTATGGGAAGCCCATAAGCAGCACCCAAGCACAGCAGAACTCTCCCCTCCTGGAGTTTCCAGCTTCTGGTATTCAGAAGCATTGCTGTCTCAGACTTTGGAGACAGAGCATAGCCATCATGGTTAGTAGCCACTGATAGCCCTCTCCTGCATGAATTTATCTAATCCATCCAAGTTGGTGCCCTTAGGTAGATGATGTGTGAGCCTCGACCTCCTCGGCTCTTTCTGAAGCAAGACTGCAGAAAATGCATCCCAGAGATGACAGGAGCACAAATCTTCAGAGCCATGCATCTGTTGCCTTCCATGTAGCTGTCGCTCCCTCCTGTTATTTAAACCCCCAGCCGGCTTTTTTCTGTGTTGGCATCTATTTTTTTTTCCTCCTCCACCTTACCATAACTCTCTCTTCCTCCATTTATCCATCTCTCATCTCTAACTCTTTCCCCCCGCCTTCCTCCCCACCTTCTCCTGCAAAATGAGTTCTGGGATAATTTCTCTTCTCGTTCCTCCCAGTCTATATTTCTTGCATTGTGACACAGATATACAGCCAGACATTTGGGGACTTGCTTCTCGCTTATGCTGGGGGAGGAGGAGAGTATATATATAAAATTGCAGGGGCCTTTGGGGGAAAGAGATACGACGTGACCAAGCATGGCAATTTGGGAATCCTTCATGAGTAGTTGGTTAAAACTCTGCATTAGGTAAAGGTAAAGGTACCCCTGACCATTAGGTCCAGTCGCGGACGACTCTGGGGTTGCGGCGCTCATCTCACTTTACACGGGAGCCGGTGTTTGTCCACAGACAGCTTCCGGGTCATGTGGCCAGCATGATTAAGCCACTTCTGGTGAAACAGAGCAGCACACGGAAACACCGTTTACCTTCCTGCCGGAGCGGTACCTATTTATCTACTTGCACTTGGCATGCTTTTGAACTGCTAGGTTGGCAGGAGCAGGGACCGAACAACGGGAGCTCACCCTGTTGCGGGGATTCGAACCGCCGACCTTCCGATCGGCAAGCCCTAGGCTCTGTGGTATAGACCACAGTCCCATTAGGGGTGCAGAAACTTCTTCAGCCTGAAGGCAGCCTTCCAGGGCGCCAAATGGGTGGGGGCAGAGGCAAAAGTGAGCTGAGCGATGGGTGTGAATTTCACATTGGTGAAGCAGGCTAGTTTCTATACACTCTCACAAACCCCTCTCCGTCCTATATCCAAGCAAACAAAAGCCATTCTCTGAGTTCAAGGGCCCGTTGTATGGATTCAAATGGGAAGAAAGGAGATTCCAAATAAACACTAGGAAGAGTTTTCTGACAGCAAGAGCGATTCACCACTGGAATGGACTCCCTTGGAAGGTGGTGGTCTCTCCTTCTTGGATGTTTTTAAGCAGAAGGTGGATGGCCATCTGTCAGGGATTCTTCGCAATGGATTTTTTTTACCCTTGGAGTTCCTTCCAGCTGTACAATTTTATCAACCTATGACCCCAGCCAGGCAAAAGCACTCGAGGAAGTTGTGAAGCAAGACCTGCAGAGAACTCCAAGGACCAGATGGAGAGGTCTGAAGGGCCACATATGACCCTATTTGCCCCTGATCTATGGAGGAAAAATAGCTCAGTTGGTTAAAGCAAGTTTTATTTGTTTATTTATTGAATCTATACACCACCTTATACCCGGTGGTCTCAGGGCGGTTCACAGAATAAAATCACAATCTATAAAATCAAAATAAGAACAATAACCCAATAGCACACAGAGAGAGAGAGAGAAAGAAAGAGCCACATTTTAAAAGGGCATAGGATGTCAAACAGATCAACCAAAGGCCTGGTTAAAAAGGAACGTTTTTGCCTGGCACCTAAAGGTGTGTAATGAAGGTGCCAGGTGATCTTCCCTGGGGAGAGCATTCCACAGATGGGGAGCCACTGCAGAGAAGGCCCCGTTCTCGTGTTGCCACCCTCCGGACCTCTCAAGGAGGAGGCACACGAAGGAGGGCCTCAGAAGATGATTTGAGGGTCTAGGTAGGTTCATATGGAATGAGGCAGTCCTTGGGGTATTGTGGTCCTGAGCCGTTTAAGGCTTTATGGGTCAAAACCAGCACTTTGAATTGGGCCTGGAAACTCATTGGTAACCAGTGCAGTTGGACCAGGATCAGTGTAATGTGCTCAAACTGTCTTGCTCCAGTGAGCAACCTGGCTGCTGAATTCTGCACTAGCTGAAGTTTCTGAATCATTTTCAGAGGCAGCCCTGTGTATAACGCATTGCAGTAATCTAACCTTGAAGTTATCAGAGCATAGACAGTAGTTAGGCCATCCCTGTCCAGATAGGAGCTTAGCTGGGCCACCAGCCGAAGCAGATGGAACGTACTCCGGGCCACTGGGGCCACCTGAGGTTGCAGGTTCAGTCCCTGTATGGGACAGCTGCAGATTCCTGCACTGCAGGGGGTTGGACTAGATGATCCTCAGGGTCCCTTCCAACTCTATGATTCCATGTAGATGTGAAAATATTCAATGAAATGTAGGGTCGAGCCTTTAAATGCTCCTAGAAATATTCCCAGGAAAACACCCTACGCTCCCAGGATCCTACATTTTTCGACTCGACAAGTATAGCACAAAGGGTGAGGCACAGTCTCTAAAATGACATACAACAGAAGCACTTATTGGTGCCTACGTTGACAAGGGTGATCGCTTAAGCATTGTCGTTAGAGCTGGGGAGACTTTATAAAGCGTTTTCAAATACAATTGCTGTACAGATCCCCCCTGGGAGATGTCTGTAGGGAGATGGCCAAGTGGAACGAAGTGTTTGCCTGCTCTCTCCAAGGCTGTTCGATATTTCTGAGGCGGAAGCAGGCGGAAGCACATGCCCAAAAGCCCTCTGCTCCAAACTGAAGGCTCCGATTTGCCGGGCAACACTGTGTTGCAGCTCGGGGAATCCCGCCGGAGCGCCGGAGCGCGGGATGGAGTTCACGGACTGTCGCCCGGCATAAATCAACCACTCGCTCTCTCAATTTCGGCGTAACGGCTGCAGCGGCGTTTGCCAGCTGGGGCTCCCAACCCGCGAAGCTGACCTGCTTTCCGTCATCAGGGGTGGAATTTCTTTGCAACTGGCTGGCAAAACTTACAAACATCAGGACAGAATAACAGCCTGCTTTTCCAACATCCTCTTCTCACAATGGCCAACAAGATGCCTGGGGGAAACCGGAGAAATACGATTTTTAGCACAAGAGCAATTATCCCTTCGTGTGGTTTCCAACAAAGGGCATCCAGAAGCAGTGCTGCCTGCAACCATAGAGGCAGAGCCATCGTGGCTAGTGGCCATTGCTAGCCCTCTCCTCCTACATGATTTTATCTCATCCTCTTTTATATCCATCTAGGTTGGTGGCCATCCCTGATTCCTGCAGAAGTGAGTTCCATAGCTTAACTAAGCTCTTTGCGAAGAACTGCTTCCTTTAGTCTTTCCTGAACCTTCCAAGATGTGGGTGTCTGCGCCTTTTTGGTGGGTTATGATACCAAGGAACAATTGAACTAACTATCAACTGTCTTCCTCTCGCTCCAACAGCCCCTCCCATGTCTATTTCGGTCATTGCTGCAGACACGCCAGCTCCCTTCAGCCGCTACCAGGCTCAGAACTTCACTCTGGTCTGCATCGTCTCCGGTGGGAAGCCTGCACCAATGGTGAGTTTTGGCAAGGGCAGCGAATCGGAGAGAGGGCAGAGCATCCAAGGAGGTTGGACCACATGACCCTTGGGGCCCTTTCCAACTCTACTATTCTCCGATTCTACCATTTTATTAGCCTTTAGCTGCAACTGTAGCAGTGCAGGGATTTGGACTAGATTTGGATTTGGGGGTCCCTTCCAACTTACAATTCTACGATTCTATGAACTTGCCTGCCCTCTGCGGCTCATAGGATCAGCTTTGTATCCGTTTCATGCTAAAGTTGTGGACCAGGTTCATAGAATTATAGGCCTGTAGAGTTGGAAAGACCTCCAAAGGTCCTCTAGTCCAACCCCCTGCAATGCAGGAATCGCTGCTGAGGCCCAAGCTAAAAGGGGGCCCATTTGGAGGGATTTGGGCATTGGCCAAGTCAGGTTAAGCCAGCCCCAGATCGCTGAGGGTCAAGTTGGCTGGTCCAGAGCTATCAGGGCTTTTCTCAGACAGGAAGGAGCAGCAGGCACTGGGTGGGAACACCACATGAAGAGGCCAAGATCCCCCTGATCGCCGGCTGTGTCTCCCCAGGAGAAGGTAGGAGCCTATGCCTGGCTCTCCTTCCTGCAAGATGCAGTACCCAACAGGATCAGTGCCTCCACTGAACAGCTGCTCACCGGAGGCATCAATCCTGTGGGTGCAGGCTGGTCCATTCCATGTGGGCAGGGGTGCCAGCTGCTGGGGGCCAAGCCCTTTTGGTGCCCCTGAATATTTGGGGGGCGCCCCATGTTAAAAATGCGCAGTGACAAAGCATGGAGCCGAGTGTGGCATGGATCCAGTGGCTGGCTCGGTGGTGGCTCCAGAATGGGGTGGAGAAGGAGCTGCCAGCCATCGCATGTGGCCACCGTGCTAGGCTTCGCCCCCAGCTCCTCCCAATGTCCTGATGTCACACGTGCAACATTGCCCTCCCCTCCAGTTGCCCTTGCAAGCTGGCGCTCTGCATGTAGGAAAGTTGCTTGTGAATCAACCCCCTGCAGGATCGATGCCTCTGCACAACCGCTGTTTAGCAGAGACATTGACCCTGTGGCTGTGGGGTGCTAATTCCCTGCAGGGAAGCCACTTGGGAACGAACAGCCCACAGAATTGCCCTCTGTTGCTGTTGGTCGGAGGCAAGAGGGCAGATTCCCCCCCTTTCTTGGAGGAGCTCTCTTTTAGGAATCCCTCCCTAGAGAGACCAAACTGGTTCCCTCCTTGCTGCAATTCCTCTTGCAGATGGAGACTGTTCTATTCCCACGAGCTCTTGGGAACTGACTGTTTTTTTAAGGAAAGGTCTTTCAAATAGAGCTGTGCTGCTTTTATCATCTGCATTCCAATACATTTGTGGGAGGTTTTTTTTATCCTTTTAATTCTGTTGGAGTTTAATTGCTTTTTAACTGTTGTATGCTTTTAGCTTTTTTCGCATTTTATGTGTGTTGTTTTAAATTGTGCAAGCTGCCTTGCGTCCCAGTTTGGGAAAACAGTGGAATATAAATAAATACAGTTCTCCTTCTGTTAATCATCATCATCATCATCATCATCTCCCCCCCCCCAGCAATGTCGAGCTAGATGGAACCAACAACTCAGTGGCAGCCTAGATAGCTCAGCTCATTAGAGAGTGGTGCTGATAATGCGAAGGTAGCAGGTTCGAGCCCTGTATGAGACAGCTGCATTTTCTTGCATTGCAGGGGGTTGGACTAGATGATCCTCAGGGTCCCTTCCAATTCTGTGATTCTGTGTTTGACATGTTGAAGGCTCCTGGTCTGGCCCCTGATGCCTTCTGGCAAACATCCCTGGAGAAGCTGCTTCTAGTCCAATGGTGTGATTCAGTATGAGGCAGCTTCCTGGGTTCAGGAGTGAGACTCGGTTTCCTGTTTCCTATCTGTAAAATGTGGGTGGGGGAAGCAAAGGTGGCCAACCTTTTCAGGCTGTTGTGAAGCAGAACGAGATCTGTCCTGTGCATCAGTTTGCATGCTGTTAAACGGAGTTTGGGAAATGATATCTTCCTGTGCTGTCCCTAGAGATGTAAAATTTCTGGAAATTTTGAAGCTTTGAAAAAAAAAAACCTGGGTTTTTTTCCGGGGGTTTTCCGGGGGGGGGGGGCAGAAATTTTCGGACAAATTGAAAAAAATGCTACATTAGCACTTCTTTTTCCTTTTCCAGATTGAAAGTCATTCTGTTACTTTAGAAACATAAACTATAACTATACACAATTTTAATGGCCATAAAATTATCACAACTAGCATCTCAAAATATAGTGTATCCAAACAATTATTGCAAACGTAATTTACTTTTAAAATAATATTTGTTTGTATTTGTAGCAAATGGAGCACCAATCTCCTGAACTGTTTACTAGTTTATGTGGAACAAAAAAAAACCCCACGAAACAATTTATAAAAATCCAGAAGTAACAATTATTCATTGGAGATTTCAGTTTGTAACCTAGGAATTGCTTGTCCTCACAGAAATTAGAATAATCTGATACCATACATATTTTTTTTAGAAATGATTTATAAAATATTTGAACCCCTTATCTTAAAATATTTTATTCATCATGTTAACATAAAACATTCCATAATCTATTTTTTTTTCAATTTTTTCAATTTTTCGGAAAAAAAGCAATTTTTTTCTGAATTTTTCTGGGGGGATTTCCAGGCCTTCACATCTCTAGTGGTTCCTCTGGAGATGTCTTGAATTTGTCCGCTGCCTTTTTTATTTTCCTCCCAGACTCATCCCTCCCCCCCCTCTCTGCCTCATCTCTCCCCTTGTGGATTCTCTTTTATGCAAACACACGCAGGAGATTTAAAGGGGGGAGGCAGTGGGGGGGGAGGGAAAGAGAGTTGAGGATCTAAGGACCCCGAGACTTATTTCTGCTTATTCGTTCCGATGTTTGAAGCATCTGAATTTTTTAAAAGGGAGAGAGAGAGGTGAGAGGAAGCCTTTTTTCAAGAAAACGTATACTTAAAAATAAAATACAAACCACACACTTATCTGCAAACATTCCTGCGGCCGTTTCATTACCACCATGACATCCGGAGCTTGAAAGGAGCTTTTGATAAAGGAATACAATCTTCTCTTCAGAGAGAGACGTTCAGAAATATTTTAACAGGCGTTGCGTCTGCAGAGAAACCGTCCTCCGAGCTACACAAACACTCTCTCACATGCACCTCTGCAGACTGGCACCCTCTTTGCATGCATACCTGTGTGATCATATAGCCACAGTTCGGGGGTAAGCTAATGTGGATGCCACCCTACGGAAGTTGTGGGTCTCTACCTCCCATCAGCACCATCCAGGACAGCTCAGGGATGCCAGGGGTCCAGAAAAAATCTGGTACCTAAATGCATTCTGGGATGTGGCCACATGATTCTGCTGGGGCGAGGGGTTCCTGGGCCTAGGAGCCACTAGGGTGAAGGTCCTCTCTGGGGCCTCAAATAAAACTCAAATGTTCATTGTCCTCTCCTGTGACTTAGGGAGGTTGGCAGAAACAGAAACGGGAATGGAAATTTGATATCCGCTTCCTAGTCCCATGTCTGGAACAGAAATTGATGCAGCAGATGTGATTGGTATTTTCTGTTGTTGATTTCCATCTACAAATGGGACGTAATTGATTATGCTCCTCCCTCCCATTGTTTCCATTGTGTTTCCTTTGCACCAGAATTCACGGTGTGGAATAACGTAATGACAGCGCAATATACACTAGTTATTTGATTTCGCCACAGTGAACAGTGAGATGAATAGGGAAGGCCCTGGTGGAAAGTCAACGGCAGCAGAATGGAAACAGGGCTGCAGGGCTGTAAGAGAGAAATGTGGGCGGGGAGGTGTCTCCTAACAAATTCTCAGCTTCCATAACAAACTACAACTCCCATGATTCTTTGAGGGAAGCCATGGCTGCTTCGAAGTGGTATCAGAGCGCTTTAATGGTGCGGTGTGAATGTGGCCTGTATTTCTGCTCTTGATAAGGAATTGGCTGCAATCTCTTCCCAAATTTCCCTCTCCAGGTGTACTTCAAGAGAGACGGGGAGCTGATCGAGGTGGTGCCCCTCACAGAAGCCCCCATTAACGCCGCTGGGTTGCAAGACGGCCGGGCCTCCCGGAACCTCTTCCACCGAGACATGGACGACACCAAGATGCAGAAGTCGCTCTCCCTCCTGGATGTGGAGGACCGGGGTGGGAGGCCCTACACGGAGGACCCCTTGAAAGGCCTCACCCCCAACCAGGGACTTTTGTTCAGCCCAGCTACGGAGATCATCCCAGAGACTGTGGTGAGCCGGGAGTTTCCACGGTGGATCCAGAATGTGGAGCCCATCTACTACTTCCACCACACCCACATCCCCATCAGCGATGGCACCGTGGAGGTGCGGGCCATGCTCATGTGGACGCTTAACCCCCAGATAGACAATGATGCACTCTTCAGTTGTGAGGTCAAGCACCCTGCCCTCTCTATGCCCATGCAATCCGAAGTGACACTAGGTAAGATGGTTGGCCACCATGGTTGGTGGGAGAAAGTGGGATGGGCACATGGGAGTGGGGTCAAACCACCTGGAAGTGAACCTGGAACGGGCACTCAGGAGTGGACCGGTCCACCTGGAGGTGTATGTGAGATGCTCACTTGGGAGTCAATTGAAGCATCTGGAGATGAATGTGGGATAGGCACTTAGGAGTGGGTTGACCCATCTAGAGGTGATTACAGCAGAGCTCCATCATCTCTGCTCTGTGCTGGTGCGCTGAGGACTAGGTCTAATGGGCTCCAGTTGCAGGAGGGTAGACTTTGATTGGATCTATGGAGAAACATATCTGTTGCAAGTGTTTGAAAATGGCATCAATTGCCTAGGCTAGGGAAGCGGGGCCTTTGGTGGACATTTTCAAGCAGAGGTTGGACAGGTATTTGTTGGGGATGAGCAAACTCTGGATTCCTTGCAGTTGTGGGGATGTAATGATGTACATCCGCAAGGGCTGACACATGGAAGAGGGAACCAGCTTGTTTTCTACAGCTATGGAAAGTAGAACTTGAACAATGGCTTCAAGTTACAAGAAAGGAGATTCTGGCTAAAGATCAGGGGGGAAATTCTGACAGTAAGAGCTGTTCAACAGTTGAACGGTCTCCTTTGGGAGGAATACAGGGTGGTTTACAGTATAAAAATACATAGGGTAAAAAGGTAAAGGACCCCCAGACGGTTAAGTCCAGTCAAAGGCGACTATGGGGTGCAGCACCCGTCTCGCTTTCAGGCCGAGGGAGCCAGCGTTTGTCCACAGACAGCTTTCTGGGTCATGTGGCCAGCAGGACAAAACTGCAACGTAACACCGTGACAGAAGCCAGAGCGCACGGAAACGCCATTTACCTTTCTGCCACAGCAGCACCTACAGTATTTATCTACTTGCACTGGCGTGCTTTCAAACTGCTAGGTTGGCAAGAGCTGGGACAAAGCAATGGGAGCTCCCTCCGTTGTGGGGATTCGAACCGCCAACCTTCTGATCAGCAAGCCCAAGAGGCTTGGTAGTTTAGCCCACAGCACCGCTTGTGCCCCTTATATAAAAATACATAACATAACAACTGACAAAACAATAATGCTCCACACACACACACACAGAGAGAGAGAGAGAGAGAGAGAGAGAGGAGAGAGAGAGAGAGAGAGAGAGAGAGAAAGAGAGAGAGAGAGAGAGAGAGAGAGAGAGAGAGAGATTAAAATGCCATAGATAGTTGAATGAGCCCCAAACCTGGGAGAAGAGGAACATTTTCACCTGGCACCTTGGGGAGAATATGCCACAAATGGGGAGCCATCAAAGAAAAGGCCTGTTCTCATGTTGCCACCCCCTGGACGTCTCGTGGAAGGAGCAAACAAAGATGATTGCAGGGTCCAGATTGGTTCATTTGGGGAGAGGTGGCCCTTGAGGTACGGTGGTCCTGGACCATTTAAGGCTTTATAGCTCAATACAAGCACTTTGAATTGAGCCCAAAAACTAATTGGCAGCCTGTGCATTATATGCTGAAACCGTCTTACCCCAGTGAGCAACCTAGCTGATGAAATTCTGCACCAGCTGAAGTTTCCAAACCACCTTCAGAGGCAGCCCTGTGTATAATGCAGGCATAGGCAAACTCGGTCCTCCAGATGTTTTGGGACTACAACTCCCATCATCCCTAGCTAACAGGACCAGTGGTCAGCGATGATGGGAGTTGTAGTCCCAAAACATCTGGAGGGCCGAGTTTGCCTATGCCTGGTATAATGTGTTGCAGTATTCTAACCTAGAGGTTACCAGAGCATAGGCAACAGAGGTTGGCTATCCTCACCTGTTGGGCCACCAGCCGAAGCTGATGGAAGGCACTCTGCACCACTGAGGCCACCTGAGCCTCAAGTTACAGCAATGGATCCAGAAGGACTGCCTCCCCCCACAAGCTACGTACCTGCCCCTTCAGAGGGAATGTAACCTTATGGATGACTTTTAAAAGGTATTAGACCGATTCATGGAGCATTAGGCTATCAACAGCTACCAGTAATGATGGATGTATATTACTTCCAGGATCAGAGGCAGTCTACCTTTTAATTTAAGTAGCTGGGGATTGCAAGAGGAGAGAGCTGCTGTTGGACTCAGGCCCTGTGCGTAGGCTTCCCTTTGGGGAATCTGGGTACCCACTGTGAGAACAGGATGCCAGTTAAGGTGGGCCGTTGGCCTGATCTAACAGGTTCTCCTTATGTTCTTATATATAACATCCTTTAATGTATTCTAAGAAGTATGAGGAACTTTTATTAAGATAAGCGCCAGTGCACATCCCCACTGAGAAATTTCACATGAATTCCCCACCTCACACACAGGCCAAAATTATTGGCCCAACACTCGTTGAGATTTGAGCGTATTTCCAAGGGAAGCAAATTGGTGTGGCACCAGGAAGGCACTCTCTCTCTCAAAAAAGGGGTACGGTCCTGGAACTGTTCCTTTTAAATTAATGATATTGCCTGCCTTCCTCCACCACCCTGCAGCTCCACCTGCTTGTACTTTCCTTAGGTCTAATGGGCTCTTCAGACCATTATCAGCCATCTGAGATTGCCTCATCCAGCTGAGATCTCTTGTCAGGCATAAATGATGGTTCCCTCCTCCCTTCCGTCCTACACATTTCGTTCCTTCGTTCTCTCTTTCCTTCTCATTAAAAAAAAGAAGGCAGTTATCTAGAGTGTGAGCACAGACCTTCGCTCTCCTCCTCCTTTGTTCTTGCCCATCATTAGTGAGCAAGATTTGAGCTAACGAGCCTTGGTGGACTGCAAGCCGTGCTGAAGGAACACTAGGGAGAATTTTCTCCTTCCTCCATTTCATCGAGTGGCTTAGCTCTGCTAGGAAGGTGTGTGTACGGCTGGTAATTCACCCTTCGACCTGGTGGCTCTGGGGGTGGTGATTAGCTACATCAAAGGGGGTTGGGCTAGATGACTTTTGAGGTCCCCCCCCCCAACCCTACAATTCCATGAGATGAAGAGTCGCCCAGAAGTAGAATAATCCACAGAAATTACACAGATCCCCATCTTCAAACTAAGCCACCACTTGCCTTTACTGCCCCTGGGGAAACCCAGGGTATAAATAATAAATTATTGTTATTATAAATTATTATTATAGGTACTGCCATTACAACTTTGCCATCTATGGAGCGAGATGGACCACAGCTTTGACTAGATATAAAGGGTAAAGGGACCCCTGACCATTAGGTCCAGTTGCAGACGACTCTGGGGTTGCGGCGCTCATCTTGCTTTACTGGCCGAGGGAGCCGGCATACAGCTTCCGGGTCATGTGGCCAGCATGACTATGCCGCTTCTGGCAAACCAGAGCAGCGCACGGAAACACCGTTTACCTTCCCGCCGGAGTGGTACTTATTTATCTACTTGCACTTTTGGCGTGCTTTCGAACTGCTAGGTTGGCAGGAGCAGGGACCGAGCAACGGGAGCTCACCCCATCGAGGGGATTCGAACTGCCGACCTTCTGATCGACAAGCCCTAGGCTCTGTGGTTTAACCCACAGCACCACCCGCGTCCCCTGACTAGATACAAGGCAGCTTAATTTGCTCCTATTTAAGCCATCCTGGGAGGACCTCTGCCTGAAATTCTGAGAGAGCTGCTGACAGTCAGTATAGATAATTCAGAGCTAGAGTGACCCATGGTCTTACTCAGCACAAGGAAACTTCAATATGAGCATATGAGCATGGCTCTCCTAGCTGACGACCCTAGATCTGATAGGAGGGCGTCTTGCCTGACTTATATCTACGTACATCCCTTCAAAATGTGCTCCAGGCTGAGAAACTGCATCACTCTTGGAACTCCTGGTTGTTGAAGGAGTTCAGAGAGGGAGCACGGATGAAAGTCAGATAAGGACCTGGCTGCCATTCCTTCATCGTGAAGAATCTCACAACCGCTTCTGAGAAAAAGCATTGATATCATAGCTGAAAGGGAACCTGCCAGTGTCGTAATGCCATTATACAAATCTATGGTGTGACCACATTCGGAATATGTGTACAGCTCTGGATGCCTGACCTCAAGAGAGATGTTGCTGAGTTGGAAAAGGCTCAGAAATGGGCAACCAAATTAATCAAGGCGGTGGGTGGGGGGGAGACACCCCTATGAAGAAAGATTGCAGCGTTCCGGACTTTTTATCTTGGGGAAATGGTGAGTAAGAGGTGACATGATGGAAGTACATGAATTGATGAATGGCCTGGAGAAAGTGGATCGAGGGAAATTCTTCTCCCTCATAACACAAGAACTTGTGGACATTCAGTAGTAATAGAAGAAGAGTTTGGATTTGATATCCTGCTTATTGCTACCCGAAGGAGTCTCAAAGCGGCTCACATTCTCCTTTCCCTTCCTCCCCCACAACAAACACTCTGAGGTGAGTGGGGCTGAGAGACTTCAAAGAAGTGTGACTAGCCCAAGGTCACCCAGCAGCTGCATGTGGAGGAGCGGAGACGCGAACCCGGTTCCCCAGATTACGAGTCTACCGCTCTTAACCACTACACCACACTGGCTCTCAAGGAATAAAGTCCACTTGCACAATGGGACATTCACCCCTTTCCTCCCGCATGCCCCCCAAACCTGTTTCTAGGGGTTCCTCCATCCCTCCAGAGCAGATTTTGCATTGCGCAAACAAACCTCGTTCCATGTATGCCACAATTTAGTTGAATCTTGCCCCTTCTGCAAGTTGTGGCTCGCTTGCCGTGGAAAACCCATCTATCTCCCTTGCCAATGTTTGAAGCATAGCATGTGGGTCAGTTTCAGCTTGTGGACCACCTTCCTTCCAGACCCATTCTTTCCCTGCTGGATCAGTAGCACAGAAACATTTCACGGGATGGCATCCCATCCCATATGTTACAGCAACTGGCATCTGGTTGGCTAATGTGAGAACAGGATGTTGACAAGCTGGAACGTGTGCAGAAGCGGGCAGCCAAGATGATCCAGGGGTATAGAAGCCAAGCCTTATGAGGAATGGTAGAAGGAGCTGGGTATGTTTAGCCTGGAAAAGAGGGAACTGAGAGCTGTCTTCACATTTCTCAAGGGCTGTTACATGGAAGATGGAGCAAGCTTGTTTTCTCCTGCTCTGGAGGGTAGGACTCGAACCAACGGCTTCAAGTTACAAGGAAGGAGATTATGACTAAACATCAGCAAAAACTTTCTGGCAGTAGGAGCTGTTTGACAGGGGAACAGATTCCCTCAGGAGGTTGTGGGCTCTCCTTCCTTGGAGGTTTTTAAGCAGAGGTTGGATGGCCATCTGTCGTGGAAGCTTTAACTGAGATTCCTGCATTGCCGGGGGTTGGACTAGATGACCCTTGGGGTTCCTTCCAGCTCTGCAATTCTATGCTTCTATGGTTCTGTGAGTAGATGAGTCAGTGCCCTGATCCATCAGGGCTCTTCTTACTATCTTATGTTCTGCTTAGCATCCATTGTTGATCAGGGGGCCTGATCCACAGACCTTAGCAGGAGAAACCCATCATCAAAAGAGAGAGGGTGGACCCTTAATCTCTTAAGAGAAGTCATTAACCCTTCCCCGTTTTACTTCATCCAGCTCTGCTTGCTGTCCCCTCCCCTCCCCTCTCTCAGGCTAGAGGAGGAAGATTAGCTGATGTTCTGTAAGGAGCTAATCCCGGGAAGAGTGTCCTGATCAAACATTCCATTGAGCCTTGCCTTTGCGAGAGCTCTTCTCCTCCTGTCAGACCCGGCATTTACATATTAAAGACAAAATACATTTTATGTTAATCCCCAGTGGAGAAGCTGCCTTTGGCTGAGAGAGACATAAATCTTACACTTCCAGGATAATGGGACTCGGGCAAGGAGATCCTGCGCTCTCAGTGCAGAGGCATTTGAAGGATGCTCCTCCCTCCACCCCCATCTTAAGAGCCGGTGTCTGTGACAAGAGTAGAGCAAGTGATTGTCGAGCTGCAGGAAAGTGGTTGGTGGCGGGTGGTCACCGGAATGTAGGAAGCTGCAAAATTCCTGGTCAGGACCTTGGTCAGCTGTCTTGGCATTGTCTACCACACCATGGGTCGGCAAACTAAGGTCCTCGGGCCAGATCAGGCCCAATTGCCTTCTAGATCCGGGAATCCAGTCAGCTGGCATAGCGTGCACACACAATGGTTTTTGCAATTCAGCCAGGCTTGGGGGTCAAAAGTGAGGTGGGCAGCTGCTCGAGACAAGTCCCTTCTCCGTCCTTCACTCACGCACAGTAATATTTTCTTCCGGGGTGGGGGGGTGGGGAAGAGGGTAAAGGAGCCACAGTTCGGATTTCCACCATAGAGCTGCCAGAGACTGACCTCAGGAAGGGCAGTTGTGGCAGCAGGGGCTCAGAGGCGCCTCGGGAGCGATGCCTGCCGGTGTCTGTGGTGGCGGTGCTCCCCACCGGAGGAACCAGGGAGCGCCTAGGCAGCTGCACCCTGAAGCAGTTCTGCGCTGTGCTGGGGAGGCCGCTTGTTAACTACACGGTGCGAGCCATGGAAAGGTAAATAGCCGCCACCTCATCTTCCCTCATGCGGGGAAAAGAATGTTTTAGCTTGAACAGCACCTGACTTAGCGGGGCCAACTGCTTTTCCCTTCATGCACACACGCTCTCCAGGGCTGACAGGAATGGCGCACTTACCTCAGCCCCCCACCCCGCATTACGAGAGATATAATAACTGTCAATGCATAAAACGCAAAGGAAGTAGCATGGGTGTATGAGGGGAACCCCCCCCCCCCAAAAAAAAATCACATTTGGGCAACGTGGGGGTTGGTCCCAATAAGGGTTTTTGACAAAAATGTGGGTCATAATCATGGCAACATATAGTCTGGGCCCCCACAGGGTTTGAGGGACAGTGGAACGGCCCCCTGCTGAAAACGTTTGCTGACCCCTGGTCTACACTGAACTGGGGGGTGCGGGTGGCGCTGTGGTCTAAACCACTGAGTCTCTTGGGCTTGTTGATTGTAAGGTCGGCAGTTCAAATCCACTCAATAGGGTGAGCTTCCGTCCCAGCTCCTGCCAACTTAGCAGTTCAAAAGCATACTAGTGCAAGTAGATAAATAGGTACAGCTGTGACAGGAAGGTAAACACTCTGGCTTCCATCACGGTGTCCCATGCACCAGAAGCGTTTTAGTCCTGCTGGCCACATGACCTGGAAAGCTGTTTGTGGACAAACGCCTGCTCGCTCGGCCTGAAAGGGGAGATGAGCGCCACATCCCATTGTCAAATATGATTGGATGTAACCGCCCAGGGGTCCTGGTCTGGTCCTTTACCTTACACTGAACTGCCACAAGGATCCATCCAGCAGTGTGGCAAGGTCCCAGACAGTAGGATCTGACTCTTCAGGACCTTGGAGAGTTCCCAGGAGGTGCAGGTGTTCAATGCAGGAATGCTAAGAAGCAGCCTTCTGCTTTGATTGAACCCGCAGACTTCTGCCTACAGAGTAGGCGCTCTGACCACAGAGCTCCTGCCTCCCACTAAAACAAAGCAAGATTCTAGTCCTCATGGTTCTGATAATGGACTGGTTTAAATAGGAGCAAAATGAGCTGCCTTATACAGAGTCAGAGCATTGCTCCATCTAGCTCAATATTGTCCACACTGAGTAGGAAGGGGTTAATCTTCATGTTATGCATTCAGGGTTCCCGTTGAAGCATCTGGCTGGCCCCTCTGAGAAGATGATGCCGGACGAGATGGGCCAGTGGCTCTCCTTCTTTGTCTCATCTCAGGAGAAGTTTCCTGGACTTCTGGGGAATTATTTACCCCTTGCAAAGAAGATTTTCTTGCTGGAAAGGATATACAGAAGCTCTGGCCCACTGCCAACGTCCCTGACTATCCAGCACTGCCCTGTCAGCCTGGGGCAATGCTAACCAGCAAGGAAGGCAGACGGGCTTTGTGGCATCAGTAAATAATAGAGGAAGGAATGAATAAATGACAGGGGAATGGTTTGATCTCGAGTGGGCAGCCTCTGCATGCTTGAAGGCATTTGGGGTACTGGGCTGCAGAGACGCTACTGTTTTTAACATTTTATAGGGAAAAGATGTGTGATAATTCTGTCTCCACCCCCATTTGTATTAAAAATGGGGGATCCAGAAGAAGCACAACTATTGCAACAGTGCCCCATGAGATACCCCAAAGGGAAGCCTGCAAGCAGGACCTGAGTGCAACAGCAATGCTCTTCCTGCTTGTGATTTCCAGCAACTGGTGTTCAGAGGCATACTGCCTCCAACAGTGGAGGTAGTAGATAGTAATCATGGCTAGTAGCCATGGGTGGCCTTTTCCTCCAGGAATTTCTCCAACTTTTTTTTTTTCCAAATCCGTCCAAGTTGGCGGCCATCATGACTTCTTGTGGGAGTGAGTTCCGTAGTTTAGCTATGAACATCAGAAGAGCCCTGTTGGATCAAGCCAGTGGCCCATCTAACCAACCAATCGCACACACAAAGAGTCAGTGTGGTGTAGTGGTTAAGAGCAGTGGATTCGTAATCTGGTGAACCAGGTTCGCGTCTCCACTCCTCCACATGCAGCTGCTGGGTGACCTTGGGCTAGTCACACTTCTTTGAAGTCTCTCAGCCCCACTCACCTCACAGAGTGTTTGTTGTGGGGGAGGAAGGGAAAGGAGAATGTTAGCCGCTTTGAGACTCCTTCGGGTAGCGATAAAGCGGGATATCAAATCCAAACTCTTCTTCTACACATGTTGACCTGAGTGCAACACATCTCTCTCCACTTGTGATTCCCTGCAACAGATATTCAGAGGAATTATGGGTATCCTTTTTGTGAAACAATCCTCACTGCAAGGAATAAAGAATTTCCACGGACGGTCAGGAAGCTTCCTCTAGGATCTAAGGAAGAACTTCATAATCTAAATTAGAACTTCAGGATCTAAGGAACATCAGAAGAGCCTGGCTGCTGGATCAGACCAAAGTCCCCATCTGGTCCAGCATCCTGTTCTCACACAGTGGTCACCAAGGTGCCCCAATTGGAAGCGCACAAGGATGGATGTAATTGAGCACACTCAAAGGCACACTCTTCCATTGTCCCTTGAGACAGATGGATTGCCAAAAACCAAAGGGCCCTCATGCTGAAACAGCTGGAAGACACATGTTGACCCCCTCACCTATTGCTTGGGAGTTCTGGGCCAACCTGCTGTGCTCCACCCACTCATTGTCACTGCCCAGCACTGCAGAATGATTAAAGTAGCCTTTCTCAACATCTTGGATCTCCAGATGTTGTTTGGCTACAACTTCCTTCATCCCTGACCACTGATCTTGCTAGATAGGGATGATGGGAGTTGTAGTTCAAAGTTGAGAAAGGCTGGTGTTAAGAGTGTCATCCAGCCCTCCATTCCTCTTCCATCAAAACATGAAATTTGATCACCTCCTTTATTAAGAGGCATATTAAGAGGCATATTAGACAATGAAAGAGCAGCGAAAATTAAGGCATCATTAAAAGAAGTATACAAACAGTTATCATATACACAGTATGAATCTGTTGTCTTTGTTCCATCCTTGGAACTCTCTGAGACTGGTTCTACCAGTTTGAGCCTTTGATAACCAACTCTCCAGGGGACCAGAGCACTTGCTCTGTTTGTGTTGGAAGGAACAGTGTTGAACTTTGCAACCTGTTGCTGTGGCCTTTTCACATCTGTGAAGTGAGCCTGAGTGTCTCTGCTTTGAGTGCAAACTACAGCTACATTTGCAACAGCTGAGATTGCAAACTCTTTGGAGTAGCGTTTGGGCGCCTGACCCTTTGTCACTCTCTCAGATCTACGCACAAGATGTAGATCTTCTTTGCTGAGTTTCTCCTGAACAGGACTTTTTGAAGAAACTTTTCCAATTGTAAACAGTGGCTCTAAAGATCCTAGCACATCATCTGATGATGATGATGATGGCCTGGAACTATCACGAGCTCCTCTCTCAATGACAGTTTCACCTGTGTCGGAACTTGCCGTGGTTGAGCTTGCACTGCTACTGCTGGTGTCAGTATCCTCATGTGTATTGACATCAATGGGAAAGCTTTGGAGAACCTGTGTCTCCGGCTTTACAGTAGGTTCTACCTCCTGAGTAAGAATTACTGTGTTTGAGGAAGGCAATAGAATTCTGTATTGACCTTTCTCATAGCCCATAAAAATGCCTTGGATGGTTGCACCTTCAAGTGATTCCACCCACATCTGAGAACCAAAAACCTTAAGATGTTTAACAGAAGGCTTTCTGTTAAACAGTAGCTCATAAGGTGAGCATTCCATTCCTTTTGGAACACTTCTGACCCAAGCATATGTGAAGGCAGATAGGCTTTCAGCCCAATTCTGTTCAGACAGCTTTGCACTTAGCAATTGCGCCTGCATACCCTCACGTAATTCTGTGTTAATTTTAACACACAAATCTTTGTTCCACGATGATTGGCTGACGGCAACTTTGTGCTGAATGCAATGTTGACTTAGGAACTCTTGGAACTCCTGTGAATCAAACACTGGTAATTGATTAGTATACAAACATTCAATTTTGCCATCATGCATGAAATCTATCTTAGCACAAAATTCAGTGAACTTGGCCAAGACTTGCTGTGGACTTTTCATAGTGTAAATCCAAGAGAATTTAGAGAAATGATCAGACAACAATAAATAACAGGTAGCTCCGCCTCTAGATTGTGGCAAAAGTCCTATTACATCAGCAGAGACCTGCTGGAAACATCTTGTGACCTTTTCTCTGCGTGGCTGTTTGGTAGTCTTAGCAGCACCTGCAAAATAAGAGTCAACAACATCAAAACAACAGTCAGTAGAATCAAAAGACAGTAAGAATAGTCCATCTTTGTTCTTCTGAGCTGTAAGGATATCTTCTCCATCCTTAAAAATTGTGCACAGTTCTTTACGTAGTCTGAGCTCGCAGTCCTTCTCGGTAAGCTGCGATGCACTTAGCAGGTTGTAGGCAATTTTTGGCACATATAGGACGTTGCTAATAGATAGCTGGAGACTCTGAAGATAAACAGTTCCAACTCCAGTCAATTTCAGGTGTGTTCCACTCACCTGCGACACGGTGGAGTCCAGCTTCTTAAAAGTCTTAAATAAACGCTTGTTTGCGGTCATGTGGTGCGAACAAGCTGAGTCTATAACCCACGCTAGGCCAATGTCAATGTCATCCTGCTCCTGCACGCCTTGTGTAAGCAATGCAACTGTGCGCCCTTTGGAGACTTTGGCTTGCGTTTTGCCTGTAGATCCACCGGTGTTTTGGCTCTGGATAGATCCCTTCTTGGGCTTTCTGCAGGTCTGGAAACTGTGTCCTCTCAGACCACAATTTGTGCAGCGTATGACTTTAAGAGCTTGCACATGCTCAGTTGGACCACTAGGTGCGGTAGAGGACGCTTCACTCCCCCTTCCATTAGCCTCATTTTGAGCAGCACAACGATCTTGTTCATTTAGCAAAGTTGAGAAGACTCTAGCAATGGTTAAGTTTTGAGCATCCAGGGCACCTAGCTGTGATGCAATAGCACTATAACCGGCATGGAGGCTATTCAAAACCATGAAACAAAACACATCTTCGTTTAATTGCACGTTGCGTTGTGCAAGTTCACTTCTTAATTCTTTCATATGGTTAAGATGCGAACGCAAATTGTCTCCCTCCTTTAGCCTTAGGTTGGTGAGACGTTGGAAATGCAGCATGGAACTTCCTGCCGCAATCCTTAAATGTTCATTTCGTAAAACAATCCAATAGTCATTAGCGTGAACCAAATCCCTGACGTGTATTAACAGAGATTGGTCAAGATGCAAAACAATGGTCGCCTTCGCCTGATTATCCCTGTTCAGCCATCGACCACCAGGGAGCAGTGGAGGGGCATTAGTGACAACATCAAGCAAATCCTGCCTGGTCAGGACAGCTTCCATTTTAATACGCCATGTCTGGTAATTTTCATCAGTAAGCATTGGACAAAGGGAGCTGCTGCTCTGCTTGCTATCCTTTGCCATAGTGGCGAAAAAGCAGGCTTTTTACTCTCTGACTTCAGAAAGCAATTTAAGAAGAAGAAGAAGAAGAAGAGTTTGGATTTGATATCCCGCTTTTCACTACCCGAAGGAGTCTCAAAGCGGCTAACATTCTCCTTTCCCTTCCTCCCCCACAACAAACACTCTGTGAGGTGAGTGGGGCTGAGAGACTTCAGAGAAGTGTGACTAGCCCAAGGTCACCCAGCAGCTGCATGTGGAGGAGTGGAGACGCGAACCCGGTTCCCCAGATAACGAGTCTACCGCTCTTAACCACTACACTAGCCTTCTGAGGTTTATTGCCTCGTAAATCAGTCCGGTACTCACAGTCCAATTAAGCGTCTTCTTCTCACAGCGGGAAGCGGCACTTCAGCACGAAAACTCCCCCGGAATTCCAGAACGCTGTTTAAGGCTGCTTTCTTTGCCGGCAAACATCAGGCAGAAGTCAATCAGAGGTCCGATGTTCGGAAACCATCCTCTGCTACCAATGTTATGAAAACTTCCCGCGGGGGCAAGTAGAGAGAATGACCCCAAGGCGGACGAAGCTTCTGTGCCCTCTGGCTTCTGGAGTCCAGGGGCACAATGTAATATGCGGTTGTTCCCTGCTTGAAAACAACACACACAAGCCTTTTAGGCTAAGATCTACTTTATTGTAGATAAAGAGCAGAGTATGCCTCTGCGCAGCAGCTCATTATTTCAGAGCTGTCTGTAAAGCGTCCTTCATCTCCGATGCAAAAACAGAAAGTAAGGAATACAACAGGATTACAATGACATCACATGTGTGGGAGCTGGTATAGCTGCCGTGATTCCCACAAAGTGAAACATGACTCTTGGTCAGGTGACCTCGCTGACGAAGCTCTTCACAGCTCGGCATGTTCTGATATCACAACAGAAATTTGATCACCTCCTTTATTAAGAGGCATAACTGCCATAGCGGTGTTTATTAATGGTCGTTTAAAAAATGTTGACTCTCCTTGAAATGGCGGTGGGGAGGAATACCCCAGGCCCTGGATGTGAGTGGAGAGTTTTTGTTGCCTTGGAGGATTCAGGCTGTGCAAAGAAACCTTTCTGTTTTGTTTCCTGCTTGTTAATTTAAGTGACTTGGCTTGATACTAAGGAACAAGGTGTGAAAACGGATTAGGGAGGGGGAAGATGCAGGCAAGCTGCTCTTACTCTGGTTCTTTGTGAGCTGAAGGGGAGGGGAGGGTGACATCCTCTGTGACCTGCTACCACCATCTGAAATTTGCCACACCCCCATCCCAGATAGAACTATGCTTTGCTGTTTTCTCTAAGAAGCTAGATGGCTTTAAAACAGGATTCCAGAAATTCACAGAGGAAGAGGAAGCTATCAATGGTGACCAGCCAGGATGCCTGTGCTCTGGCTGTGCAGTTGGAGGCATCATTAGATTTGTAGAACTGAAAGGGACCCCGTGGGTCATCTAGCCCAACCCCCTGCAGCACAGGAATTTCAGCTAACCCATGACAGCTGGTCTTCAAATGCTTCCAAACACCAGTTGCTGGAAACTGCAAGGGCTCTTGCACTCAGATCCTGCTTACGGGTTTCCCAGAAGAGGCATCTGGTTGAGAGGATGCTGGGCTCGATGGGCCCCCTTTAGCCTGATCCAGCCAGTCAGATTTAGGACATATGGGGCACCGAGCCTAGGGGGTGCCACGAGGCATCACAACTATGACATAGAGCAGGCATGTCCAACAGGTCGATCGTGATCGGCCGGTCGATCGCAGGGGTGTCTTAGTATCAAGTTAGTGATCGCCTTTGTGTTCCAACCCCCCACCCCATAAAAAGCTCAACAACTTTGGCCAAGTCTCCCCTAAAAAAAAGCTCCTGACAATGACAATGGGTAGATCACAGCCGGTCTTTTTATACTGTATCGCAGTCTCTTGGGAGTTGGACGTGCCTGACACATAAAGGGTTGAGCAGAACAGCGGGCAAGAGGCAGGGTGTGTCAAATTTTGTCTGAAAGAGCAAAGCCCATCCCTGATACAGCAAGAGTCTTCTTCTGTTCTTAAATGTTAAGTCCTTCCTTTTATCTGTCCTAAATCTTCACAGATTCAGCTTCATTGGAAGTCCACAAGTTCTAATGTTATGAGAGAAAACATTTATTGATTGCATTGATTGCATTTAGTGTATATGGCTCTCTCTCTCTTCCTCATTCGATTTCCACAGCAACCTTGTGAAGTAGGTTAGGCTGAGAGGTCTTAGTGCGGCACTCTAACCACTACACCACACTGTCTCTCTAGCCACTGTCTCGTGCCACGCATAATTTTACAAAGCTCTGTCACATCACCACTTACTGATGTGGAAACATGGAAGACTGAATATAAGATTGGGAAATGCCGACTGACAGGTGTCAAACTGATGAGAAAGACCAGGCCAGTCTGGGATTGGCAGATCCTTCCTACAGTGGCACAAAGAGCACAACTGGTCCCTCGCCAAAAATGCAGAAAATGTAGAAACCCCCTAGAACACTTTCCACATGTCCTCCTGCTGGGGGGGGGGGGAGTCGCCCCAGTCTTAGTGTAAGCCAAGGGAATTTAGATCTTCCGTTGCCAAGGTAACCTTCCTTGTTTCATCCAATCAGCTCTGACCCTTACCAATTCCAGCACATCTCCACACATCCTTTGAAGAGAGTGGAGCGCCCGGCGAATCTCATTTATGCATGCAGCTTCATTGCTTGATCTCCGCAAAAAGACACAACTTGGGGCAGTTTTTCTGCCTCCTAGACGCGTGACCCCCACATAGCTGGTGGCTTGTTAAGGACAACCGATGCAAATTATATTCTGATTTGTTCAGAAGGGAGGTTAGCGGGATGATGCAGGTGAATTCTGTGTGGAAGGTTGTTAGGAAAGGTATTGAAGATAAAATGGCCCGTCCATGGGAGGGAGTTCCAGAGGGCAGAGTATGCCACCCTCAATGCCCAGTCTCTAGTAAAAGTGGACCAAACCTGGTTAGTCATAATATGGATAGAGCCTCCATGTGCAGGGGCAGTCAACCTCTAGATATCAGGTGCTAGGGACAAGGGATGGCCAATACCTTCCCATCTTGCCTCTGTGCTTCCTGGAAGCATTTGGTTGGCTGATATGGGAAACAGAAAGGTGGACCAGGTGGACCAAGGGGGTCTACTCCAGGAGGGGTCATCTCATTCCCTGATGTGAGCCTCTCCTCCATGGGGAAGAAGGGAACTCTCAAACAGCCCCCCCTCAGCTCAGAACTTTTAGACGCAAACTCCCGCCAACCTTGCTTCATATTGAATTTTGCCTCTCGTCTTTAATGGTCAGCAAGTTTGTGAAATTGTGAAGAAGTCAGGCCACAAACAAGCAGAGGCGGTTCTAGGGGAGTGCGGCTGGTGTGGTCGCACTGGGTGCCAAACTTCTGGAATGTCACAGCTGGTGCCCCCGCTCTTACATCCTGGTGGGAAGGTGCCAGATTTTGGCATCACACAAGGCATCACTGAAATTTGAGGTGCCATGGTCTACTGCTGGAACAAAGACCCCAAGTCAGTGGGAGAGGGAGGATTTGAGTGTCTGTTCAGATTCCTTGGATTTACATTCAGATCTCAGAGTTTTGAGGTCAAAAGTGGGGGAAAGATTGGGGCATGAAATCTGGCCAGGAAAAGCCAGGAAATATACCCATGAGGTTGCCACCCAACCAGGGGAGAGGACCTTGTTGCTTCTGTTCTGTTGAAGGTTTTGAAGCAGAGGTTGGATGGCCATCTGTCAAGGATGCTTTAGCTGTGATTTCTTCATTGAAAGGGGTTGGACTAGATGACCCATGGGGTCCCTTCCAACTCCATAATTCTGTGATTCTAAGAGGCTATAGAAATGGGCAGGTAAGGTAAGGGCAGGTAAACTAAGTCATACTCGGAGCAGACACATTGAAATTAATAAACCTAAGACATGTCTGTTAACTTCATTTGATCTCCTTTGAGTTGGGCTAGTGGTGGATGAAGCTCGTTTATTTTCTTCCTTATATTTATGTTCCACAATTCCTCCAAGGATGTCAAGGTAGCATGGGTGGCTCTCCTCTCCTGCTTTGCCCCCCACAACTACCCTGGGAGATGTGAGAGAGGGAGAGAGAGAGAGAGAGAGAGAGAGAGAGAGAGAGAGAGAGAGAGAGATCCAATATCACCTGGTGAGTATCACAGCTGGGTGGTATTTGAACCCAGGTCTCAGTACCACACTCTAGTGTCACCACCACACTCTAACCACCCACCTGGATCTCTTGGGATGGAGCTAAACACATCACTCTGTTCTTTGCTGTGGACCTGGCTTCTGTCAAAAAGGCAGAGGAGCTGGGTTTAGTTCAAAATTTGGCAGTGCTCATGATGGGGGTGTTGGGAAGTGCAACAGATTGGGGTACCCACCTGTTCTCTTTTCCCACAGTGGCTCCCAAGGGCCCAAAGATCATGATGACCCCAACAAGAGCCCGAGTAGGAGACACAGTACGAATCCTGGTGCAAGGTTTTCAAGTGAGTATGAACCCGAAGGGCGTCACGGAGAGTTATTGGCATCTGGTACAGTTCATATGAGTTTGGGTTGTTTATATCTAAGGATGGGCGAGATGTTTGATCAGCTCACATTTTAATCTTGTTGGTTTGTTTACATTTATAGTCTTACACCTTTTCCTCCAAAGAGCTCAAGGTGGTATACATACTTCTCTTCCTCCCCATTTTATCCCTGTGAGGTAGGCTAGCCTGAGAGGCAGTGACTGGCCCCCAAAGTCAAAACCAGTGAGTCTCATGGCCCAGTGAGGGGATTTGAACTCTGGTCTCCTGGAACCTAGTCCGACACTTTAACCACTACACCTCACAACATCCCTGTGATGTAAGTTAGGCTGAGAGAGGCAGTGACTGGTGCCAGGGTCACACCTGCATCATGGCTGAGTGGGGATTTGAACCCTGGTCTCTACCAGGTCTGACACTCTAACCCCATATGAACCTACTGAATATTACCACTTCGCAAACTAACACAGAGAGATCAAACCACAGTTGTCCTTTGACATCTGCTCTTCTCTAAATTCCGCAGCATACAACAAATTGAGTACAAAGACATCCAGATTTGTGGGGATAATGTAGAAAGGTATGCTATGTTGGTGAAGGACCTTACAGAGCCACTGCCAGTCAGAGTTAGCAATATTAGGCTAGATGAGTCAGTGGTCTGAATCACTATTCAGCAGCTACGTATAAGGTGTGGGTCCGTTGCTCATAGGAATGTTAAACTTGCACCTTGGACCAGCTGCAGTGAGAAGAGAATTGCAGGATCCAGATAATACTGTCATAGATGGTAGATTCCGACCCTTCAGGACCTTGGAGAGCTCCTACAATGAACATGTGTTCAACAGAAGATTGTAGGAAGCTGCCTTCTGCTTGGAGTGAACTTGGGGCTTTTTGCCTACTAACCACAGACTGGCAGAAGCTCTCCAGGATTTCAGGGAGGGGACAATCCCATCCCTACTTGGAGATGCCACTGGAGATTCATCCTGGGACCTTCTGCATGCAAAGCAGTTGCTCTGTCACTGAGCCACAGCCCTCATCAGATGAGGCCCCAGACCGTGGTTCAATCCTCAGCAACTGCAGCAAAAAGATTTCCAGCTTTGGAGACACGTTCTCCATTCGGAGTAGGCAATGGCAGCTTGGATGCATTATTATAAAGCATTTGCATGCTGACCAGAAAAATTAAAATAACAAAAGGCTCTGAGAGGGGCATGAGGAGAAGGGCCATAGCTCAGTGGTAGAGCATCTGCTTTGCATGCAGAAGGTCCCAGGTTCGATCCCCAAGTAGGGACGAGAGAGAACCCTGTCTATAATTCCCGGAGAGCTGACGCCGAACAGTGTAGACAGTAATGAGCTAGATGGGCCCAATGGCCTGACTTAGTATAAGGCAGCTTGCTGTGTTCTTGTGTGTCAAAATATCTCATTTGTTTTGCACCCTTCCTTGCAAACCACAAAGCTGGTGAGATTTAGATATCACCCCTGCCCTACACTGTTTTCTCTCACCCCATTAACTCGGAGTTTCTCCATGAGGATTTGCAAGCTGTTTAATGCCATCTCATCTGCGCCTCTGTTTGTTGTCATTACCAGGTGATTTCAGGGTGTGAAAGGGGGATAACTGTTCCTTAATCCAGGCACTGAGCTGAACCAATTGAAGGCACTAAGTGGGACTTTTCGGGAGAGTGAAGCCAATCCATATTCACAGCTGCATGTGTGCACAGGGTTGGGCTTGGGCAGGGGGAAGGTAGAAGACGCACAAAGCATAGCTCAGTGGCAGCTCTACCTCATGGGTGGAAGCAATAAGAACAGTCTATACCCCACCCTGGAGTCCAGTGTCAATTCTGAGCACCACCATTTAATAAGGATATTGACAAGCTGGAACGTGGGTGGAGGAGGGCAACCAAGATGATAAAATGGTCTGCAAACCAAGCCTTAGGAGGAATGGCTGAGAAAGCTGGGGGAGTTTGGCCTGGATAAGAGGAGGGCTGTCACATAGAAGATGGAGCAAGCTTGTTTTCTCCTGCTCCAGAGGATGGTACCTGAACCAATGGATTCAAGTTACAGGAAAGGAGATTCTGACGCTCTAACCATTACACAACACTTTCTACTCTGAGTAGGACTGGCATTGCACAGAAACCGTTTTAAAAAATAAATTTTTTATTGAATTTTGCTTCTTACATACATCCACGAGAAAAACAACAACAATCCTATATTGGAACCACATATAAAGATAACCAAAAACGTAAAAATACATATTAACTAAATATTTTTCCTCCACCAATAATTGATATTCTACATTATCAATGTAGTCTATTCTTTTGAGATGACTTCTGTCCACTTCAATTTGAGTCATACTTTCCCCACATTTAACTGTCTTCTTTAGATGTTTCTCATTTCTTGGTACTATGTGGTTTAATTATAGACAATGGGTTGTATTTTGCAAAAATTAATCAAAGCATAATAAAGGTTTTACTTGCGAACAATGTTTTTTAAAGTAGATTTTATAGCACTCCCATTCCTTACTGAACTTCTGGTTTGTTCGATTCCTAATTAATGCTGTCATTTTAGCAAGCTCAATGTATTCAGATAATTTTATCTGCCACTCTTCCTTTGTTGGAATCTCCTCTCCCTTCCATTTTCTGGCAATAAATATTCCTGCCGCTGTTGTGCCATATAAAAATATCCTTCGTTTATCTCTTGGGATATCTGGTGTTATTAAACCCAAGAGAAATGCTTCCAGCTTTTTAACAAATGTTTGTTTAAACTTTTTTTTTCAATTCTTCATAGATACTGTCCCAAAAGTTTCTAATTTTCTTGCATCCCCACCACATATGCAACATTGTTCCTTCTGTCTGCTTACACCTCCAACATTTATTTGAGTTTCTTTTGTACATCTTTGCTAATTTAGTAGGTGTCAAAAACCACCTGTAAAACAGAAACCTTTCCTGCCTAACTCACGTTAGATTGATCCACCTGTCACCCCCACATTAACCCAAAAATATGAGAAGAGGCTCTACTTGTATAGCAAGCCAATCGATCCTCCAAAGTCAGCCATCCATCCAGCCTCTCAATTCATGAAACTCCCCTTCCCTTGAAATAGTGTTCATTTATCCATAACAACCACCACTGCAGTGGTTCCTGGGAAATGTAGTTTGCATTGCACTCCATTGTGTTCAAGGTGAGCTGCAAGGAGTTCTTCTCCAGTTTAGATTGCAATTCCAAATCCAGGGTATCTTGCGAGGATCAGCCTCCTCTTTCTGTAAGATGAGCCTTACAAGTCTTCAAAGTTCCTATTGTTGCGGAGAAACTAGACTTTGCAGCTCTTGTTGTTGTTGTTTAGTCGTTTAGTCATGTCTGACTCCTCATGACCCCATGGACCAGAACACACCAGGCACTCCTATCTTCCACTGCCTCCTGCAGTTTGGTCAGACTCATGTTGGTAGCTTCGAGAACACTGTCCAACCATCTCGTCCTCTTTCGTCCCCTTCTCCTTGTGCCCTCCATCTTTCCCAACATCAGGGTCTTTTCCAGGGAGTCTTCTCTTCTCATGAGGTGGCCAAAGTACTGGAGCCTCAGCTTCAGGATCTGCCCTTCCAGTGAGCACTCAGGGCTGATTTCCTTCAGAATGGATAGGTTTGATCTTTTTGCAGTCCATGAGACTCTCAAGAGTCTCCTCCAGCACCATAATTCAAAAGCATCAATTCTTCGGCGATCACCCTTCACTTCCATACATCACTACTGGGAAAACCATAGCTTTAGCTATACGGACCTTTGTCGGCAAGGTGATGTCTCTACTTTTTAAGATGCTATCTAGGTTTGTCATCACTTTTCTCCCAAGAAGCAGGCGTCTTTTAATTTTGTGACTGCTGTCACCATCTGAAGTGACCATGGAGCACAAGAAAGTAAAATCTCTCACTGCCTCCATTTCTTCCCCTTCTATTTGCCAGGAGGTGATGGGACCAGTGGCCATGATCTTAGTTTTTTTGCTGTTGAGCTTCAGACCATATTTTGCGGTCTCCTCTTTCACCTTCATTAAGAGGTTAATGCACATAATGCAGCTCTACTAATGCATTTGTTGGGCATTGCTTGGCTTTCAGAATGAAGTCTTCCCCGAACCCATGTTCACTTGGACCCGCGTTGGGAGCAGGCTCCTGGACGGCAGTGCAGAGCACGATGGCAAGGAGCTGATCTTGGAGCGAGTGCCGGCAGAACTGAATGGCTCCATGTACCGCTGCACAGCGCAGAACCCACTTGGATCCACGGACACCCACACCAGGCTGATAGTCTTTGGTATGTGGGATGTTTCTGTTCTCCCATTCACAGCCCTTAGGAAACCATTCTCCATGGCTTGGGGTCCTCCACACAGTATTCCCTTCCTGCCACCATCAGGCCCAGATCCTCCTCCTCACTATTCATAGAAGCCCCTTGGCACGCAGTCTCTATGGCCTGTGAACCGCCCTGAGATCTTACAATGAAGTACCTTATTGGCCCGAATATAAGCCACACTATTTTTTCCAAATTCTGACAGTGAAAAGTTAAAGTGTGGCTTATATTGCGCACCATTGCCCTGTGTTCCCGGGCTGCTCTCGGGGAGGGGAGCCAGATTGCTTTGCCGGTGGCCTCCCCTCCCCCCAAGAGCCGCAAGGGAGTGCGGGGCAGTGGCGCACAGCCCGCCTGCTGCTCCCAAGCTTCCCCCAAGCCTCCAAAAATAAAGGTGAGGGGGGAGGCTGGTGGCAAAGTGGCACGGCTCCCCCCCCCCTGAAGCATTCTGGGAGTACGGGGGAATGTCTTTTTTCCCCCTTGAATTTTTGAAGGTGCGGCTTATTTGCGGGTGCGGTATATATTCGGGACAAGGGACCCAGGTGGCGCTGTGGGTTAAACCACAGAGTCTAGGGCTTGCTGATCAGAAGGTCGGCGGTTCGAATCCCTGCCACGGGGTGAGCTCCCATTGCTCGGTCCCAGCTCCTGCCCACCTAGCAGTTCGAAAGCACATCAAAAGTGCAAGTAGATAAATAGGGACCGCTCCAGCGGGAAGGTAAACGGCGTTTCCGTGCGCTGCTCTGGTTCGCCAGAAGCGGCTTTGTCATGCTGGCCACATGACCCGGAAGCTGTCTGCAGACAAACGCCAGCTCCCTTGGCCTATAAAGCGAGATGAGCGCCGCAACCCCAGAGTCGGACACGACTGGACCTGATGGTCAGGGGTCCCTTTACCTTTACCTTTATATGTTCGGGACAATACGGTATATAAATCTAATACTATATAAAATTAAATGGAGAACCGCTCACTCTGGGGGCAAATTGCAGCCGCCCGCCCCCCAGCCTCTGGCTGGCTGGCTTTTGGGACTCTCCACAGGCCATGACCTCTCCTAAGCCACACTCTCCCACCCCAAGCCACATCCCTCATACTTTACCCTCCTTGAATTTGTTTTTTGGGGAGAGGGGGGTTGCCTGGCTGGAAGCACATCCTTGAACCCTGAGAATGCCCTTTGTTTGACTGGATGGAGAAGAGAGGGGGTGAGCAAGTGGGTGTAGACACTAGGCGACTGTGCCTAGTTAGATTTCTTGGGATGTGAATAGATGCAAGGGGAATAGTATATTTATTAGGTATTAACCGTCGTTCCTCATATTTGTGAGTGCAGCAGAGTGCCAACCCTTTGCAACTTAAAAGGAAGCTTTGATGGGATAGTTTTAGCCTTTCAGTTTAAGTAATCCGGGATGCTTTACGGCAGACTGGATTCCCACCCCACCCCTTTTCTCCCCCTTTAAAACAATAACCACGCAAGCAATCTTGCAAAAGGTTAAAAAATAACATTTACTCACTCGGAATACTTGTTGAAGAGTTGCAGCAGCTTTGCTCCGGCAGGCTTAAAATGGTAACTCGGTTGCAACGACATGCTTAAGTCTAGCTTAAAATGTTGCCTTGGAGCTCGGACATGGCCGGTGTTCTCACATCGCTGGCAGAGCAGAAAGGGATGAAAAGAGAACATGCTCAGGCAGGCAGGCAGGCAGGCAGAATATATAGCTATGCCCTCTCCCAATTAGGGCACAATGGGAGTGTCTCTCACAGAGTTCTCTCTAGCAAGTTTGCAGAAAAACTCTGCAAGCTGCAGCTTCTATCATGTGCCTTTCTAACAAAACGTGAACTGTTGGTTGGACTGCATTTTAAATATCCCACAAGATTTGCATACCTTCCTGCACCCACTTTTGCCTCTGACCCTGACCACCAATGGCACATGCCTCCCACCGCCCACCACCACCCACTGCTGGGAGTTTCCCCCAAAGGACGCATGGCCTTTGAGCTGCAAAAAGGCCCCCCAGCCTCCTCTATGGCTTGTCGCTCTACACATCGCCCCCTTCCTGGCACCATCGTTTTCCCAGAGCGTCTTTCTCCCGATTCGTGGAGAAGCTCACAACTGCCACATTTCATTTTGATGCCGTGTTTATTGTGTGTGTGTGTGTGTGTGTGTGTGTGTGTGTGTGTGTGCAACTGTGTCACCCCTAACAGTTGGCAGGTGGGACAGGCGATGCCCCTCTCTGCCATCCCGATTTTGTACAGCTCATCTCAGGCACTTTGGAATTCCCATCTTGCTTCCATCCATGAAGCCACCAATGTCCTGGCTGTGGGAATGTTTAGGGAGGCAGGAGAGGATATATTGTTTATTAATATCCTTTCTTACTTGCACTAGCAAGTCCTTTAACTTAGCAGAGTTCCCCTTTTAAATGCACAACAGATAGCTGGTTGCAGGCTTGTTTAAGCCTCTTACTATTAGACTCCTAGTAAGTTCCCTTTGAATCCCTCCTAAAAGAATAAACACACCACAATCTTGTGTAAAGTATATAAAAGAAGTTTACTCACATCATCACTTCCACAGATGGATCCCTGAAGGCAGACTTAGTTACAAAGTACTGTGGTACCTCGGGTTAAGAACTTAATTCGTTCCGGAGGTCCATTCTTAACCTGAAACTCTTCTTAACCTGAAGCACCACTTTAGCTAATGGGACCTCCCTCTGCCGAAGTGCCGCCAGAGCACGATTTCTGTTCTTATCCTGAAGCAAAGTTCTTAACCTGAAGCGTTATTTCTGGGTTAGCAGAGTATGTAACCTGAAGCATATGTAACCCGAGGTACCACTGTATATACATGTGGATCGACCCCATATGGGGGGTTAATCCCTGTGACTGGCAGTCACTGCAGTTCACATGATGAAAGGAAGGTGGGAAAGAGAGGGAGGAGGGCTGCGTGCCTTGTGCTTTTGTTACCTGCACAGGTAAGGTCACGCCCACCTCTAGTCACATGCAAAAGGAAGTATGTCCCAGCCCAGGAGGAAACAGGAAGTTCCAACTGGCTGAACCAAACATTTCCTTGCATGTCCACTCTAGGAAAACAAGGAATGTTATATTTGACTGCTACTTATATATCACATCCCACACTGGCGATATCTGGCAACTGCGCAGTGTTCTCCCATGTTAATGTGGCCACCTAATTATTCTCCATTTTTGTCCCTTTTCTTTCTCCTTTTAGAAAACCCAAATATCCCAAGAGGAACAGAAGACTCCAATGGTAAGGCACAACCCTTCTGCTTTTATTTAGAGAGCAATCCTAAATCCCTGCCCGGTGGACATGGGAGATAAGGCAACCAGCCATGATATCCATGTTCTCCCTCCACTGTCAGAAGCAGTATACCTCGGAAACACCAGTTGCTGGAGAACACAAGAAAGGACTTTTCCATAGGAGCACACAGCTAAACTAAGGCACAGGAGGCAATGATTGCAAGGATGTGTCTAGAACAGGCTTCCTCCACCTCGGCCCTCCAGATGTTCTGAGACTACAGTTCCCATCATCCCTGACCACTGGTCCTGCTAGCTAGGGATGATGGGAGTTGTAGTCCCAAAACATCTGGAGGGCCGAGGTTGAGGAAGCCTGGCATAGAAACTAGGAAGAGGATATGTTTCTTAGATATTATCCATCCTTACGTTTGTGAGTCCATCCCTTTGTCAGCAAAACTAAGGAAGCTGTTGGTAAGCTAGCTTTAGCCTTTTAATTTAAGTAATCCAGGATGCTTCACTGCAGACTGGGTTTCCTGGTATTTCCCCCTTTTCTCCCTTTGAAACAACAACCATGCAAAAACACTCTTCTTCTAAGTAAAGGTAGATTTCCTCACCTGGTTTCACAGTAACAGTTTTGAGGCAGGCTTAATAATCTAGTTACAGACATGCACATTGTTGTTTAGGTTGGAACCGGTGCCTGAGCTGTGACTCGGGCTCAGCACGTGCCCTGCATCCCCAGTCATCAATGAAGCACCGAAAAGACCAGAAAGATCAGGGATCAGAGAGAAAGAGAGAGCAGGCTGGGGATGTGACCAGCTTATATAGGCTGAGCTCCTTTACCTGGCTTGACACAGTGAAAGTGGCTCTCACAAGGAAGAATTTCCTGTAGGCTCTTGTGAGATCCAACTGTGTGTGTAGCTGGTTCTCACTGCCTTATTTTAGATATTGCCACAATGACGGCCACCAATTTGGGCGGCTTTAAACTTTTTGGAGGGGAGGGCTTATCGATGGCTACAAGCCATGGGTAGGCAGACTAAGGCCCGGGGGCTGGATCCGGCCCAATCGCCTTCTAAATCCAGCCTGCGGGCGGTCTGAGAATCAGCGTGTTTTTACATGAGTAGACCCTCATACCTAAGGGACCGCCTCTCCTGGTATGTCCCAGGTAGGACATTAAGGTCCTCAAATAATAATTTGTTGGAGGTCCCGAGCCACAAGGATGATAGGTTGGCTTCAACTAGGGCCAGGGCCTTCTCAGTACTGGCCCCGACTTGGTGGAACAGTCTGGCACAAGAGACCAGGGCCCTGTGGGATTTGGCATCTTTCCGCAGGGCCTGCAAGACGGAGCTGTTCCACCTAGCCTTTGGGTTGGTTTCATTTTAACCCTGATGTTTCGTTCTTTTGGGGTGATTGGTGGGCTACTTAAAAATGAGGCTGAAGTTTAGATTTAGTTTTAGTTTTAAATTGTATTTTAATCTGTATTTTAATGAACTGTTTTATGTTTTTGTTGTGATTTTATTGGTGTTAGCCGCCCTGAGCCCGGTTTGGCGGGGAAGGGCGGGGTATAAATAAAAATTTATTATTATTATTATTATTATTATTATTATTATTATTATTATGTGTGCTTTTATTTAAAATGCATCTCTGGGTTATTTGTGGAGCATAGCAATTTGTTCATTATTTTTTCCAAAATATAGTCCGCCCCCCCACAAGGTTTGAGGTACAGTGGAACGGCCCCCTGCTGAAAAAGTTTGCTGACCCCTGCTACAAGCCATGACGGCTAGGCTCTGCCTTCAAGGTCAGAGGCAGCAATACTTCTGAGTACCAGTTGCCAGAAACTGTAACAGGGGGTGGCGCTCTCATGCTCGGACCCCGCCTTTGGAGCATCTGGTTGGCCACTGTGAGAACGGAATGCTGGACTAGAAGGGCCCATTGCCTGATCTGGCAGCCTCTTCTGATTTTCTGAAGAAGTCAAAAGGAAATGATGTCCAGGTCTGTGCATCCAGACGCGTACAAAAGAAGCCCCTCAAAAATTGTCTTTTTTTCATTTTTCTTTTTTTCTATCTACCTAGGTTCACCAGACAGCCACAGCATCTCTGAATTCCTTCTGGCCATCATCTTAACAGTTACTTTGGCACTAACGTGAAAGCCTTTAGCGGAGACCCTTCGTTTCTCCTCCTCCACCCAGAATTCACATCTCCGTTGACCAGACTTCTGTTCTCTCTCTCTCTCTCTCTCTCTCTCTCTCTCTTTCTTTCTTCTGCTTTGCTTTCTTTCTGTCTTTCTTTTCTTCTTCTTCCTCCTCCTCCTCCCCCCCCTCTTTTTTTCTAAAACTATTTACGGTCTCGTTATTGGTCTTCTTCTGTCTGTGTCTTGGCTTTGTCATCCAATTTAATTAAAAAGAAAACAATGACAGAAAAAACCCTCACCGCCGCCCAATGATAATAATATCCTGGGAGTAAGACTAACGCTGATTATTTTCTTCGTCCGTTGTATGCAGGTGACTTTAAAAATAATAATTTAAAAGCTGGCTAGCCAGAATCCAGTCATTGTAGACAGTCTTGTTCTAGGTGTACCAAGGTTCTGAATCATTGTAAGGCAGCTTACTTTGTTCCTATTTAAATCAGCACTTTCTCATGAGAACTAGAATCTTACTGGGAATGTAGCTTCCCCTTCTCCTTTTTAAAAAAGAAGGAAACCTACAGAGCACATCATTCAGCTTCAGAAGCTCCATTCTCAATATAGTTCAGTATTTAACACACTCAAGTTCCCAGTCCATATGAAGAATTGGCTGGGAAAGCCAGCCAAAAGACACACACACACCCCGGGAAATCGCCAAAGCCGGTGTGGGAATTGGGTTTTCGACTGGTCTGCGGAGATGCCAGAGGTCCGCTCTCTGCACGACTATTCCGAAGAATCGATTACGTAACAAAATAGCTTAAGTCGCGGTGGTGGGATGTGGAATAAATTGTGCGAAATGAGATGAATGGTGCTTAGGCGCTGGGATGGCTGCTGGTTGTAGAATTTGTCTTCTTTTGGCCGCCCACCTCCAGCTCCAGGCCTCCTGCCCCCCACCCTCCTTGCAGCTGCACACATTCCAGGAAGCCTTGAGCTGAACAACAACTCTGCAAGATTTTCCCATGAGTGGGGAACAGTCTCCTGCATCCTCTGAAATATTAACATGGAAGACAGCCAGGCACTGAGACTGTGGGAATGCTAAGGAAGGTAGGAGAGGAAATATTGTTTTGATATTATCCTCCTCGCTCACGCTAGTGAGTAAACGGCAGAGCGCATTCCCTCTGCAACTCATTGGAAGCAAGTTGAGGATTCATTAGAATCCGTTAATTAAGCAATCCAGTCTGAATTGTTCCTGGTAAGTTTCCCCTTCATTTCCCTGTTAAAATAATAACACAACACAACACAGTCTTCTTTAAAAGAATAAAGTGTTACTCACGTTCAGTACACAGCAGTAATCCGAAGGCAGGCTTTACCTTGTGGTTTCAGCAAAAAGAAGTCTGAGCTGGTACATCTCTGACTTCCTGCTTGTGGGCTCCATCATATGTGAAGGTTGAGCCATGCGTTGGCTAAGAGCCAGGAGAATCCGAGAGCAAGAGACCAAGAGAGAGGCGACTGCGTGGCCAGACATTTTATCTGGTCAGCTGGGATCATGCCCATCTACCTGGTCACACACAGGGGGAGGAAGCTCCAGAGCAGGTATGACAGGAAGTCCTCCCTGTCTTGTTGCATAGAATCATAGAATCATAGAGTTGGAAGAGACCACAAGGGCCATCCAGTCCAACCCCCTGCCAAGCAGGAAACACCATCAAAGCATTCCTGACAGATGGCTGTCAAGCCTCTGCTTAAAGACCTCCAAAGAAGGAGACTCCACCACACTCCTTGGTAGCAAATTCCACTGCCGAACAGCTCTCACTGTCAGGAAGGTCTTCCTAATGTTTAGGTGAAATCTTCTTTCTTGTAGTTTGAATCCATTGCCCTGTGTCCGCTTCTCTGGAGCAGCAGAAAACAACCTTTCACCCTCCTCTATATGACATCCTTTTATATATTTGAACATGGCTATCATATCACCCCTTAACCTTCTCTTCTCCAGGCTAAACATACCCAGCTCCCTAAGCCGTTCCTCATAATGCACCGTTTCAAGGCCTTTGACCATTTTGGTTGCCCTCTTCTGGACACGTTCCAGCTTGTCAGTATCCTTCTTGAACTGTGGTGCCCAGAACTGGACACAGTATTCCAGGTGAGGCCTGACCAGACCGGAATACAGTGGTACTATTACTTCCCTTGATCTAGACGCTATACTCCTATTGATGCAGCCCAGAATTGCATTGGCTTTTTTAGCTGCTGCATCACACTGTTGACTCATGTCAAGTTTGTGGTCTACCAAGACTCCTAGATCCTTTTCACATGTACTGCTCTCAAGCCAGGTGTCACCCATCCTGTATTTGTGCCTTTCTTGAGCCACATTCCCCTGTGTGTCCATTCTAGGCAACAGGAAAACATTGTACTTGACTGCTCTAAGTAATAATACATCCCACAGAGACTTTCTGAAAAAGAGCAAGGAAATCATAGGCCACTCTCCCCTCCCCCCCCCCGCTACCAACCTGTTTTAATAAGCAAACAACACTTTAATTAGGTTCCCGCATCATTTATTCAAGCTGCCTCCTTCGGCCCAGCAGTACAGGTGCATGATAATTGAAGTTTCTTTACTTATTTCGACACCTGAGAGTTTTTGAGAGGGAAGGCTGTAAGGCAGGAGAGAAAGAGGGAGAAAGGGAGACAGATGTTGGAGAGGGAAGCTGATGGTCTGCGGAGCTGAGGATCTTTAAAAGAAGAGAAAAATGGCGGGGTATTCCTTCTCCATAGATAGGGCCGATTGGTGTTTTCTCAGCCTATTCTCTCAGGCAGAGGGCCTTCTCGGTAGTGGCGCCCACCTTGTGGAACGCCCTCCCATCAGATGTCAAGGAAATAAACAGAGGTTGGACTTAGAAGGTCTCAGGGTCAATCCCTGGTACCTCCAGGTCAGCTTGGGAGTGCCTCTGTCTGAAACCCTAGAGAGCTGCTGCCAATCAGAGTTGACAATACTAAGCTAGGTGGGCCAATGAGCTGACAGTGTAAGACAGGTGCCTGTTTGCTAAGGGAAGGACCGCAGTTCATAGGTACAGCCCCTGCTTTGTATGCCAGAAGTTCCCAGGTTCAATCCCCAACATTTCCAGGTAAGGCTGGGAAAGGATGCTCCCTGCAACCCTGGAGAGCTGTTGCCAGTCAGTGTAGACAACACTGAACTCTCAGATGGATCTGTGGTCTGAATTCATTCATTTTATTTGTATGCCATCTTTCCACAAAAGAAATCGCACTCGAAGCGGCTTGCAAGAAAGAAACAAGAAGGCATTTCAAACAAACACTACAAAATAATTTCATAATAACATAGGAATGATTTCATAATAACATAGCAGAATAATAGCAAATATGCTAACATACCCCCCAAAAACACCACATTTCAATACAATAAATATAACAAGAATACTTAAAATAACATGCAGCATCCAATAGCAAGAAAACAAAAACAAAGTAGCTTCAAAGTTTCACCTTAGTCATAGAAACACCCCTCCCTTGACGTCAGGTTTCTGTGTTTCTGAACTAGAGCTTAAGGGCTGGAATGTAATTATACTTTGGATTTTCCACTTCTCTGAATTTTGAAATGCAGTTCTCAGCCCAAACAATATCTGGTTGGCCTCTGAGAGAACAGGGTGCTGGGCTAAATGGGACACTGGCCTGTTCATACGGTGTTGAGGCACCAGAGTTTGCTGGATCAGGCCAGTGGCCCATCTAGTCCTGTCTCTTGCTCTCACGTTGGCCTTCCAGATTCCTGCAAGAGCATTTTCCCCTCCTATGTGCTCAGAAGCATCACTGCCTCCTACTATAGAGGCAGAACATAGCAGTTCTGGTTGCTTTACCTCAAAAAGGATATTATAGGGTTGGGAAAATTCAGCAAAGGGCAACCCAAATAAGGGGATGGAGTGCTCTTTCCTATGAAGAAAAGTCGCAGCATTTGGGACTTCTTAGTTTAGAGAAAAGGCAAGGGAGAGACAACACGATAGAAGTTTATTATAATTATTCATATGCGAAAGCCGATAAAGGTTTTTCTCATGCTCTCATAACACTATAACTCGTACACATATATAATGAAGCTGAGTGATGGGAGATTTAGGATGGATAAATGAATTTCTTTGCACAGCACATAGTTAAACTATGGAACTCCCTCCCACCAGAGACCTGGATGGCCACTGACCTGGATGGCTTTAACAGAGGATTAGACAAACTAATGGAGGAGGGAAAGGCTGTCAATGGCCACTAGGCATGTTGGCTGTGCTTTGCTCCCAAAGGTTGTGATGCTTCTGTGTACCAGTTGCTAGAAACTACAGGAGGGGAGAGGGTCCTTGTTCCAGAATCCTGATTGTTGGTTTCCCACAGGCAACTGTTCAGCCACTGTGAGACCTAGATGCAGTGGCATAGCATGGGTTGCTAGCACCCAGGGCCACACAGAGGGGAACGGACAGAGTACGCATGCACATTCAACTGCCTAATGGTGTCTGCATCACCCAGGAGGTTGCAGCTGTGGGTATAAGAATAGAGAAGTCATTCTGGTGTCTGGAGAGGTCACTTCCTGGTTCGAATGGAGAAGCCGTTTTCAATGGAGCCCAGCTACAGAAGTGCTCGGCTGTATTGAGGCAGCACCGGATGTTGAAATTTTGTGACCCTAACAATTTTGCACCCGGGGAAACCACCCCTACACACTATAACACTTCCTAGATGGACCATTGGCCTGATCCAGAAAAGCTCTTCTTACGGAGAGGTTAAGGGAAGCTGGCTCAAAAGAAAAAGGGACCGGCCAGTGCCCTCATCCCAGCCCACTCCCGACGCAGAATCTTTTGGCATCCTTTTCGTAACGCCGTTCTCCAAAGACGCAAGTGTAACGTGGGTGTTAATGGGGTCCATCGGATGCGGCTCTTTCCTGACCATCCATCAGAAGCCTCCGATGCCGGTTTCTAAATCACAACCTTTGATGGATCCCCCGAGCGCTCCTGTGACGCGCATCATCCCACGGAGCATCTCATCTGTCACCCGCCTGCTGCCTTGGTGTCGGTGATTTTGTCAGGAGAAAGAGCTTCCTTGGGGGCAATAGCTCAAGGCGGGCGCAGAGAAAGTCTGGGCTGAGTGGCTGCTTGGGGACACAAACCTCCCCTTATTTATGGACCTCCCAGCCTCCGGGCCACGCATTCGAAATGCAATGCCTTCCCATGACAGCTCTCCAAAGGTAGTGAAGATGACTGATGTGGGGCGGTCACCATGGTGACGGATGAGGGACACCAGCCGAGGATCACGAGTAAAGAGGTATGGCAGGTGGTGGCAATCGCTCAGTGAACATGTTCTCGCTGCTGGAAATCCCTATTTCCTGATCCAATGGTGAACGCCTCCGCGGGTTTTTTATTAAGCCAAATTACACTGCAGAGGGTTGGACTATTTAGGGCCCAAGTGGGGAACTTGTGACATTCCAGATGTTGTTGGCCTACAGCTCCCTTCATCAACCCTGACCACTTGGTGATTGGGCTGGTGGCATTTCGGAGTCCAGCAACACCTGGAGGATCTGAGGCTCCCATTCCTAAACTAGGCTGTTTCATTTGCCTTCACTGCCCCTAGCTTCCTCCAACACCTCCCATCATCCCTGACCATTGGGTATGATGGGAGGGATCCAGCAACATCTGGAGGATCTGAGGTTCCCATTCCTAAACTAAACCATCACTTGCCTTCACTGCCCCTAGCTACCTCCATTACCACCCAGCCTCCTTTCAAAGCAGAGATAGGATAGCAAATAATAATAATAATAATTTATTTCTACCCCGCCCATACTTTCAACAGAAGGTTGAAAGTATATTAAGTACAGATTTTGCTGGACACCACTCCCATCATCCTTGACCATTGGCCATGATGGGAGAATTCTACCAACATCGGGAGGGCCAAGCGTTCTCCATATTCCTGAACTACTCCATTACTTGCCTTCACTGCCCCTTCTCCACAACTCTGCCTCCTCTGGAGAGCCAGTGTGGTGTAGTGCTTAAGAGCGGTAGACTCATAATCTGGTGAACCGGGTTCGCGCCCCCGCTCCTCCACATGCAGCTGCTGGGTGACCTTGGGCTAGTCACACTTCTCAGAAGGCTCTCAGCCCCACTCACCTCACAGAGTGTTTGTTGTGGGGGAGGAAGGGAAAAGGAGAATGTTAGCCGCTTTGAGACTCCTTCGGGTAGTGATAAAGCGGGATATCAAATCCAAAACTCTTCTTCTTCTTCCTCCTCTTAACGCAGGCCAGAGGAGACTGCAAGCGGTCTGGGTGCTGTTGGACTCCAACGTCCACCTCCTCTAACCATTTGCCACACCATCCGGGGCTCCTGGCAGTTAAAAGAGTCCAGCCAACTCTTTCTAGCTGCTCAAGTTCTGCTCGGCAGACAGCGTAGTTATTTCTCGAGAGAGAGAGAGGAAATTAAAAGGTGTTTATGGGAGGGAAAGAGACAGCGGGAGGCGGGTGGGTGTCCACGGGGAGAAGGACATGAAACACATCATCCGAAGGAGAAAAAGTACATAAAGGAGAGGTTGCCTTAGTGGACAGCTTGTCAAGAGGCACTTAGCACTATTAATCAACACTGTCCAGACAGCCGCTGACCCTCCTGGGGTTGGTGGGCGGCAGGCGAGGAGCGTGAAATCTGTGGCATGTTGTGAGCCCCCTTCCAACAGGCCAAACCCTTTTTGTGTTTCGCAGCGAGAGGGAATTGCTGCTGACAGGGCGGTCCCACAAGCTCCAACACCAAAATGTCAACAGGAACGCCGGGATAAACTCGCCACTGAGGTCTCTCCGACCTTGGGGAATCTCTCCCCAGAGGAGGCTTCGCAAACTAGGTTATTCAACCACAGGACTTCCGCGCTTTCTGTAGACGTCGGGGGCTGCCTCACAGAAAGCTGAACCCATCCCTTGTCTAGCTCAGCAGCAGAACCTTTCCAGGTTTTCTCGCAAAGGGCATTCTGGGCCCTACCTGGATATTGAACTTGGGGCCTTTTCGCAAGTCGACTCATAGAGTCATGGGAGCGTAAAGTCGGAAAGGACCCCGAGGGTCATCTAGTCCAAAGCCCTGGAGAAGAGAAGACTGAGAAAGGACATGACTGCCACCTTCAAATATCTAAAGGGCTGACACGTGGAAGATAGAGTAAGCTTGTCTTCTGCTGCCACGGAAGGTAAGAACCGGACAAATGAATTCAAATGGCAAGAAATGAGATTCCAGCTAGACATCAGGAAGAACTTACTGGCAGTAAGAGCTGTTTGACAGGGGAACGGACCCCCCTCGGAAGGTGGTGAACTCTCCTTCCTTGGAGGTTTTTAAGCAGAGGTTGGATGGCCATCTGTCATGGATGCTTTAGCAGAGATTCCTGCATTCCAGGGGGTTGGACTAGATGACCCTCGAGGCCCCTTCCAGCTCTACAATTCTATGAGTCTATAATCCGCCACAAAACAGTGCAGTGTGAGGTACTCCTGACCAAGGGTTGCGTGCCCTTTTCAAGGATACTCCATTTCCCCTCCCCCCCAGCCCCCCACCATTGATTCTCTGTTCTGCCCCTTCCCCCAAGCAGTTAGTCTGCATTCCAGGCCCACTTAGCATACTCAGCCCTGATTTATTCTAAATCTGGGGTGGGGTGGGATCCCTTTACAATATTTTTATCCAAACCTTGGGCTATCCCCCCCCCTTTCTCACTCCCCACCAGCCTGCAGGTATCTCTACATCACGCAGGGGCAGCTTCCTGTTGGCTACAATATGAGTTTCCTATTATTACATGGGGAAAAGCTGCACTCCATGAATTTTTTTTCTGCTCCCGTTTTCGTATTATTTAGGCTGAGTTTATTCAACCCTTCTCCCTCTGCCACCCCTGCCGTTTTGCATCTGAAATATACACTTAATATGTTTAAGAATTTTCTTCTCCTTGAACTCATTCATCTCCTTTTCTTATTATTATTCAGACACATTAAAATATATATCTAAAACTCTCTCTCTCTCTCTCTCTCTCTCTCTCTCTCTCACACACACACACACACACACACACCTTCCTTGTTCTCCAGGGGCTATTAACTACGAATAATTTATCCTGGAAATTTGTTATGTTAGAATTACCAATTAGATATGATTATAACTTACCGAGGATAAAGCTGCACCGCTGTTGAAAAAAACCTGAATCCCATTAAAATCAAATTAGCATATATTAGGTGAAAGATGGGTTTTACTGCAGTGCACTCAAGCTTTGAAAAAAAAAAATCTGAAATGCGGTGCCATTCGTGCAGTTCAAAGCAGCCGGTCATTTGCAAAAGCTCTGAGCCATTGGCTGGTGATGCTGAGCTGGTGTGGCCATCAAGTGGACTTTCCGGAAGCCAAAGAAAAGATCTCCCATCAGAAATCAGAGATGCCACTCTCTTATTTTGGGGAGCTAAATATATATATATATGAAGGTTTTGTAATGCTGGTAGTACAAGCCAGTTACAAAGCCAGTTCTGAGCACCTGCTTTTTATCCACCTTTGGCCACCGGCTGGAGGTGCTGATCTAGCAAGGCCAACCGGCTTGCTTTCTGGAAGACCTTGCCAAAGGGAAAAGCTCCTGTTCAGAACAGAGATGCCACATGGGATTCAGAAATATGAAGCTCCAGAAAGCTCACAATGCTGGCCTTAAAAAAAGAAGGGGAAAAAAGAAAAGCCAATTCTGAGCCAAATACAAGCCAATCATGAGCACCTGGTTTTTATCTGTACTGTTTTTAAAAAATCATAACAAAACAACCCGCTTAAGAAACTTAGGAAGTTTTAATAGTGGACTAGTAACAGAACAACATCATCTCTGCCTATCAAAACGCCCGGAAGGAGGAAGGGAGTCTTTTTACCTGATACATACCTCACTAGTGAGAGCATTCTGCAGATGGGGAGCTAACACTGAAAAGGCCTTGCTCTCCCTCCAAGCCCGGAGATGAGCCTCAAATGAAGATCTAAAATTCCAGGTGGGTTCATAGCAGGAGGAGCATTCCAGCATACCCTCCAACATTTCTCCAATGGAAATAGTGACGTCCTATTCCATAACGAATTTTATTATTCATACCCTGCCTATCTGGTTGGGTTGCTCCAGCCATTCTGGGCAGCTTCCAACCTATGTAAAAACATTTTTTTAAAAAAACATTTTTTTAAAAAAAACTTCCCTATACAGGGCTGCCTTCAGATGTCTTCTAAAGGTTGTCTAGTTACTTATCTCCTTTGCTTGGAGGTCGCGTAGCTCCATAACCCTACAACATTTCTCCAATGAAAATAGGGGTATCCTAAGGATAAGCGGGACATTCTGAGATCAAATCAGAAACCAGGACGGCTTCTGTAAATATAGGACTCTCCCTGGAAAACAGGGATACTGGGAGGGTCTGAAAGTATTGGGATCATGAGTTGTAAATAGCTTTAAAGCAGGGGTCAGCAACCTTTTTCAGCCGTGGGCCAGTCCACCGTCCCTCAGACCATGTGGGGGGCCGGACTATATTTTGGAAAAAAAATAATGAATGAATTCCTGTGCCCCACAATTAACCCAGAGATGCATTTTAAATAAAAGCACACATTCTACTCATGTAAAAACATGCTGATTCCTGGACTGTCTGTGGGCTGGATTGAGAAGGCGATTGGGCTGCATCCGGCCCACGGGCCTTAGGTTGCCTACCCCTGCTTTAAAGGTTAGAACTGTCTACACTGAGTGGCAGTGAGTCTCCAGGGTTTCCGACAGTCTGTTCTGGAGTTTAGCATGGCATACGAAGCAGGTGCTGGGTGTTGGTGAATTACGTGTAAACTGAGGCGTGCGGAAACAGCGCTGAGGATATTTCTCCGCCAAAATCTTCAAGCCTGGGAAACCCACCCACTGTTTCAGCTCAGAAAGGTCCCCCAGAGTGCGTCGCGTCGGCAGCAGGTGTCTCTTTCTCCCCGGAGGATGACGGGCCGGGCCTTTGAGCGAAACCTCTCTTCCACTTACTTCTCATGCTGCCCCGTCTTCTCAAAAATGCAGTCGCTGCGGAACGGTGCAGCTGTGCCATAAAAGTTTTATGCCCTTCATAAAATGCCTTGGCATTTATGTCCAGATGAGACATCAAAAAGTGTATAAAACCACATTTTAAATATTAAAAGACCATCCTTGCTTTTTCTCCCCAGCGTTCAAAGAGAAAGAAAGAAAGAAAGAAAGAAAGAAAGAAAGAAAGAAAGAAAGAAAGAAAGAAAGAAAGAAAGAAAGAAAGAAAGAAAGAAAGGATCATGTCCTCACAGAGAGGAAAGGGACACAATTCTGTTTAGGGCATCATAAATCAGGTGGCATGTGTTTTTTAATGCACTGGGGAGACCTCCTTGCATTCTCAAGGTAGCGGTGAGATTCTTCTTTGTTTGCTATTACTTCCTGCATTGTTTGATAGCTTGTCTCAAAGTGACTTAGCATTGCAAAAACCTGCAGAGGACCGAATTTAAGACAACATCAGAACGACAAAAAAAGCATTCTTGACCAAAAAATAGAGAGAGGCCATTGTAAAATCCTCCTGCCCCACCCCACTAAAATAGGAATGCTGTGATGTTATTGGTTATTGATAATCATAATATTATCGATGTGCATCTGAAGCAGTATCGTACACAGTTGTGATTTAACACAAAGCACCCTGGCAACATTGTTGAGAGTTGCAGTTGGAGGGGTTAAAGCACGGGTGTCAAACACAAGGCTCGCGGGCCGAATCCGGCCCGCCAGACCTCATCATGTGGCCCGTGTAGCCGCCGCCAGCCGCAGGGGCAGAGGGAGGCTCTGCGACGCCTGGGGCGGCAGCGCGGAGGAGGCACCCCCCCTGGGGGCGGGGCGTCGTGACGTTGCGTCGTGATGTCACGACGCAACGTCAGGACTGAGTGCGCACGCGCAAAATGTCGCACGTGCGCACTCCGTTGCTGGGCTCCCGCTGCTGCTGCCGCTTCCGCAGAGACTTTGCGAGCCCTCTGAGTGAAAAAGCGGCTTGGGGGGGCTGCCGTGCGTGATCGGCAGCTGCCCCCAAGCCGCCTTTTCATCCGGCGGGCTCGCAAAGTCTCTGCGGAAGCGGCAGCAGCAGCGGGAGCCCAGCGACATAGTGCGCACGCGCGACATTATTACAAAAAACAGTCATAATTGAATGCAGTGACAATAATTTATGATAATAAAGAGTGGACACATAGTCCTACAGATACAACCGGCCCTTTGAGGGTGACCAAACTGCTGATGCGGCCCCCGATGAATTTGAGTTTGACACCCCTGGGTTAAAGTCTCTGGAGGTTCTTGCGCAGCAATGTTGCCTTCTCCCATCACACCCCCAGTTTATTAGGTCATCGTACACAATACTGAGCTAGATGGACCTCGGTGGTCTGATTTAAACCCTGTCTCCACTATGTATTTGAAGTAGCAGTCACAGCCATGGTTTCCCCCAAGGAATCCTGGGAACTGTAGTTTGTTATGGGTGCTGAGAGTTGTTTGGAGACCCCTTAGCCGCCACAAGGAGCTACAGCTCTCAGAGCTCCCGGGGACAAAGGGTTGACTGTTAAACCCACTCTCTGCGGCTTCCGGCAGGAGTGTTCTGACCTGGGATCCTTACATTGTGGTAGGGGACTTGATGACCCTTGGGGGTTCCTTCATGGACTGTTGGCCATCCTGGTTCCAGTCTCCAGGAAAAACTGATCCCCCTCTCCCAGATTTAAGTGTGTGTGTGTGTGTGGTGTGTGGCCTCCATTTGAGATGAAACAGAAAATGTTGGTTCCCAGTGAATTCAGCCGATGAGGTTGTGACAAGGGCAGAAAAGACGTGGCAAGACTTGCTGTTACAGCTGTAACGGTATCACGAGCGGCCGGCCGGCAGCTGCTACAATATCATCAAATATTTATCCAAGATCATCTCATCTTTCAGGGCACTCGCAAACGCTTCGGCAGACTGAGAATATGTTTTTGTTCAGTTAAAGGAGGACCCAAAATATCAGACAAAAGAGATAAAACGATCGAACAGGGGAGAGTGATGAGGTTGAGTTGGAATCCCTCTCTTAAATTTTCAGGCCAGCCCATACCATGTATCAAGGTTGAGTTTGTTAACTGCACACCCAAACCAACATTATTTTGGTGCATTTAGATTCCCCCAAAACTAATTCATTTACATTTTTGGTACAACTCTTCCGATTTCTCTCTCTCTCTCTCTCTCTGCAGAAAGAAACTTTACTTCCCATGTTCTCCCCCACCTCCATCCCAGAGGCCTCACTCTGCTGCTTTTTTGCATACATTTGCATATGGAAATCTTGGCTGCAAATAGGCCGTGGTTTTGCATTTTTTTTTTCTGGCTTCTAAAAGCAAAAACACAGCTAGGCATCCTCTTGACAAAACTAGCAGACTAGCTGGAAAAAAAGAAAAACAGGAGCCAGTCACTCAGTCTGCATAAGTGCAATAATAGCTCATATTTAGTCTTGTTTTTGTTGACAACTATATTAAGAATTTCAGCATAACAGTGCCAAGACTCATTAATACATTTGAGAATCATTACAAGCCAGCTAGATTTGCAACACTGACATGCTAGGCTATAAACAGGCTTGATTCCTAGAACCGAAGAACTGGTTAGGAGCAGTCTCATTTCATAGCGCTGACTAGCTAATTATGAGCAAGCTAGAGTCCTAGAACTGAAAAGCAAAAACCAACAAGCTAGTTACGAAGCAGGCTAGATTCGTAGCACCAACAAGCTAGTTACGAGCAGGCTAGAGTCGTAGCGCCAACAAGCTAGTTACGAAGCAGGCTAGAGTCGTAGCGCCAACAAGCTAGTTACGAGCAGGCTAGAGTCGTAGCGCCAACAAGCTAGTTACGAGCAGGCTAGAGTCGTAGCGCCAACAAGCTAGTTACGAAGCAGGCTAGAGTCGTAGCGCCAACAAGCTAGTTACGAGCAGGCTAGAGTCGTAGCGCCAACAAGCTAGTTACGAGCAGGCTAGAGTCGTAGCGCCAACAAGCTAGTTATGAGCAGGCTAGAGTCGTAGCGCCAACAAGCTAGTTCTGAGCAGGCTAGAGTCGTAGCGCCAACAAGCTAGTTCCGAGCAGGCTAGAGTCGTAGCGCCAACAAGCTAGTTACGAGCAGGCTAGAGTCGTAGCGCCAACAAGCTAGTTACGAGCAGGCTAGATACTTAGAACTGATAAGCTAGTTATGAGCAGGTGAATATCTTTTAAGGCATTCTATAAATGGGTGCAGCTACAGAAAAGGCAGTGGTTCTGACAGCCTCCCGCCTCACCTATGAAGGTCCAGGCACCTGGATCAGAGTCTCAGGAAATGATCTCAGTGCACTGGCAGGGTCATCCAGGTCCTGGGGCCAAACCCCTGGTGAATGCGAGTTCCAATGACAGCCAGGAATCAAATCTCGCTGAATTTCAAGGGAAAACATGTCAAGCATGAGGGGAAGGGCTGTGGTTTAGTGACAGGACATCTGCCTTGCAAGCAGAGGGTCCCAGGTAGGTAGAGCTGGGAGGGAACCCTGTGAATATCCCCTGCCTGAAACCCTGGAGAGCCACTGCCAGTCTAGTACTGCCTAGTACCAGCTTAGTACTGTCTGCACTAAGCTAGTTGAACCAATGGTCTGACTCAGAAGGCAGCTTCCTTTGTCTTCAGGTAAGGCCCATAAATTCAGTGACAGAACATCTGCCATGAATGTAGAAGGTCTCAGATTCTGTTCCCAGCAGCATCTTCTGGTAGGTCTGGGAATGTCACCTGCTTGAAACCATTGCTGCCAGTCAGTGTAGGCAACACTGAGCTAGATGGGCCAAGGGTCCAACTCAGAAGACAGCTTCCAAGGCTCCTATGTCTTCAGTGGGAGAGCATCAGACGTCCCAGGTTCAATCCTTGGCAAGATCTTCAGGTAGGATTGGGAGGGACTCCCACCTGAAATTCTGGAGAGCCACTGCCAACCAGTGTAGACCAACACTGAGCTACATGGACCAATGATTCCTGTGTGTGCCTTCCAAGCTTCAGAATAAAGTGGGGGTTTTCCTACAGTCTTCCCCAACTCAATGCCCTACAGATGTAGGGCACACGGGTGACGCTGTGGTCTAAACCACTGAGCCTCTTGGGCTTGCAAATCGGAAGGTCAGCGGTTCGAATCCCCACAACGGCGTGAGCTCCCATTGCTCTGTCCCAGCTCCTGCCAACCTAGCAGTTTGAAAGCACACCAGTGCAAGTAGATAAACAGGTACTGCTGTGGCTGGAAGGTATACGGCATTCCCATTCGCTCTGGTTGCCGTCACGGTGTTCTGTTGCACCAGAAGTGGTTTCGGCATGGTGGCCACATGACCCGGAAAGCTGTCTGTGGACAAACGCCAGCTCCCTCGACCTGAAAGCGAGATGAGCGCTGCAACCCCACAGTCAACTTTGACTGGACTTTACCATCCGGGGGTCCTTTACCTTTCACCTTTTACCATTCACCTACATATGTGTTGGACCACAGCTCCCAGATTGGCTCAAGGTGATAGGAGTTGTGGTTCAAAACATCCAAAGAGGGGCACCTTATTTTGGGGGAGGTTGCTCCAGAACGAACACACCTGGAAGAGTGGTTGGATTCTGTTTGATCAGCTGACTGGCCTTTAACTCATTTGAGGTTCACTTTTGAGATCTCAGCTGACAGGACAGGGAAGATCACCATCCATCCACCCGGAGCGATGTGATTAATACCAGGCATTTGTGTTAAGTGCTTTAGCCTTCAGAGACACTGAACAAACAGAGACTAATCTGAGAGGATCAGATCCTCAGTGGGAGAGGACTAATTGAGGAGTTGTCATGTGACATTTGCGTGAGTTTGCAGAACTGATGGCAGCGATCGATCGCCTGTGGGGGAGAGGTGATGAGACTTGAACCAGGTACCTAAAAACCATGGTCAGAGGCAGCAATGCTTCTGAATGCCAATTTCTGGAAACCACAGGAGGGGAGAGTTCTAGAATCAGAGTTAGAAGGGACCACAAGGGTCATCTAGTCCAACCCCCTGCAATGTAGGAATATTTGCCTGATGTAGGACTTGAACCCATGACCCTGAGTTGAAGAGTCTCATGCTCTACCGACTGAGCGATCCCAAATGCTCATGTTCTTGGGTCCTGCTTGCCCAAGGAGAACAGGATGCTGGACTACATGAGCCATTGGCCTGATCCAGCAGGCTCTCCTTATGTTTTTATGAATAATAATAATAATAATAATAATAATAATAATAATAATAATAATAATAATAATTTATTTATTGCACCCTGCTCATCTGACTGGGTTGCCTCCAACAAAATGTAAAAGAACACAACAGAACCTTGACACAACAAGTGTGATGCAGCAGCTAAAAAAGCCAATGCACACTTGAGTCAACAGTGTGATTCAGCAGCTAAAAAAAAGCCAATGCAATTCTGGGCTGCATCAATAGGAGTATAGCATCTAGATCAAGGGAAGTAATAGTACCACTGTATTCCGCTCTGGTCAGACCTCACCTGGAGTACTGTGTCCATTTCTGGGCACCACAGTTCAAGAAGGATACTGACAAGCTGGAACGTGTCCAGAAGAGGGCAACCAAAATGGTCAAAGGCCTGGAAACGATGCCTTATGAGGAACGGGTTAGGGAGCTGGGTATGTTTAGCCTGGAGAAGAGAAGGTTAAGGGGTGATATGATAGCCATGTTCAAATATATAAAAGGATGTCTTATAGAGGAAGGAGAAAGGTTGATTTCTGCTGCTCCAGAGAAGCGGACACAGAGCAATGGATTCAAACTACAAGAAAGAAGATTCCACCTAAACATTAGGAAGAACTTCCTGACAGTGAGAGCTGTTCGACAGTGGAATTTGCTACCAAGGAGTGTGGTGGAGTCTCCTTCTTTGGAGGTCTTTAAGCAGAGGCTTGACAGACATCTGTCAGCAATGCTTTGATGGTGTTTCCTGCTTGGCAGGGGGTTGGACTGGATGGCCCTTGTGGTCTCTTCCAACTCAATGATTCTATGATTCTACAAGCCAGGTAAGGATTTTGGAGAAGTTCTGCAGTCCGCTGTTGCAAGCTGTGCATGTCCCAATTCTGGAATTTGATTGTAGAAATCCACCTAGCCAAACTGGAATTCCTGGAGAGTGTGAGGGCAAAGGGAACTGCAGAGTTATAAGTGCCATCTCCCTGCTTTGGGATTCCTGGCAATTCAGATTCCAAGGCATACTGCCCTGACAGCAGAGGCCTTACATAGCCGCAATAGCTAGTAACCCCACGGTGCCCAAAACTTGCTGCAGCTTTGTTTTGAGATTATATTTCTTCAATGCATTTATATGCCACCTTTTCCCCTCCAATGAGCTTGAGGTGGCATAGGTGGCTGTCCCCCCCTCATTTAAGCCCCACAACAATCCTGTGAGGTAGGCTGTTGTCAGGGGCTGGACTAAGGAGAAGTAGTAGGGACTGTCACAGTTCAGAGGTTGAAGAGGGGAGAAGCTGGGAAATATTGGGAGAGGAGCAGGAGGGAGAAAAAGCACCAGGGGAGAGATAGCTAACAGGCTCAGTGTCTCCAGAAAGCATTCCTGGGGCCCCCCTCCAAGGACCAGGCGTGCCCTCAGAGTAGGAGAACAGAAAGCTCAGAGGCAGAAAGCACAGATCAGCCAGCACAGGAGTGACGTAGAATAGGAGGGACTGAGGGGCTGGGACTTTAGTTGGAGCAACGCCATTATCTAAGAGAGAGAGCATTCCTGTGTCTCTCTCTCTGTGAATATTGAATAAACTACTGGTAAGAGCTCTTCTTGTTTATCTGCTTCTTGGCATCCCACCACGGGAGGGATAGAATTCCTTGAATTCCCTGACAGTTGTGCAGAGAGGCAGGGACTAGCCCCCGAGGTCACCTAGTGAGCTTCATGTCCAATGGGCGGGGGGGGGGGTTCAAACTATGGTCTCTCCCACGTCCTAATGTAACCTGGATAGCTCAGTTGGCGGTGCTACTAATGCAAAGGTTGCAGATTCGATCCCCATGCGGGACAGCTGCATTTTCCTGCACTGCAGACACTTGGACTGGGTGATTCTATGATAAGGTTATCAGATTTTTTTTCAATGAATCCGGGGACACTTTTTGACTTCAATGGATTTTGTATGGGGACTGATGTACGGGGACGTCTGGTGACCTTATTCTATGAGCACTCTGCTATGGGTGTTGCTTTACGTTTCCCAGCTCCTGCGAGCTTTTCTTTTCTTTTTCTTTTTCTTTTACTTACTCGCTGTCGCGGCGAGAGAAAGCAATGTGGGGCGTGTGTTTCTGGCAACAGCCATCCATCTTCCCCGGAAGCTTGCTCCTCTCGAAGTTGATATTCAAAGCCCACGTTCCCCAGAGCTTCCCCGGAGCCAAAACGTGGGATCTTTCCCCCCCACCCATTCCTCACCGCTCACTTCGATCAGGCCTTGGGGAGATGAGGCTGTTACGAGAAGAGCGCTCTCTCGCTGCTACGCTGACCAAACTGGTTGGCTCCCCTCTCATCTTTTCCTGGATTGATGCTCTGAGGGGGTCTCATCCGAACGTGATTAAACCGCCATTATGCCCACTTGCTGAGAAAATGGAGATTTACGGACTCCCAGGCCTCCATTTAAATGCAAATGTGGCAGTATTAGCCTGGAACCATGGAAATGAGGAGCATTAAGGCAGCAGTGGTGGTGATGCCATCGGAGGAGCTATCTCCCGCATTGCCCTGGGAGACAGGGCTTAATCTTTGTCAACCAGGTTACACAGCAATGCAAACGGTGGTGGCAGGGAGGGGTCCAAAACATCCTCACTGATCTGCCCCCCCCCTTTCCTCTGGAGGCGGAGGTTGCTTAAGGGCTGTGGCTCGGCCCTGTAGTGTCTGCTTTGCATACAGAAGGTACCAGGTTCGAATCTCCGTGGCATCGCCAAGTAGACCTGGGAGAGACAGCTAAATTACAGTCAGAGTAGACAACACTGAGCAAAAGGGTCCAATGGTCTGACTCTGTATATGCATATATATATAACACTGGTCCTAAAAGAACTACACTGGCTCCTAGTATGATTCTGAGCACAATTCAAAGTGTTGGTGCTCCTGTATACCTGATGAAGCATCTCCCCCCCCCCCCGCCTCGTTCGCCGAGGTCCAGCTCTGAGGGCCTCCTGGCAGTTCCCTTACTGCAAGAAGTGAGGTTACAGGGAAGCAGGCAGAGGGCCTTCTTGGTAGTGGCGCCTGCCCTGTGGAACACCCTCCCATCAGAAGTCAAGCTCAGGATGCGTTCCAAAGAGGCTCAGGGAAAGCGAAAGAGGCGGTATGCCGGGGGCGCCGGAGGGATCGCTGCGCCACGGCGGCCGATCTCCTTAAAACGGCCCTGCCTCCAACATTTCTCCAATGAAAATAGGGACATCCTAAGGAGAAGCGGGACATTCCAGGATCAAATCAGAAACCGGGACGCCTTCTCTAACTCAGGGATCGTCCCTGGAAAACAGGGACACCCAGAGGGTCTGCAGTGATGGCCGCCAACTTCGATGGCTTCAAGAGAGGATTAGACAAATTCAGTTGCTCCATCCCCTTGATCATTCGGATTGCTCTTTTCTGAGCCTTTTCCAGTGCTACAATATCCTTTTTGAGGTGAGGTACTTGAGGCTGCTTGGTTTTCCTCTGCCCTCCCCTCCACATTCTCCTTTTGTGCTGTGTCTGTTTCCATCGTAGGCCTGCAGGCAGGGCCTGTCTTGGTGTTTTGTTTTGTTTTGTTTTGTTTTGTTTTGTTTTTGTTTTGTTTTTTGAAGATCTATCAGCTGCTCTGGGAGCCTTTCTGGCTGAAGAGCAGGATGTAAATACTTTGAAATCGGTCAATTGGGGGACATTTTAAAAAGGCATCCAGAAAGCGTGGGGGGATCGTCATAAAGCCCATCCTATCAGCTCAGGTGGCTATCGCTGCGTTCTGCCGCACACAGAGAGATCTGACAACGGAGACAGACGTGTGAGACGTAGATCATAAATCAGGTAGCCAATTGCCTTCGCTTGCTTTCAGCCCATATGACTCTCACCAGGTAATTACAAAGGACATCAATTAAAGTGCTCCTGCCTGGCCCTGCATTTGAAGCTCTGGAATTGAATAATGCAGAGACGCTGGGGAGGGAAGGGGGGGGAAAGGGATCACAGCGATTGTTTCATTATTGATGAGAGATGACAGGTCCTCCGCTGACAATCTGCCTAAGGGAGATGATTAGCTTGTAAAAAATTAATTGTCGCTCTTTGGATAGACGTGGATGAGGTGGGGGGGGAGAGGACACGCACACACGTGCACGTGTGACCCCAAAGACCAGCGATATTGATGCTTTGCTTATTTCAAGGGACTTCCCAAAGGTTTCGGTGGAACGCCAAGGAGCCAATTACATTCAATTAGGATCACAAGCAGCAAAATGTCACCAGGAGAATGGAAGGCAGGGATGCGTTGAAAAGGGTATTCCGAGAGGTGCTGGCCCTGGTCCAAAGTGGTCAGAAGATATATTGACGTATATAATCCTCATGGGTGTTTCTGGGAAATGGATCTTTGTCTGGAAAATAGAATGGATGTATTCAATTTTGGGGGGTGGGGGGTCAGTCTTTAGTACAGTTTGCCCTGTTTTCCACAGGAGGTTGGAAATTTATTTAAAAAAACAAACCAACAAGTCAGCATGAAAATTTGTACATATTTTCATGAAAAGTCTTCTAACAGTATATTATTAGTATTAATATTAATCACAGAATCGTAGAACGCTGGAGGTGAAAGTGACCCAAGGGGTCACCCGACCCGACCCACAGCAATGAAGGTATCACAACTAATAATAATTTTATCGATCTCCTTTTACTTGAGTCTCACTTGCAAACATACCATAAAAACTGCTGAAAACAGTTTTAGAAATACTGTAGAACACAACTAAAGATAGGTTTTAAAAGCAACGCAAACTGAACGCTAAAGCAGAGGGGGGTTAAGGATCAGTGGTTAGAGCATGTGCTTTGCATGCAGAATGTCTGGTCCCAGGCAGCATCTCCTGTAGGGACTCCTGACTGAAAACCTGGGGAACTACTACCAGTCGGAGTAGACAATGGTTTGACTTTACTGAAAGCAACTTCCTGTCTTCCTGTGTAAACCAACCCTATAATTAGAACCTTGAGGACTGGAATCTTATTTTATTTCAAGGCGAAGGTCAGTGGCAGAGCAACTGCTTTGCATGCAGAAGGTCCCAGGTTTCAGTTCCCAGGAATAAGGCAGCTTCCTGGGTTCCTGTCTTTGTACACGCCGCTTTTTCATCCAGCTGGAAAAGCTTGCCGAAACAAAAACGTCTCCGGTCGTTTCCAGAAATTACAGATCGCAGGCACCTGTCACAGCTCAACAGGGATGCTGTTCCACAAAACACGGAACAAGCACACTTTTCTACCCAATTTTACCTAGCGTGCACATTTTTTTAAACAAAGGTGTGTTTTTTTTCTCTCCCCCCCCACCCGCCAAATAAAATGCTGTTTTCAATTATGTGCACCTTTTGCATGTTTTTGCCTAATACGTTCTTTTTAAAAAAACCTGCTGTTGCTGATGAGCTGCATTGCAAAAGTCAAAGAAGCACGGGTTTCAAAGGATAGGTGCTCTTTCAATTCACATATTGCTTGGAGAAGTGTGAATAAGGCATGCGGCCCCTGGAGGGTTGGCTCTAGGTCAATGTGGCCCTTGGCTTGAAAGAGTTTAGCCATTCCTGTAATAAAAAAACAAGGCAGGGCAGACCTATTCATCCATCATTCTGTGGCCCAAAGCAATCTGAAGGAGACCCTGCTTCTCCTGCCTTTCGCACACAGAATTGTATCCTGTGCTAGTCCTACTTGCTGTAGACTCATTCCGCCTTAAATCATAGATCTGTAAAGTTGTGTGGGACTCTGAGGGTCATCTAGTCCAACCCCCTGGCAATGCAGGAATCACAGCTAAGGCACCCCTGACACATATATTTTGAACCGAGAGCTAAGCACCTTTGTGAACGATTGTGTAAGATGCTTGATGTAGAAGACCCAGCGAAGATCCCATACTTGCTCTCTGACTCTGACAAGTTCATGACAGACAACGTTGCAAGGTTCATGATTGCGATTGAGAAGAACGTTAATCAAAGAAAATATGGTGGGCTGTAAAGTCCGCTTGGCAATGTAATATAGAAACTTATTTGTGTAGGTCTGCATTTCAAGGTATAAATGCAGTGCTTTTCTTCTAAAAAAAATATGTTTAGGGGTACTCTCATTTTGACTCAAGAAAATCACCATTTTGTGATTCAAATCGGGGGAAATAAAAATAGCAAATGCAATGAAATTGACTAATCACCATGCTAGATTCCAACTCCTACTTCACACATTAAACGCTCGCTTCTGTCTGAAACTCAGGAAACACCGTGACAGGAAATGAGGCTGCCATCAGTGGTAGCAACGGAACTGACAATTCACCATGCTAGAGAAGAAACAAATTTTTTATTTTGAAAATTTTAGTTTCTTCTCCCATTAGATTCACAATATGTTTAGGGGTATGCGTACCCCTGCATCCCCCCAGAAGAAAGCGCTGTAAAAATGTATCTCTCTTACCATCAGAAAGTTCTTCCTGATGTTTAGTAAGAATCTTCTGACATGTCACTTGAAGCCATTGGTTCAGATCTTACCCTCCAGAGGAACAGAAAACAAGCTGGCTCTGTCTTTGGGTGAACATCCTCTCAGTCTTCTCTCCTCCAGGCTAAGCACACCCAACTCCCTCAAACGTTCCTCATATGGCTTGGTGTCCAGACCCTTGGTCATCACGGTCACACTTCTCTGCACATGAATAAGCAAGGTCCATTCCTTTCAGTGGGTCTACCCTGAGTATAAATTTGCTGGAAAGAGAGAAGCATTGTTAGTTTATGTAGACTGACAGAGAAGGCTAAAATCAACCGGCTTCTGTCTCTGGCCCTTCCCACCAGTGGCATGTGGCCCACAAAAGAGAATGTTTTTTTTGTTCTGTATGCTACCATTCAGTGGATTTGTAACTGGCTGACTGACCGAACCCAAAGGGTGCTCATCAATGGCTCCTCTTCATCCTGGAGAGAAGTGACTAGTGGGGTGCCACAGGGTTCTGTCTTGGGCCCAGTCTTATTCAACATCTTCATCAATGACTTGGATGATGGGCTTGAGGGCATCCTGATCAAGTTTGCAGATGACACCAAATTGGTAGGGGTGGCTAATACCCCAGAGGACAGGATCACACTTCAAAATGACATTAACAGATTAGACAACTGGGCCAAAGCAAACAAGATGAATTTTAACAAGGAGAAATGTAAAGTACTACACTTGGGCAAAAAAAATGAAAGGCACAAATACAGGATGGGTGACACCTGGCTTGAGAGCAGTACATGTGAAAAGGATCTAGGAGTCTTGGTAGACCACAAACTTGACATGAGTCAACAGTGTGATGCAGCAGCTAAAAAAGCCAATGCAATTCTGGGCTGCATCAATAGGAGTATAGCGTCTAGATCAAGAGAGGTAATAGTACCACTATATTCTGCTCTGGTCAGATCTCACCTGGAATACTGTGTCCAGTTCTGGGCACCACAGTTCAAGAAGGATACTGACAAGCTGGAACGTGTCCAGAAGAGGGCAACCAAAATGGTCAAAGGCCTGGAAACAATGCCTCATGAGGAACGGCTTAGGGAGCTGGGTATGTTTAGCCTGGAGAAGAGAAGGTTAAGGGGTGATATGATAGCCATGTTCAAATATATAAAAGGATGTCATATAGAGGAGGGTGAAAGGTTGTTTTCTGCTGCTCCAGAGAAGCGGACACGGGGCAATGGATTCAAACTACAAGAAAGAAGATTCCACCTAAACATTAGGAAGAACTTCCTGACAGTGAGAGCTGTTCGGCAGTGGAATTTGCTACAAAGGAGTGTGGTGGAGTCTCCTTCTTTGGAGGTCTTGAAGCAGAGGCTAGACAGCCATCTGTCAGGAATGCTTTGATGGTGTTTCCTGCTTGGCAGGGGGTTGGACTGGATGGCCCTTGTGGTCTCTTCCAACTCTATGATTCTATGTGATCCTCTGGCTGAAAATCTCCCCCAACATTGCTCTAACAGGATGGATAACTTTCATGGTGGACCCTTTTACCCCTCTGTCATTGTTTGAACTTGGACAGGTCATCTTCATTGCAGTGGATTGGACTAGATGACTTTCCGACTCGACAGCGCTACGATTCTGTGAGACGCTGGGGTTCTGACTTGCAGTGAGAGCTCATTTCCGCAAGGACCTGGCTGTGCCTGCGCTTAGAATTCCTCCCGTTCAGCAATATCCTTTTGATATTGCTCTATAAACTCACGCCCTCCCTGAAGCCTTGAATCTGCTACGCGTTGGCAGGGTGGGAGAAGAAGACAGTTTCTCTCCCCCCTCCCTCTTCCTGTCTCCGGTGGCGTAGGGCCATTTCTCTTTTCAAGTCACCACAATGCCACTGGGACCTGAATCACCTCCATGCGGGAGGCGAGGGTCTAGGATTTTGCCAATGATCGCAGTTGCCTTTCAACTCTGAGCCTACTTTCCTCCTGCTGGTAAGCAGGAAGGGGGGGGAAGAGACAGGTTTGCACTCTCCTGCTTGGAATGGAGCCAACTAATAATTCATAAAGTGACACAGAGAGGAGGTTGCCAGATCTTTTGAAGACAGGCTTGGCTGTCTTCACCCACGACCGTGGGAAGGTGATCGCAAAGTATGGAAAGAAGACCTCCGCTCAAGGACACTTTCCAGAACTGCAGGAGGTTGTCACATCAGTCCTGCTGATGAAGTTATAAGCAGCCCAGCAAAGGCAGCAAAATACAGGAATCCTTCCAGCCCTTATGCATGGTGGGAGGACTGTAACTCAATGTAGAGCACCTGCTTTGAATGCAGAAGGTCGCAAGTTCAACCTTCAATGGCATCTCCAGGTAGGACCAGGAAGGCCTGAAATCCTGGAGAGCTACGGCCAGCCAGCCATCAACCCCATCGTGTTATTTGTGTGCTGCCTTTACATAGTTAAAACTATGCTTGAGGCAGCTTGCGAGGTAAAGATAAGCAAACATAAGCAAAGTCGTCATCAACGATAAATAAAACACATCAGAAAGGGCACAACCAAACTGAGCCGTTTCCACGTAAATCGTAAGGTCTAAAAATAAAGATGCAAATAATTAGTATCAACAACAGCAACGGAAAACCATAAAGTCTGTTCAGCAATCTCAGCTTTTGTAGCTGGAGTCAGTCGGGCCTCCGCCCTTCCAGGCCAGGAGGGGGAAAACCTGCAAGGCAGGGATCAGGTCTTCCAGGACAGGACTCACAGCCGAGATGTAGACCAGAGCTTCCCAAACCTTTCATGTTGGCGACACACTTTTTAGGCATGCACCATTTCGCAACACAGCAATTCAGTTTTACTAGCAAACTAGAGGTTAAACTAACCCCTTTCCAGCCCCAGGAGGAGCGTGGGGGGGGGGGTGTTGGCGCAACACAGCTACACACTGCAGCCGACACACTAAAGTGTCATGACGCAAAGTTTGGAAAGCTCTGATGTAGACAATATGGAACTAGACTGATCAATGGGTTGGAAATGGTTCCTGATCTAAAAGGCCACAAGTGAGCCATGCCCTGTTATATCATGCGACACACTGCCTTGGTCATCTTCAGCTAAGTCCTACACAGAGTAGACCCATTGAAAGGAATGGACCTAAGTTAGTTATTTCTTATGATCACATTTTTCTGTAAAGGTAAGTTTTTAAAATAAGAACATAAGAAGTGTTCTTCTGGATCAGGCCAGTGATCCCCCAAGCAGGATACCGTCCCCTGCTGTGATTTCCAGCAAATAGAGTGTAGAAGCCTTTGGCCGTGAAGGCACATCATGACTTGTAGCCACTGATAACATTCTCCCATGAATTTCTCCAATCTTCTTTTAAAGCCTTCGAGGTTGGTGGCCATCACAGTCATGTTCGGGAGCAAGTTCCACAGGTGTAACAAAGTGGGGAAGTTTTGAATAGTATATATTGGCAAAGTGCAGATAATAAATTAAAATAGTAGAAAGGTAGCCTACCTAGGAGAAAACTCTGATCCTAAACCTCTGCTACCTTTGGGGATACGTTTGGGAGAAGAAAAGGCTAAGGAGTAAACCCTACACAGGTCCGGAATGGAGTCCCTAAGGCGGTTGGATGGCACCTCGTACTCCTCCTTCCGGCAACTCCTGCAGCCAAGCTGTTGCCAAATATATTGCTCTGCTTTCCTTTGGACCACATCAGCGAGGCTGAGGGGAGGGTCTTGTCATGTGGGCAGAAAAAGGACCCCCAGACCCGCTTCCTGGCCTTGCACCCCAGGGAGGTCGCTTCGGTGCTGCTAACCCAGTGGTTTGACTCCATTGTCTCTCAAGACAGATGGATGCCAACCAATAGTAGTAATGGTTGACATGTGCCATTTAAGGTAAGACGAGGAATATGCAGGAGAAATGATTTCGAGGAGATGTGGAAGGTGTTTGTAGAATTTGCACTGTTAAAACAGAAAGGGGTCAAACCGTCGCAAGAGGTGTTGAAATTTTGGGAGGTTGATATAAGAAGCTATGATTTGGAAGATGATTTTGTATTTCATAAGAATAAGTTTTATGATATAAGATTGGTAGACTATAATTGAAAGATTAAGATTAGATGTAAAGATTTAGATTTTACAATGTTATAAAGTTACTAAAGAAGATTTGAAATGAACGCACAAGAGAGGGCGAGAGGAGGTCCCAAGTAAGAATTGAAAGATGTGAAGGATTTTTAAATAATTGTTGTTTTTTTTTGTGTTGGGTGTATTGTGTTGTCAAGGGGAGGTGGGTATTTGTAATTGGCTTAATTTGGAAAATCCAATAAATTAATTTTTTTTAAAAAGAAAAAGAAATTTGGGGAGGTTGGATAGTTAGAATGGAATGGTCTCAGTGGTGGGGTGCACATTTTTATTATTATTTATTTATGATTGTTACTTTGTCAAAATAAAATTGTGTGTGTGTGTGTGTAGTAATGGTAATAATAATAATAATAATAATAATAATAATAATAATAATAATAATAATAATTAGACCCAAACTGCTATTCTCAGACACTGTGGACATTGTTCCATCAGCAGTGTTGAAATAAGAGTCAACCACCTGTCTGTTTGAATTTTGTACGTGGAAAGGGGCCATCTTGTTCTTTGCCTCAGGCAGCAAAGCGTCTTGCGCCGGCCCTAACAGCTTGGCGGGTGTTGCTGCGGATCTTGAAAGCACTGTGTGGGTTGATTTAGGCTCGCGTATTTTCCTCTCGCCAAAAGGGGCTGAGAAACGTCATTCTTAGCACTCCTTCCTAACTCTGATCTGGAAAGACGCAACTGCCCGGGCTCCTGCATGAAGATTTTTGTTTTCAAAATCCATTTGAATTTGCAAGGAAGGGATGCATTCGGCTCACTGGCTCATCCTCCCCAGCTCCTTCATGTAATTATGAGAAGTAGCGAGTGTCGGGTGAGGTTCAGGGGGCCACCGGCAATTGGATGCATTATTCATTGTTCTCCAAGAACAAGATGCTTCCCATCCAGGTCTGCATGCTGATTCCTTTTGAAAAATGATCATCATAATAAGAGCCGCAGGGGAAAAAAAACTGTTTGGGATATGTTTCTTCTTTTTCCTCCCTTAATGGTCCAACTTTCTCAGCCAAGCCTGGCCAATTAGCAGAGTCCCGGAAAGCACCAGGGCTTGACACTTGCACAAGGAGGACCCCAGCCAACACCCGTGGTTGGCTTAGGGAGAATTGCCTTCATCTGAAACAAACACATATGAAAAACAAAATAAAAAATTCTTTCCAGTAGCACCTTAGAGACCAACTAAGTTTGTTCTTGGTATGAGCTTTCGTGTGCATGCACACTTCTTCAGATACACTGAAACGGAAGTCACCAGATCCTTAAATATAGTGAGGGAGTGGGGAGGGGTATTACTCAGAAGGTTGGTGGGAATGGGTGATCAGCTGATAGGTGTGGAAAACCTGTTGACGACTCTTAACGGCTGCAATTAGTCTTGCAGGGAAAGGCAAGGGGTGATATGGCTAAAGATAGCTTTGTTATGTATAATGAGATAAGAATCCAATGTCTTTGTTCAGACCAGGTTTCTCCATGGTTTTAAGTTTGGTGATTAGTTGCAATTCAGCCACTTCTCTTTCCAGTCTATTTCTGAAATTTCTTTGTATTAAGACAGCTACTTTGAGATCTTTTATAGAATGTCCTGGGAGATTGAAGTGTTCTCCTACTGGTTTCTCTGTCTTGTGAATCCTGATATCAGATTTATGTCCATTTATCCTTTGGCGTAGGGTTTGGCGTAGAGTTTTGTTTTGCCCCCCTTAAGTCAGATTTCAGCATTCGACTCTGAAACGTCGACTTGAGAATCTCAACTTGGCGATGTGTCCAGGGCCGGATTTAGGTTTGATGAGGCCCTAAGCTACTGAAGGTCATGGGGCCCTTTATATATCCAGCTGTCCTTTGTCAACAACAAATTGTCGCTGTTTTGTGTGTGTTGAATATATGCTATATGCTAATTTATGGACCTAATAGGTATCTAAAGCCATTTGCACATAACAAAATATGTATTTTATCAAAGTAATTCTAATATATGTTATATATACAGGTAAAACTCAAAAAAATAGAATATCGTGGAAAGGTTCATTTCTTTTAGTAATTCAACTTAAAAGGTGAAACTAATATACGAGATAGACTCTTGACATGCAAAGCGAGATATGTCAAGCCTTTATTTGTTATAATTGTGATGATTATGGCATACAGCTGATGAGAACCCCAAATTAACAATTTCAATTTTGGGGTTTTCATCAGCTGTATGCCATAATCATCACAATTATAACAAATAAAGGCTTGACATATCTCGCTTTGCATTTCATGAGTCTATCTCATATATTAAACTCCAGTAGCTAATGAAAACAATTGCTTACGTAAATGGACTTTTCAACAATATTCTAATTTTTCGAGTTTCGCCTGTATATTCTATATTATTTATTATGGACCTAATAGGTATCTAAAGCCATTTGCACATAACGAATAGGAGCCTACACAACACAAAACACTGTTGCTGTATGCAGGTTTTATTTTGTTTTTTATCTTATATTTTGGAAATGTACATCCAGGTTTTTTTCCTTTAAATTTTTTGGGGGCTCCTAAGAGAGAGCTCTGGTGGATGCGGGTGGCGCTGTGGGTTAAACCATAGAGCCTAGGGCTTGCTGATCAGAAGGTCAGCGGTTCGAATCCCCGTGACGGGGTGAGCTCCCGTTGCTCGGTCCCAGCTCCTGCCCACCTAGCAGTTCGAAAGCACGTCAAAGTGCAAGTAGATAAATAGGTACCACTCCAGCGGGAAGGTAAACAGCGTTTCCATGCGCTGCTCTGGTTTGCCAGAAACGGCTTAGTCATGCTGGCCACATGACATGGAAGCTGTACGCCGGCTCCCTCGGCCAATAAAGCGAGATGAACGCCGCAACCCCAGAGTCGTCCGCGACTGGACCTAACGGTCAGGGGTCCCTTTACCTTTACCTTTACTCTCATTTTGGCTCAAGAAAACCACCACTTTATAGTTCAAATCAGGGAAAATAAAGACAGTAAATGGACAAAAGTACAAAATGTTTAGGGGTACGAGTAGGTACCCCTGCATCCCCCCAGAAAATAGTACTGTACTGCCTTTATCCTGGTTTAGAAGTTAATTACTGAAATCCTCCTCCTTCCCAACCCTCCATCTCTGTCACGCCACCCTCCTCCTTCAAAGCACTGCCAGTTTTACTCATCCCCAGCCTGACAAAACCATGTCACCCCCCAAAACCTGCAAAGAAACTGGCAGGAATTCTTTCCGTTTCTCCTTCACTTGGAGAGGAACACTTGTCAGCAAAAGCTGGGCTAATCCTTTTCCTAACTCTTCAAAGCTGTCCAGCCCCCCCCTCACACACACACACTGTCACCCCGCCCCCTCCTTCAGGAGACACCAATGAAAAGCAGGCGCCTCTCCTTTGATGTCAAGTCCCCTTTCAAATTCTGGCTGCAAAGCCTTGACTTTTTGAAATGGGAGAGAGATTTGTTTCAGATCAGCTTCTCTCTCTGCTCTGCCTTCTAAACTCTCCTGGGTGAACTTTGGCCGCCTTCGGCTTCAATATTGCTGCCTGCCGCCCTGATCTCTGTGCAGTGGGAGACTCCCAGAGGCTGTGGCATCTTTAGGGTATCTGGTTGTGTTCACACATTTACTCAACCCGAGCCTAGGGTGGAAGGACTCACAACATTGACACGCACAACAGATCTTGCTTCTCCGTTAGCTTTGGCTATGGATCCAGCACAGAGCAAGCAGGTCTCTGGGTCTCCAGCTTCCAGCCTGTTTCCAGCTCAGCTCATACACACACAACTCTGCTTTTGTTCTCCTACCTATAGCGCTGTGTCACTCACCGGATCATCACCGTGTCATGGTGAGTGGGCTTGCACGTTCCTGTGACCCTTGTGAGCGAAGCCATTGGGAGTTTCATACTCCCAGCAGGGTCACCCAAGGTGGTAAGGTCAAAGGGAAGGAGCTAGACAAAGACTGATCCAAGAAGCCCTCAATGGCAGAACAGGCGGAAGATAACAAGCAATATGTTACAATGGCTGTGAAGGCAGATAAAGGCTGCAGCAGATAAGAATCTACTGGTTGTCATGATACCCATGCCATCGGAACAGAGCCTTACTGCAAAGACTGTGCGTTGGTCAGCGTGCATTGATCCACACACATAAAACAAATTCACGCATGGGTGTCTTCCAGAAAAAGACAGAGCCTAGGGCTTGCCAATCAGAAGGTTGGCGGTTCGAATCCCCGCAACGGGGTGAGCTCCCGTTGCTTGGTCCCTGCTCCTGCCAACCTAGCAGTTCGAAAGTGTGGGATGTAAATACAGAGCAGTCAAAACACAACATTGCTAGAGTGGACATGAAGGTAACTCATTCCTACCTGGACTGAGTAAACTTCCTCTGTGACCAGAAGTGGGTGTGGTCTCACCTGGGAACAAGATCCCTAGACCAGTCACCATTTTCTCCTCGTCTCTTCAAGGAGCAACAAGCATGTTCTCCTGGCTCTCAGCCAAGAGAACAAAGGGAGCTACTTATCCCTATGGAAGTAGCAACCACATGTAAATACTTTTTACTAAGCAAGCCTGCCTTCTGAGAAACACTGTGTAACTCAGGAAGAATGTGAGTAAACTCTTTTTATTCATTTAAGATACATTGTGTCGTGTGCAGTCTTTTAAGAGGGATATAGGGGAATCAGACCAGGAATATATACAGTATATTATTTTAGGCTTTAGCAAGCCTGTGCAAGCGCATCTACTGTGTGTGTGTGTGTGTTTTAAAAGGGAATGAAACTCTGCTAAGTTTGGAGCTTGCTAACACAAGCTGGGATAGGATATATCTGACAATATATCCTCATCCACGTTCCTAATCATTCCCACAGAAAGCACGTCAAAGTGCAAGTAGATAAATAGGTACCACTCTGGCGGGAAGGTAAACGGCATTTCCGTGCGCTGCTCTCGTTCGCCAGAAGTGGCTTTTTCATGCTGGCCACATGACCCGGAAGCTGTACGCCGTTCCCTTGGCCAATAAAGCCGCAACCCCAGAGTCGTCCACGACTGGACCTAATGGTCAGGGGTCCCTTTACCTTTACATGTGAACATAATTCCTGGTTTCCTGACATCCTCTCCAAAAGAACACCGAATATTCCTTGTTTATTTGATTTCATCTGACTGGTGTTAAATACCACTCTTTAATACCACCTATACCCCAGCCTGCCTGCCTGCCCCTCATTATTAAGCCTAGCTCAGCAGTGAGGAACCTCTGCATTAGACTACTGCAGTGTGCTTTTTGTGGGACTGCCCTGGGACTTCAGACGGTGTAGAGTGCAACAGCCACACTGCTGGTACACTGGGTGCAAACAGCTCCACTGCCTGCCTATCTCCTACCGAGCCAGGCTCAAAGTCCTGGTGTTAACTCACAAAGCCCTGAACAACTTAGGCCCATGGAACCATCAGGTGCCACCTGAACCCCGATATTGCAGCTCAGTCACTGAGATCATCTGCAGGAGCGTCACGAGTCACCCTCTGAATTAGTGAGGCTCATTTAACATCGACACAAAATCAAGCTTTGAGCGTCACCAGCCCAGCCGTGTGGAATCCTCTTCCAGAAGAGATTCAGCCGACATCCTCTCTATTGACCTTTAAACCTTTGCTGAAAATGTTTATATGCCACCAGGCCTGTGCAAGCAGTTAATAAAAGATCCTTCTGTAATGGCGAGTTTAAAATTTCTGCTTTTAAAACTGCATGTGGTTTTTATTGTTTGGTTCTTTTATATAATTGTTGTAAATAGCTCCAGGAGGCAGCAAATATGCGGACGAGATTGCTATTAGTGGCTAATACCAACTTTACTGTACGCTTGTGAAACAAGGACCACTGATAAACGCCACCCCCAACTCCTTGAAAGATTCTACCAATGGTGTCTCTGAAAATTTTTACACATCACTTGGGAAGACAGCAGCAAACTAATGTCAATGTAGTGGAAGAAGCAAAGATCACCAGTGTTGAAGCAATGATTCTTTGACATCAACTCCGTTTGACTGGTCATGCTGTTCGGATGCCCGATTATTGTCTTCCAAAGCAACTACTCTATTCCCAACTTAAGAATGGAAAGCGTAATGCCAGTGGACAACAAAAGCAGTTTAAAGACACTTTAAAGGCAAATCTAAAAAAAGGAAAAGTAGTATAAACTGGGAAACACAGGCCTGCGAGTGCTCCAAATGGAGAAGAGCCTTTACCAAAGGTGCCGTGGGTTTTGAAGACACTCGAACTCAGGACGAAAGGGAGAAACGTGCTAAGTGGAAGGCATGCTTGGCAAACCCTCACCGTGATCAACTCCCTACTGGAAACCTATGTTCCCACTGTGGAAAGCTGTTGAGGATCCAGAATTGGCCTCCACAGTCACTCACAGACTCACTGTTAAAACCGTGTTCATGACAATCTTACTTGGCTACGAATGAGCACCAAATAATAATAATAATAATAATAATAATAATAATAATAATAATAATAATTTTTATTATTTGTACCCCGCCCATCTGGCTGGATCTCCCCAGCCACTCTGGGCGGCTTCCAACAAAAATCAAATACATTAAAATATCACACATTAAAAGCTTCCCTAAACAGGGCTGCCTTCAGATGTCCTCTAAATGTCTGGTAGTTGTCTATCTCTTTGACATCTGAAGGGACGGAGTTCCACAGGGCAGGAAGTGGAGCTGTGGTGTAGTGGTTAAGAGCAGTAGACTCGTAATCTGGGGAACCGGGTTCGCGTCTCCACTCCTCCACATGCAGCTGCTGGGTGACCTTGGGCTAGTCACACTTCTCTGAAGTCTCTCAGCCCCACTCACCTCACAGAGTGTTTGTTGTGGGGGAGGAAGGGAAAGGAGAATGTTAGCTGCTTTGAGACTCCTTCGGGTAGTGAAAAGCAGGGTATCAAATCCAAACTCTTCTTCTTCTTCTTCTTCCCTGTAGCTTTGCTTCTCGCAGTGAGGGAACCGACAGAAGGCCCTCGGAGCTGGACCTCAGTGTCCGGGCTGAACGATGGGGGGTGGAGACGCTCCTTCAGTTATACAGAAGAAAAGAAGAAGAAAAAGCTCTGCCTCCAATGCTTCCAAATACCTGTGTCTGGAAATCTCAAGAGAGGAGTTTGCTGCTGTGCTCAAATCCTGCTTGTGGTCTTCCCACTGGGGCACCTGGGCTAGATGAGCCATTGGCCTGATCCAGCAGGCCTGTCTTATGTTCTTATTGTGATATCGACTGGTGGGCAGCCCCACAGGCCAACCAGATTTGGCCCACAGTTCCATGTCCCCATATTCCTTGCCCTAGCTGGATCATTCCAAAGCTCCCTTATTAGAGAAAAGTTGGGGGGAAAGCAAGCCTTTCTCATTGGCAAATGCACTAAATGTTCCCAGGTCCTCTCCAGGTTTAATGCCCTGAGTAGAAGATGAAACCTTTGCTTGCTACTTTGAAGGCAACCTGATTCTCAGTTACAATGCGGGAGTTCCTAATCTGAATTGCTGATGGCGGAAACTAAGATGCTCCCCTTTGGATCTTGACTTTGTTTTCACGTATTTTGGGGGTAGGGGTGGGGGTGAAATGAGCAGGAGGAACAGCAAAGCGGTACCCTGCCAGCAAACGAGAAGTGCCTTGTTTGCAGACCCCATCAAAGGCCTATCTTATCCCTTAAGGGAGAAAATGGCAGAAATCTTCTCCTGGAGTTCAGGCGGCAAGAAGTGAAAATATTGCTGACTTTTTTTTTTTTTGCATGGGGATTTTGGGGGATGAAGCGAGCAAGCGAGAGACATCAAAGGCGTTTTGCTGCTCAGAAAACAAAAAAGAGGGTTGGAGGCACAAAAAGGAGCTGTTAAGGTGCTGGTTTTGCTTTTTTTCCCCGATGCAGCAAAAATAAATAAATACAAAAACAGGTTTGTTTGAGGGGTTGCATGTGGGTGGAAAACAGCACGAGCCAGTTAGCTCTGGAGAGGCAGTGTTGCGTAGGGGTTAGAGTGTCAGGCTAGCACCTGGGAGAGACAAGGGTTCAATTCCCCCACTCGGCCATGACACTCACAGTCACTGCCTCTCAACCTCACAAGGTTGTTGCGGGGATTAAATGAGGAGGAAGGGAAAACATGCATGCTACCCGGAGTGCCATGGAGAAAACAGGTGGGGTGCAAATGCTTGTGGGTTTCCCTTTGAGGCAGCTGGTTGGCCACTGTGAGAACAGGATGCTGAATTAGATGGGCCACGGACATGGACGTAGCCAGGATATATGTTAGTGGGGGAAGGCCCCACCCCTGTCATCATCCTCTGTCTGGCTCTGTCCGGCAGATTCGGAATGAAATGTCTCAACAACAGTTGCTTTAAATTCCTTTCCTTTCACCCCCAAGCACTCAGAAAAATCTGTCAAAATCTTTCCACAATTTCTACTTTTAGTTAAGTATTTCTCTTTATTTACTTGGTTTAGGGAGGAGAAAGCTCCTTCCGGTTGCACCTATGGCCCCTGGCCTGATCCAGCTGCAGGGCTCTTTTTAGGTTTACATGGACCCTCCATGAGCAAAGGCAGTCTACCTCCAGAGTCGCTGGGAATCACTGTTGTCTTCAGGTCCTGGCTGAGGGTTTCCTGTGATAGACATCCGGTTGACCACTGTGAGAACAGGTTGCTGAACTAGATGGGCCATTGGGCTGATCCCACAGGGCTCTTCCCTCCTCCACACTTTATCCTCCCAACAGCCCTGCCAGGTAGACCCCAGCAATGAACGAGCCAGACCATGGGGATGCCATTCCAGAACGAGCCGAGCACCTTGAGAGCTTTGCTGAACAGAATTCCCAGTCCCTGAAGTGATCCCAGAGTTGAAGGAAGTTTCTTTTTCCAACTCGGAACTTTGTCTGACTCGAGCGCCGACCGCTTTGACCTTAGTTGCGCACGGAATCTCCTCGGAGGCTGCAGCTACAAGATACAGAGTACGCACATCCCCCTCCTCACAATTCTTTGCGGGGCAGGATTAAAATAAATACATCCACCTCCAGTGCTTTTGCGCTCAGGATCCTATGGGGAAATCTGAAAGGGAATGTGCATGTTTGCTTGCGGTTTATCAAAACCCGTTTGCCTAGCTACCGTGCAGAGTGTAAGATTACAGCAAACACTTCTGCCAGCTCCCAGCCGCCACATGCACACACTCAATTGTGCATGCCCCGTGGTGAGCAGGAGTTTTGTTTCAGATTGAGGTTAAATCCTGACAAGACAGAAGTACTGTTATGGGGGGACAGGGGGCGGGCGAGTGTGGGAGACTCCCTGGTCCTGAATGGGGCAACTGTGCCCCTGAGGGGGCAGGTGCACAGCCTGGGAGTCTTTTTGGACTCACAGCTGTCCATGGAGGCACAGGTCAATTCTGTGTCCAGAGCGGCAGTCTACCAGCTCCATCTGGTACACAGGTTGAGACCCTACCTGCCCACAGACTGTCTCACCAGAGCGGTGCATGCTGTGGTAATCTCCCGCTTGGACTACTGCAATGCGCTCTACGTGGGGCTACCTTTGAACGGGACCCGGAAACTGCAATTAATCCAGAGTGCGGTAGCTAGGCTGGTGACTGGGAGTGGCCACCGAGACCATGTAACAACAGTCCTGAAAGTCCTACATTGACTCCCAGTACGTTGACTCCAAGCACAATCCAAAGTGTTGGTGTTGACCTTTAAAGCCCTAAACGGCCTCGGTCCAGTATACCTGAAGGAGCGTCTCCACCCCCATCGTTTAGCCCAGACACTGACATCCAGCTCTGAGGGCCTTCTAGCAGTTCCCTCACTGGGAGAAGCGAAGTTACAGGAAACCAGCAGAAGGACTTCTCGGTAGTGGCGCCCGCCCTGTGGAACGCCTTCCCATCAGATGTCAAGGAAATAAACAACTATCTGACTTTTAGAAGACATCTGAAGGCAGCCCTGTCCAATGAAGTTTTTAAAGGCTGATGTTTTATTGTGCTTTTAATATTCTGTTGGGAACCGCCCAGAGTGGCTGGGGAGACCCAGCCAGATGGGCAGGATAGAACCTTTTGATCAACCTTTTGATCGGCAAGCCCAAGGCTCAGTGGTTTAGACCACAGCGCCACCCACGTCTCTCTAGTGCCCCCCCCCCAAAGACACTTCTTAATTGTATTTCAGTGCAACAATTACTTTGATAAAATACATATTTTGTTATGTGCAAATGGCTTTAGATACCTATTAGGTACATAAATTAGCATATAGCATATATTCAACACACAAAAAACAGTGACAATTTGTTGTTGACAAAGGACAGCTGGCATATAAAGGGACCCATGACCTTCAGTAGTTTAGGGCCTCATCAAACCTAAATCTGGTCCTGCTTCTGGATGCCAGTTGCTGGGAATCACAAGTGGGCAGACCTCGAATCCTGCTTTGTGAGGGTATCTGCTTAGCCACTGTGAGAACAGGATGCTAGACCCACCAGGTCATCCAGCAGGCCTCTTCTCATGTTGTTATGAAGATGACAGTCACTGACCACCAACACCCCTAGACTGGTTGTAAGAAGCGGGTAGGCAGGTGGTGTGTGTGTGGCTGAAGACAAATGAGCTTAGAACCATAGAATTGCAGAGTTGGAAGGGACCCCCAAGGGTCATCTAGTCCAACCCCCTGCAATGTGCCCCACTTGCCCCAAGGAACCAGTGACGAAGGCGACCCTCCCTTTGTCAGTGCAGTGCATCGCAAGTCACTCCACCTGCATGCCTCCTCACCAAATCGACGCCCGCTGGCATAGGAAGGGCGGGGCGTAGGGGGCGGGGCACCCCGGGCAGCGCGATCCTGGTAGGGTTCCATCTCGGCTGCCCCCACCCACCCGTGCCGCGCACTCCACCCCCAGAACACACGTCCCGCCCCCAGAACCTGTGCCACGCCCCTGCGAGAGGCACGCCCCGCCCCAGAACACGCACCAGCCCCACCCCCGCCTGCTTCCCGCCCCCGGTGCCAGAGCATGAAGCTCCGCCACTATCAATGCCTCCTGCAGCTACCACGGCATCCTCATGCCAGGCACACATTCCAAAACTCACTCGATGGCCCTTTCCTCCAGACCCTTTTGCCTCAGATTACAGTATCTCACCTACAAACTCCTCCCTGGCCCAAAACGTTTCCTCTTCGCTTCTCTCAGTTGCTAGTTAAGGGTGTTTTCCAGGAACCAAGCAAGAGAGGATGAAACAGCCTCCGAACTATCAGTGAGAAGCGAATCCCATTTAAAGACCATCTCTTGCTTCTCTCCACATGTTGTTTTCACATTGCTTATTTGCTTTAGATTCTCTCTCAATATATAGGCTCATGGCAGCTTACAGATAGAAACAAGAACTGCTAAAAACATAGAAAGGGCAATCATTAAAAAAAAAAACACAATTAAGCATTAATGGAATTAAAACCATATAAATTAGGGTTGCCATATTATTAAAAGTGAAAATCTGGACACAAAAGTTGTTGAGCTTTTGCAAAATCTCAAACAAACAAAAAAATGAAGGTTTTTGAGCTATTTTTTTAGGAAATTCGCCAAGAAAATCAACACTTCCAACATGGGTTGCCATATGCCCGGGTTTCCCCAGACATTTCTACCCATCTTCGGAAATCCCGTCCCCCTGATAAATCCCGGATATGTCCGGGAAATTCGGGACATATGGCAGCGCTAATATACATATATAAAATCCCTGTAAAGCATGCAAATGATTATGATAAAAAAGAGCACAGTCTGGTGTGAGCAGCAGCTTTCAAGAACTGCAGCTTTCCAGGGACTTTGACCTCTTTGACAGAGTTCAGGAATAGCAGGGCCTATTAAACTTCCTGTGTTTCAGATGGCGTTGCCAGTGGATCTCAAGGCTTGTGAGGAGAAAGTGAAAGAAGAGTCCCAGTTCAATGACCTAAAAGCCTTTGAACAGGGGTGGGGAAACATTTTCAGCCTGGGAGGTGGACTCAGCCCCTCCCCCTACTTGGTCAAGCTTCCAGCAGAAACAATTCTAAGTGGAGCAACTGATATTGTCTTGGTACAGTAGGATACAATCCAGCCAGGAAATATGCCCAGAGTTTTCTACAAATGCACATGTGTCTCTCCATCTCTAGGCAATCAAGAGGCATTATCCCAATTCAGGGCCTCATCCTAGCCAGGCAAAAGCTCTTGAGCCGTGTGCAACAGTGTGTCCCTATTTTCCCACGACAGTCCCGGATTTGCAGAAGCCGTCCCAGTTTCTGACTTGATCCTGAAATGTCCAGTTTTTCCTTAGGTCACCCCTATTTTCATCAGAGAAATACCGGAGGGTATGGAGTTATGTGACCCACCCGAGCCAAGGAGATAAGAAGCTATACAACCTTTAGATGACATCTCAAGGCAGCCCTGTATCACATTCCGCGATAGCTCAGTTGGTTAGTGCACAGTGCTGATAACGCCAAGGCTGCAGGTTTGATCCCTGTATGGGGCGGCTGCCTCTTCCTGCAATGAAGGGGGTTGAACTAGATGATCCTTAGGGTCCCTTCCAACTCTACAATTCTATGATTCCATGAAATCAGAAACCAGGACGGTTTCTGCAAATCTAGGACTGTCCCCGAAAAATAGAGACACTTGGGAGGGTCTGGAGGCAGAGCATAGCCATTGTGCTAAGCAGCCATCAATAGCATCAGCATCCGTGATTTGATCCAATACTCTTTTAAAGCAAGCCATCCTTTTTTCCTGCTGGAGTGAGTTCCATAGTTTAACAATACATTGCCTGAAAAAAATGTTTATTAGCCGAGTCCGAAAAGTGAGCACTGAAGGAGAAATCCATAATCAGTGACCAGCTCCTATCAGCTTGGGGAAGTCTATTTTTTTACAGGCACCTGTTCCTTTTCTCTTCCTACTTCCTCTTAGCTTTCCAAAGCTTCCTCTCTTGTTTACAGAAGCTTGGTAAACTAAACCCCCATTTGGGAGACTCTGTCTTGTCTGCTTGCTTTGTTTTCCACTTAATACACACAAACACACACACACACATCCCGTGTCACCTGTGTCCGGCCCGGCCCACCTTGTTCAAATATGCAAACCTCCTATGGTAAGCAGACACCTGGCATACAGAGAGGGAGGGAGGGAGGGAGAGAGACCAGCTGAGGAGCCTGCGGTGTTCTCTACCTGTCCGACAGGTAAAAGTCACCTTCCTGGGAGTCAGGCCTTGGCCGCTTGGAGCCAGCCCCGCTCAGGAAATAATTAACCTCAGATTTCTCGCATTCCTGAGCACCCAGCGTGGTATGGAAGAATGACCCCCGGCGTCCAGGTAAGCGGAGAGCAGACCTCAGAAATGCAGCTGGCTGCGAGGGTGGCCCTCTCGGCCGCCGCCTTCCTCCTACTGACTTTGGCGTACAGATATTACAAGTCTCGAGTGCCCTGCGGCAGCCAGCAGGGAGCCGGCGGGGAGAGAGACAAGGGCAGCAAAGACGCAGAGGGGACGGAGAGCATGGTCTGCCCCAGGGAGGAAGAACTGCCTCCTGGACTGAGGCACCGGTGGGTCAACAGCAAGGGTGAGAAGCCGAACCACAGGGCAGGGGGTAGCCCTCCGCTTCAGACACCTGGGCCTGCAGTCTTTGGGGAATCTGGAAGGCAAGATAAACCTGCCTGCAGAGAGCCAGATGGGGAAAGAGAGGTGAAGAAACAGGAGAAGGAGAGGATGAATCACCTGGGAAGCGGGCTGCCACCAGACCGAAAACTCTCGGTGGCAGAAGCGGAGAAGGGAGGGGAGATTTATAGTGCTGTCCTCAGCAACGGAAACAGTGCCGGAGTCACAGAGGCTGCAAGGGAGTCAGAGGGCAGGTTGCCTTCTCTGGGTTTGCTCTCCCCAGGAGGCGGCGTCTGCAGCTTGAATGGCAGCCACAAGGATGTCAGCTCTGCAGAAGATGGACTTTGCCTGGCTGCTCAGGAGAAGGGATCTGGGCATGCAGCACCTCACCCTGCAGATGAGAATGGCTCCACCTTAGGAGGAGGGAGAAGTGATCCGCCTGGAGAAGAGGAGAGGCAGCATCTAGCCCCGACCCAAGGGGAGCAGGAGAGGACCCACCCGTCGTTCCATGCCACTTCTGACATGGGCCTGAAGATGAACCACAGCCATGCTGGGTCACACACCACATACATGTTCTCCTCCGTGGCCCAAGTTCAGGTGGAGGAGAGCCTTGTTAAAGAGCGGAAGCTCCAGGAGAACAGCAACGGGCAACCAGCGGTCCCTGGACCCAGCCTGAGAGGCAAAGTCTATGACTACTACGTTCAGTCCATCTCCCAGTCAGTCTTGAAGGAAATGCCTTCCTGCGCCAGCCTGGGCACCCAACCATTTTCTCAGCTACCTGTGATCAACATCCCTGATGCCTCTGAGGAGCGGTTGGGTCAGGAATCAGCCCAAACCTCAGCAGCAGAAGATGACCCTGCTCTTCCTCATCTTATCCAGGATGAGACAAAGCCACAGCAACCTGGGAGCCAGGATGAGGCTGCTGTCCAAGAAAAGAGGTCCAAGAAACCTCCAGGACCTGGAGCTGGCAGCATCAGCCGGAAAGACAGCCTCCATCGAATCATAGACAACCCAGAGCTTCAGGTCCCTATGGAAGGGTTTGGCTGTCTGGCTTCTGGGTTGTCAGGATTGGACACACCACCTCTCAGCTCCCTCCGCTCCAGCTCCGTTTCTTCACTGGTCGGGTCCATGCAGAGTCTCCAAAGCGACACAAGTGAGGAACCCACAGTGGAGCTGGTGGCTGGCGCCAAGTTCTTCCACATCCCACTCAGCTCAGAGTCCTCCATCGACATCCACCTGGACCTGGGGAACTGCTACGAAGTCTTGTGTACGGCCAAGAAGCAGAAGCTGGAGAGGCTCCGGGAAGCAGCCTACAAGGTCATGAGCGACAACTACCTCCAGGTGCTCAGGACCCACGCAATCTACAGCCGCCTCAACGGCATGGAGAGGGACCTGATCCTGCAGCGGAGGATGCGGGGCCAGAAGTACGTGACTGTGGCGGATGTCAGCTCTCAGGATGAGAGCCAGCATGCGAGCAGGCTCTGCTACTACGACGACCAAAAGGATACCTGGCACCTATTGACTCACGTACCTCTGGAAGTCGTATCCAAGGGTTGTGCCATGTGTAGCATGTTCAATTACCTCTTTGTGGCGGCCGGCTGCGAAGGACGGGGGAGGCGCCAGAAGCCGTCCAACCGGGTTTTCTGCTACAACCCTTTGACCAACATCTGGCGCGAGATCTGCCCGCTGAACCAAGCCAGGCCGCACTGCAAGCTGGTTGCCTTGGACGGCTACCTGTACGCCATTGGCGGGGAGTGCCTCTACACCGTCGAGCGCTATGACCCGCGCCTGGACCGCTGGACCTTCGCCGCCCCGCTGCCCAACGATACCTTCGCCGTGGCCCACACTGCCACGGCGTGCGATGGGGAGATCTACGTCACGGGGGGCACTCTGCGCTACATGCTGCTGAGATACGTTGGGCAGACGGATACGTGGAAGTTCAGCCTCACCGGTGGAAGCAAAGACCGGACAACCGAGATGGTGACCGTCAATGGCTTCATCTACCGCTTTGACTTGAACCGGAGTATGGGCATCAGCGTCTACCGCTGCGGCGCCAGGGCCAAGCTTTGGTACGAGTGTGCCACTCACCCCATGCCCTTCCCGGCCAGCTTCCAGTGTGCCGTCGTCGAGAACCTGGTCTATTGCATCGGCCGGCAGTTCAACATCCGCTTCCTGGCCGATTATGTCTCGCCGCGGTTCGGGACCAAGGAGTTACAAACTTTCCCTTCCCCGAGAGGGACCCTTTCACCTGTGACTCTCGTGTTGCCGGACAGGGAAGTGGTACAGACGAGGGTTTGAGGGCACCGATGGCGGGAACCACGAGGAGGTGAAACTGCTTGATTCTACAGGCCTTGCCGCTGCACACACACACACACACCACTAGCCAATTTCCACAAATCTGTCAAGGGAGATGGAGCTACAAGCGGGTTGGCAGGATCTGTTTATTTTAAGGCACTTAAATCCTTGTAAATTTGCATGCAAATTAAACGCAGCCTTTGGGGTCTTGGACGGTCGCCAATACAGGCCTAGTTAGTGGGAATGTAGGCAAATGCCGCGTAGCTGGGGCGCCGCTATCCTGCTGCACGCCATCATTATCTGTGATACAAGGGAGGCTTAACCCTTTGGCTAACTCAACTCCTTTCTCCCCTGCTCTCAGCTCTCAAAGTCATCTTCTGATTTTGTTTATGAATGTATAGCAATCTGGGGGGGGGGAGCGAGTGAGGGGAGAGAGAGAGAGAGATGCAAGGATATAAGGAGAGCCCTGCGGGATAAGACCAAAGGTCCATCCCACCCATATTGATGTTTTTCAGGGCGCTGTGCCAAAAGGGTCTTCTGTGCTCTGATTTTAACCGTCCTCTGTCAATCATCAATTAACCACGCGGCACATCGTTGAACTGTGGAACGCGCTCCCGCAGGAGGCAGGGGTGGCCTCCAACCTGGGTGGCTTTAAAAAAAGGATTAGACAAATTCATGGAAGAGGAGAGGGCTCTCGATGGCTGCTAGCCATGAGCCTCAGCTCTGCCTCTGCAGTTCAAGGCAGCAATGCTTCTGGATTGCGGATGCTGGGACCGCAGGAGGGGATGGCACTGTTCTGCTCGAATCCTGCTTGCGGGTTTTCCACAGGCATCTGGTTGTCCGCAGGATACTGAACTGGAATGGGCATTGGCCTGATCCAGCAGTCTCATAATACACTGCAGTGGTACCTTGGTTCTCAAAGTTAATCTGTTCCGGGAGTCCCTTCCAAAACCAAAGCGTTCCAAAACCAAGGCGCGCTTTCCCATAGAAAGGAATGAAAAACGGATTAATCCGTTCCAGACTTTTAAAAACAACTGCTAAAACAGCAATTTAACATGAATTTTACTATCTAACAAGACCATTGATCCATAAAAAGAAAGCAATAATTAATGTGCTATACTACAAAATAAATAAGACAGTATTGCGGATGATAAAAATTAAAATTATTATTTTTTTCTTACCTGCACTGATGGTAGTCATTGTTTGGCTTTTATCCATTTCCACAGTCACACAGTCAATCAATCAATCAGTAGCTGAACTGGGTCCCACACAGACACAAAAACAAATTAACCAAAAAGGCTTCAAAAACAAAACTACAAAACAAATAGCAAAAACAAAGAGCCAAACTTAATCCGATCCGGAAGTCCGTTTGACTTCCGAAATGTTCGAAAACCAAGGCGCAGCTTCTGATTGGCGCAGGCGCCCTGGAAACAATAGCCGAATGCTGCGTTGGACGTTCGGCTTCCGGAAAACATTCGAAAACCGGAACACGTATTTCCAGGTTTCCGGAGTTTGAGAACCAAGGCGTTTGAGAACCGAGGTACCACTGTGTTGTGTTCTTAAAGGCAATTCCGACTCCAAAAGGATCTGCCAAACAATTCCATGCATGCCTGATCTTTCCAGCTCCCGTGGTTATAGAAACCACAAGAGGTGAGAGGGCTGTTGCGCTCGGATCCTGCCTGCTGGTTTCCCACAGGCAACTACAAGAACACGCCACTGTGAGAACGGGTTGCTGGGCTACATTAGCCTGATTCGGCAGAGTCTCCTTATGCTCTTAATGAAAAAAGGGAGCTGCAATGGAAAACTAGCAAAAGGGTATGGGGGGTGGATTTGGTGGAATTCTCCATGGGTGGAATGCAGGGTTTTTGTGGCACTTCCAGGAGGGCAACCCAGATAGATGGGTGACCCATTATTATTATTATTATTATTATTATTATTATTATTATTATTATTATTATTATCATCCCCATTGCAGCATCTGGCTGGCCGTGGTAAGAACAGGTTGCAGTATGGGTCATGGGCCGCAGTGGCAAGCAGTCAGTGGACTGGGTGAGGGCTAGGCTAGTCCCCTAAATGTTCCCCGTGGTGCCTCCTTCCCAAAGCCCTGGAATCTGCTCCGACAGAACCCTCCTGCCACCCAAGGGCATAGGAAGGGGGGGGCAAGGGGCCGATCACCCCAGGTGCCCTCACTGAGGAGGGTGACATTCGGCACTCTGTCTGCCCACGACTCCCATACCGCTTTGCCGGCAGCATTCCCCCCTTCCCTCTTCGTTTTGACAGCTTGGGGGAGGCGTGGGAGTCGCGGGCGGGCAGCACGCTGAATGTCCGCCATGGGCAGCTCGCTCTGCCCCCAGCTGCAGGGCACGTGCACAGCTCCAGGCACCCGACCGGCTGTCCCGCACCTGGGAGGGTACCCTCTGCGCCACTCCCCCCTCGGGAGAGCGCCCACCCTGGGCAGACCGGGCATATGCTCCGCCGCTGCTGCCACCTCCCCCAAAGCCTGCCTGGCTTTGGGAAGGAGGCAGGAGGTCTCCAGCATCTTGTCAGAGTCCTGGTGCCTCCTTCCCAAAGCCCATGTGCTCTGGCTACCGCTTGGCGGAGAGAAGGGGAGGCACTGGGATTTTGTGACACCCAGCTTAGGGAAGGAAGCACGATGCACACATGCAAAGTCCGGACGTCCCACCCACCCAATTACACTCACAAGCTGGTTCCTGTGGCCCTAACTGTTCCCCTATTAGAAATTTCACCGCACGCCACTGATTTTTGGCCAGGTCCAGGAGACTCTTCTTATGTTCTTTTACTAGCCTCCTCCTCTTCCATGAACTGATCTAATTCCATTTAAAGGCATCTAAGGCAGCAGCTGGGACACGGGTGGCGCTGTGGTCTAAACCCCGGAGCCTAGGGCTTGCCGATCAGAAGGCCGGCAGTTCGAATCCCCGAGACAGGGTGAGCTCCCATTGCTGGGTCCCAGCTCCTGCCAACCTAGCAGTTCGAAAGCACGCCAAAAGTGCAAGTAGATAAATAGGTACCGCTCCGGCGGGAAGGTAAACGGCGTTTCCGTGCACTACTCTGGTTCGCCAGAAGCAGCTTAGTCATGTTGGCCACATGACCCAGAAGCTGTACGCCGGCTCCCTCGGCCAGTAAAGCGAGATGAGGGCCGCAACCCCAGAGTCGTCAGGGGTCCTTTTATCTTTACCTTTACCTTTAAGGCAGCACCTGTCCTCATGTCTCGTGCAGGGAGAAATGCGATTCCAGTTTCACCTTTTGATGCAAACCCATCTATTTCACACTTTCCAAAACGGTACAAGGACTGAAAACACTATCACCCCTTGAAAATTAACAGCTCTCCAAATTTGGAAGGCCGTTCTCCAGCCAAGTCATGTGTGTGGAAGTGCATATACTGGGGGCCGGGGAGGGGGGGCTGTTTCAATCATGCATCAAAATGCATCTATTTGTGAAAATAACATGCGGAAATGCACTGTATCAGGGCTTTGCCCGAATGGGAATGTTAGGCAAAATTGCATGCAAACATGTATTAATAGAAATTCACAGTAAAATGCTATTGAATTTTCTGGAGGACTTAAATAATTATTATAATAGTAATAGTCACAACAACAACAACAAATTGATGTGCAAATGTATAGAACTGAACTTAAGACTGGAAAGAAAGGGGGAAATGTAGAGTTGGAAGGGACCCCAGGTGGTCATCTAGTCCAACCCCCTGCAATGCAAAGAGCCTCTGACAGATGGAACATTATACCTGTGGGAGGCCGAAACCCAGGGCTCCAACCAGCAGGATAAGCAAGAGGACTCCCAAATGCACCAGGGGGTGGGGGAAGCCAAGTAAGCCAACTCATTCACTTAACTGACTATGGAGGGGTCTCTCCATAAGACCATTAAGTCCAGAGTCCAAAACTGCCATGATCACACCACTAGGATGAACTGAAGACCAGAGGTTCTCTGCCCATGTGCAGAGTGGTTTTATTTAATATTCATTTATTACATCTATGCACCACTTTTTTCCTCCTCCGAGGAGCTGAAGGTGGATACCCAAGTTCTCCCTTCCCTCGTTTCATCCTCACAACAACCCTGTGAGGTAGGTTAAGGCTGAGAGATCGCGACCGGCCCAAGGTCATACCCAGTGACCTTCATCACGGCTGAGTGGGAATTCGAACCCTGGTCTTAACAGGTCATAGTCCAACACTCTAGCCATTACGCCGCACTGCCTCTCATCTCATAATACTAGGTAGGTTAGGGCATCTGGGTCAGAGTAGATGGCATCCACGCAACTATTCTCAGCTGCACTTTCCCGTACAGATTAAAAGAGCTTTCTGGTGACTCGGATGCTGGGCTCAATTAATCAATGCTCACTGAATCAATCAAAAATTATCTCATAAAGGCCTGGAACATTCTTTTAACCTAAAGCTCTCTTTTCCTCGTAAGTAGGACAAGATGCAAACTTGATGAGGGACCAAAGCGGTCTCAACTCCACATCTTTGAGAGTTGCTCCCAGCTCCCCAAAGCCTTCCCTGCTTGTTCACAGATCAGCTTATGCCTCAGCACCAAGCGAGGATTTGCTCCATCTCATGAAACACACACACACACACTCACACTCACACACACTTCACAGCCCTGCAGTGTTTGACCACATTCCATCGCTGACAGTTTCCCCTCTTTAGCAGGCAGGAATGTGTGTGTGTGTTTTTATGAGCATTCCATGACATCACAGAAACTCAGCCAATGGCAGTAGAAGCTGTGTGGACCTCAAATGGGGAGGGACAGTAAACGTTGCAGCCTTTTTAAATGTCTGTGTATAATTAAATGGGCCTATATATTTTCTCCGGGGCTTGAATATGCAGATAAAATAAAATAAACAGCAGTAACAACAAAGTAGCCTTTGAGATCTCTGCCACATGCTTTCATCTAGGTTTCTGCCGCATCCTCATACTTGCCCTTGGTTGTTCCATTACTGTAAGTGACTGAAATTGGATAATTAAGATACATAACCTGCCATAATCATTAATGCGCTTTACATCTCGGTGTCTCAGAATGCATTTTCGTCAAAGTGCCACCAATTACTCATCTGGAGTGCAGATTCCAAATGGCTGCGGTTTCATTCCCCCAGTATAGGCACATTTTTTAATTTTTAGAAAAATGCCATAGATGGCTCCAGGATGGTCACTGTTAGCTGTTTCCAGGATGGTTTATCTTAGTAAGATGGAATCTTAGAATTGCAGAGTTGGAATTGCCCCCAGCGGTCATCTAGTCCAACCCCCGGCAGGGCAGGGCTCATAGCTAAGGCAATCCCAAATCTACTCTGCTGCCCTCAGATGTGGTGAAGGATTCTCTCCCACTCAACTCCCCTGGGTTCAAGGAAGCCAAAGCCTCTCCCTGCAAATAAGTCTGGATCCTGATTTTTGCACATGGATCCATTTGGTGAATCCCATCGTACTAGTAAACAACGAAAGATAAGAAAAGATAAGATTCCAGGTGTCTGATCTGACATCGCCCCCACCCCTGCCCCTGATTTACCTTCAAGGCTGCAATATTTTAAGCAGGGCTCTTTAAGCTTGGCTCTGCAGATGCTGGACTATGATTCCCATCATCTACTGCCATTGGCTACACCTCCTGTGGATGATGGGTGTCGCAGTCCAACAATGTGTGGGGAGCCCAGGTTGAAGAACCAGGAACCTAAAAGAGAGTCAATTGCAGGAGGCTGTGAGTGACTCCACTCACCGCGATCACGCAAGGGCTAGATAGCATCCTAATGAAATCCCCCATCGCTTGAATCTTATAGCTATATATAGATAAAGTGTGTGTGTGAGAGAGAGAGGCAAACATGCTCAAACAAGTTTAAACAAGAATAAATAGCGAAATCATACAATGAGCACCGCCAAGCTAAGTGAGTTGCTCCCATTAAAATGTCAAGCCAATTACGGCAGGAACATCAAAACGGCCCCTGCAGTGCCCAGATGAACGCGTCGCGTTTGGGGAGAGATTTCCACTTCAATAATGCAAATAATTGTAATTCACAGGCAGCCTGCCTGTCAAAGACCGGGCCAATTTGTTGCGGTAAAGGCAGGCCCAAGATGGGATTGATTCCCACGTCCCGTTTTTTGCCGTCATTTGCCAAAGGTAGCAAGGCATGTTACGAGTCCTGCAGAGGATTCCTGGAACCCAGAACCTACAAAAAGTCTTACTGCAGGTTGGCCATCTTTAAGTGTCAAGCATAGCTGTCAAGTTTCGGATTTGAAAATAAGGGATCAGCAGTCTCACCTATCCCGGGGACAGTCACATGTCAGTGGTGGGCGGAGCCAGAAGCAAACGTGGGCGGAGCAGCAATGTAAACTCCAAGTGGGCTTGGGCTCGGAGCGGAGCAAAGAGGAGGGCAGCCAGCAAAGAGGAGGGCAGCCATGTGCTCCGCGCGATGGAGCCCCATCGTCTTCTTGTCTGATCCCATCAAAACAGGACAGGAAGCAGCAGCTGCTCAAAGGCAGCCAGGCTCCGCCCGCCAGCTAACCCTATTGGCCGGCTCGGCGGCAACGGATAGGGGCTGATGCAGGGGGAGGAATACACCCCCCTGTAAGCACGGGAAACGGCTCCCACTTGCTTTGAGGGCTGAGGCTTTGCTCTCCCAAGTAGGCGAGGTCTTCCCACCCAGTCCCTGGCCAGCAGGGGAGGAGCTGCTTCCATTAAAAACGGGAAATTTAAGGGAAATAAAAAATAAGGGAGAGCAGCGGGAAACTGCTTGAAATAAGGGAGAATCCCGGGGAAAACGGGATACTTGACAGCACTGGTGTCAAGCTAGGGTGGATAGGGGACCTTTTCTGGTGGGAGGGGCAGATCCTTTTCTCCCAACCGCTGGAGTGCTGAATCTGACAAGAGAACATAAGAAGACCCTGCTGGATTAGGCCACTGGACCTATTTTAGTCCAGCATCTTGGTCTCACATTGAAAACCAGAAGCCCCGGTGGGAAAGCCACCAGCAGTATTTGAGCACAATTTCACTCTCCCTTCCTGTGGCTTCCAGGAACTGGCATTCAGAAGCTTTGTCGCCTCTGACTGTAGAGGCAGAGCAGAGCATGGCTTTGTGGCTAGTAAGGATCAATACCCCCCTCAGCCATCAATTTATCTAATCCTCTTTTAAAGCCACCTAGACCAGTCTTTCCCAAACATGGGTCTCCAGTTGGTTTTGGACTACAAGTCCCATTATCCCTAGCTATCAGGGATGATGTATATTATAGTTCAAAAACAGTTGGAGACCCAAGCTTGGGGAGCAGTGATCTAGACCAGGGGTGGCCAACTCCCAAGAGACTGCGATCTACTCACAGAGTTAAAAACTGGCAGTGATCTACCCCCTGTTCTGGGGGGTTCAGGGCAAAAATGTTGAGCTTTTTTTTTAGTAATAATAATAATAATAATAATAATAATAAATTTTATTTATACCCCGCCCTTCCCAGCCAGAAAACCGGGCTCAGGGCGGCTAACATCAATTAAAATCACAGCAAAAATAAAATAAAAACGATCAATTTAAAATAACAGATTAAAATACAAATTTAAAAATTCAATTAAAACTGCAGGTCTCAATTTCAAAATAACCCATAAAGCATAAATATTAAACAGAAATCAACCCAAAGGCCAGGTGGAACAGCTCCGTCTTGCAGGCCCTGCGGAAAGATGCCAAATCCCGCAGGGCCCTGGTCTCTTGTGATAGACTGTTCCACCACGTCGGGCCAATATTGAGAAGGCCCTGGCCCTAGTTGAGGCCAACCTAGCGTCTTTGTTGCTCGGGACAGGAAGGAAAAGGGCCCATTTCGGGGGGGGGGGGGGTTCAGGCGCGTCAAAGTTTTTGAGTTTTTTTCAGGGAAGAGCTTTTTTTTAGGGGAGCCACAGTTGTTCAGCTTCTTTGGGGAGAGCCAATGATCTACCAGTGATCTACTGCAGACATCCAGTGATCGGCCAGTAGATCACGATCTACCTGTTGGACATGCCTGATCTAGACCATCAAGTCCTCCTTTTGGAGCAACTTCCACAGTTTCATTATATGAAATGTGAATAAGTAGGTGCTTTTATCGGTCCTGAATCATCCAACAATCAGATTCATTGGCTGTCCACAGGAAAAAAATTCTCTGCCCACTTTCTCCGTGCCATGGATAATTTTATAAACTTACGTTATGTCGCTTCTTGCTCACTTTTTCTCTGAACTAAAAAGTCCCAAATGTTGCAACCACTCTTCATAGGGAAGTTGCTCCCTCCTTTTGATCATTCTGGTTGTCCAGCTCGACAATATCCTTTTTCTGGTGAGGCGACCAGAACTGTACTAAGTAAAGCTGTCAATTACCTGACAATGGCAGCTGACTCTGCGCTTTGGAGCCCGAGACTCTGCTGGCACGGTGAGGGTAAAACCCCCTTTGCACACAGCCCCACGCTGGTCTTGGAACCTCCACACAACCAGATGGGCAAAGAGTATGGCGGAGCTGTTTGCAAAAGGGCTTTTAAACAGCCCCTCGCTGAGATGAGCAGGGATGAAATCCTGCTACATGCATCTAATGCACAATTGAAACCCACAGAAACGTGCCCCACTTTTCTGGGTCGCAAACCTTCACACCTCTCAGCAACAGCAATGTAGCATTGGCTAGGTGTGTAGGGTTTTGAGGAACTCCCACTGAGGCCCATTTTTCCCTACAGCATCCAGAGAAGGAAAAATCCAGGATTTGGTGCATTCTCGATTGTAGTCCTGCCCTCTACAGGCACCCAGCTGGCTTGGTGGCCCCAGGTACCCTCCTTGCTCAAGGCTCCCATGGTTTGAATGCCACCCCCTACAGCAGTGGCATAGCAGGGGGAGAGAGGGGCTGCTGCCCCGGCAGCAAAAATTGGGAGTGGTGCAAAATTTCAAAAGAAAAATGAACCACTTTGAGGTTGTTGTTTTTAAACAAGCAAGTGGCGTGAAAATTTCATGATAATAATAATAATAAAAGTAGTAGTAGTAGTAGTAGTAGTAGTAGTAATAATAATACAGCGGCTGCCACTGTCCCCTCCCCAGCTTCCCTCTCCTGAGAAGACCCTCCCCCACCACCACTGCCGCTGCCGCCCGGCCACGACAGGGGGCTCAATAATTGCCTTGTCCCGGGACGCTGGCATCCCATGCTACGCCACTGCCCTAGAGAACGTACAGCCAGATCCTTCCGTCATGGAAGGTGCCAGCCAGCACCTTGTGTGCGTGATGAGGTCAGCGCTAATGAAAAGATGCTATCGGGGAGGCTGGCCCGCCGCCAGCCAAACATAATTAGCGGTATTTGCAGACGACGACCCTTGGAGGGAGAAATGGGGGGAGACAGCGGAGCGGGGAGGGAACATGTCCCCCTTGCGATGCCTTTGGAACAAGTCCTGGTATTTGGACGGCGTCCAAGGCGGAGTAACATCCCAGCGAATGACTATTTAATTAAAAATCTGCCCGGCGTCGGAACAGGGAGCGAATAAGCGTGGGGGTGAAAATATGCACAGGGTCTGGCGGGCCACGCATTGCTTTTTATGCAATGGCTCCTGGCCTGCCAGCTCGGGGGGGGGGGGGGAGAGAGAGAGAGAGAGAGAGAGAGAGAGAGAGAGAGAGAGAGAGAGACGGCACATGATTCACCAGCTATCATTACAGAGAATGCATGTGTGCGCGAGGGAGACTGTTTGCGCTTTCTCTCCTCGATCCTATTTCACCTCTCTTTCCCCACAAGGTTTATAGCAATGCCGTACTTTAAGGCTTGCCAATGTCAGGAACACAATCAGCCAGGCCATTAAAACCCAGCCTGGGCCCAGCGTTTATTTATCGTTTGGTCCAAAGACTCTAGACCAAGAGAGGTCATTTTTTATCCTGAATTTTGCATTATTCCCCCACCCTGCCTTGCTCTATCCTAGCTTTGGAATCAAGGTCATTTAAAAAAAAAATACCTCAGAAGGTCGGTAGAAAGAAAAGATGTGTTCTTTTTGAATGGAAAAGGTTGGGTTTTAATTCAAAGTTTTAAGGGGCGCAGTCCAAGAGCCCTGCAGATCACGGATTGGTGCTGTGCATCTGCTTGTCTGTACATTTTATCCTTCTTTTGGTTCTCTTTTTTGAGGGGCAGTGCAAACGCTAGTATTAGGAATGCGGTAGAAATTGGAGTTCTTGGTGATACCCAGAGGTCAAAAATAAAAAAATCCAAGAACTCTGGCCAGGCGGGAGACCAGTTTTAAAGTCTTCAAACAGTTTTATTATTAAGGTATTATTAAATCTAGCTGATGAAGGATTATCAAAACAGGGCCTTGTCCTGGAATTTATTTCAACTGGAATTTGTTCCAATACCTTGATAATAAAACTGTTTGAAGACTTTAAAACTGATCTCCCGCCTGGCCAGAGTTCTTGAATTTTTTTTTAATTTTAGTATTAGGAATGCAAGCTGGAGTCTGCAGCAAAATGTTGCATGGCATCTCCAGCAACTGAAAACGGTGCTGTTTAGGCCTCCAGCCAGTCTGAAGATTCCTTGTGTTTTGACACTGCCATTCCCCCCCAAAAATGAACCATGCTGTATACATAGGGTCACCAACTGACAATAATGAAGGGCCCGGCCTGCTCCTGTGCCCTTAGCAACAACTTGGGCTACATCTGCACCACCTATGCAAACCATTATCATCATCATTATTAGTGGTGCTATCATCATCATCATCATCATCATCATCATGAATAGCATTCATATCCCACCTTTTCCTCCAAGGAGCTCAAGGTGGTATAAATGGCTGTCTCCCTCCTCAACAACCCTGTGAGGTAGGTCAGGTTGACAGAGGCAGTGACTGGCTCCCAAGGTCACCCAGTGAGGCATTTGAACCCTGGTCTCCCAGGTCCAACGCTGTAAAGACTGTAAGCAGCCCATTTCCTTTCAAGCTGGTTATTAGTGACCTTAGGGAGAAGGAGAAGAAGAAGGGCCTTGCAAAATTAAGAACTGAATGCCTGAGCTTGTTTTCCTCTTCCCTCCTCTTCCCATTTTCCTTTTGTGCCATGTCTTTCGAGATCGTAAGACTGAGAGCTATTTTATCGACCGTAATAATTATTAGAATTACATAAGCTCCTTTTAGAGCTGTTCGAGCTAGATAGCGTTATGCAAATGTTTCAAGCGCACAAAATTAGATGCTGGGTTCGTTTGGAGCAGACTCGGCCCTCAGCCTCAGGAGCTGGAGAGAAATCTCAGCATTGTTCCCGTCTTGCCTCCCAGTGCCAGCAGCAATCCTCCGAGATCCCCGAGAACGGCGACAGAATTCGCCGCCTCAGCAGAAGCTCCCAGATTTTTACAGTTCAATCTTCTCCTGGCTGCTTAGATGAATAATCTTGTCATCTTTCTTGCTGTCACAAAGGGGCCTGGCTGAAATCCATTCCCCCTCTCATCTCGTCTCAGGCTCTCCCTCCACCCTCTGTTGTGGGTGAGTGGAATATAATGGTGGAGATTGTGCGAGTGTCTGTAGGACTCCCTGAAACAATGGTGTGTGTTGGCCCGACACACCCAGCTATATTTAAAATACAGAGAGAGAGAGAGAGAGAGAGAGAGAGAGAGAGAGAGAGAGAGATGGAGAGGGAAGAGAGGGAGAGGGAGGGAGACAGAGATGGAGGAAGACAGAGGTGACAGTTGAAACTGAGGCGGGAAATGTTCTTCCTGGGGAGGCAGGGTGTCTCCAGGAACTCTGGAGCCCCGTTGGACGTTCGGCTTCCAAAAATAGTTCGCAAACTGGAACGGTCACTTCCGGGTTTGCGGCATTCAGGAGCCAAATTGTTTGAGAACTAAGCTGTTCAAAAACCAAGGTACAACTGTATTATTATTATTATTATTATTATTATTATTATTATTATTATGCATCATTAAATTTATTTAACGGCTACTAGCTATGATGGGAATGCTCTTCCTCCATAGTTGGCGCCAAAAAGGTCCCCTGTACTTTTATTTTAAACATTCTCTGTCAATGAATAGTCAATGAACTATGTAGCGCACATGGCTGAACTGTGGAGCTCACTCCTGCAGGAGGCAGAGATGCCCAGCAACTTGGGTGGCTTTTAAAGAGAATGAGACAACTTCCTGGATGAGAAAAAACAAAATAAAATAAAAAAAATTCCTTCCAGTAGCACCTTAGAGACCAACTAAGTTTGTTCTTGGTATGAGCTTTCGTGTGCATGCAGACTTCTTCAGATACTTTCTGAAAATACTTTCTTCAGATACTTTCTGCATGCACACGAAAGCTCATACCAAGAACAAACTTAGTTGGTCTCTAAGGTGCTACCATGCTCCGCCCCCTTTATATATGTTGGAAGTCCCCCAAGTAAGATTATAAATAAGATTAAAATAGTAAAATAGGTGTTTGAATGTAAGGTATGTGGTTTTTGGGGGGGGTGTTTTTATGTATTGTATTAGTATTTTTTTGTTTTGTATTTTGTAGTCTGTATTGTGTATGTATTTTTTTGTGTGTATGTATTTTTTGTGTATGTATTTTTTTTCTTGTATTTTGTTTAAATACCAATAAATTCATTATATATATATATATATATATATATATATATATATATATATACATATATATATATATCCCAGAAACAGGTTGGTAGCCAGTGAAGATGTTCTAGCAAGGAAACATACCCTCCAACATTTCTCCGAGGAAAATTATTATTATTATTATTATTATTATTATTATTATTATTATTATTATTATACCTCACCCATCTGACTGGGTCGCCCCAGCCATTCTGGGCAGCTTCCAACATATATAAAACATAATTGAACTTTTAAAAACTTCCCCATACAGGGCTGCCTTAAAATGTCTTCTAAAGGTTGTAGTTACTTATCCCCTTGGCTTGGGGGGGGGGGGCACACAACTCCACACACTCCGATGGAAATAGGGACATCCTAAGGAAAAGCAAGGCATTCCGGGATCAAATCAGAAACCAGGACAGCTTCTGTAAATCTGGGGCTGTCCATGGAAAATACGGACACTTGGAGGGTCTGAGAGAATCACCAGCTCCCTATAACCAGCCCTGGTCAATAGCCCTGCTGTAGTTCTTGGAGCCTGTTGACGTTTCTGATCACCCTTGGCTGATCCTTTTCTTTAAGCCTAGGTGATCCCCTCAGCCCGCTGCGCTGAAATATAGATGAACAGGGAGAAGGGAGCCGCAGAGGCAACCACAACCAAGCTAATTGAAGCGGTTTGTCGCCTAAATGGGGCCTCCTTCATCATCCATCTGGTGGGACAAAGCAGCCCTCTTCCTTCTCCTCCCCCTTGCAACTGCAGGAACCCCTGAATTATCATTTAGGAATGAGAGCTACAGCAGCCATCAGCCGCTTAAATGAGCTCCCGGGAGACAGGTGGAAGGCGTTTGGATTTCCCGGCTCCACTCCCCAGCAGAAATAGCAGAGGGCAAGAAGGGGCTGCTCCTTGTGGCTGGCGGAAGTTAGGAGGGAGCCGTCAGACCAAGGGAAATATAGGCCGCCCACAATGCTGGAGGGGGGGGGTGGAATGGAGAGGAAGAACTACCTTTAAATGGGGCGGACTCCCTTTCGTTGGAGGTATTTAAGCAGAAATTGGATGACCAGCTATCAGGGATATCTTGAGCTGTGGTCCCTGCCTTGATGGGGGTTGGACTGGATGACCCTTGGGGATCCCTTCCGACTTGACATTTCTGATTCTATAAAAAGGCAGCCACTCGAGTGCCTGGGCCCCCTTGAAGCATTTCTGACACTGGCGTGCTGACTCAGCAATCATTAAGGAAAGAATAGGAAAGGATGTGTGGATATTGAAGGAAAAGCTTCTAGAGCAAAGATGTGTCTAAGTTGTTTGTGGCGCATGGCCTGCGTTTGCCCTTGTCCAGATGCTCCTCCCTTCAGAGACCCTTTCCCCTCCTGAACTGACAGCCAGAGTTGGAGCACCAGACTAGGACCAGAGTTCAAATCCACCCACTTGACTCTGATGCTCACTGGGTTAGTATGTCAGGACAGTCACTGTCTCTTAGCCCAACCTACCACCCAGGGTTGTTGTGATGATAAAAACAGAGAAGAACTGTGTTTTCCTGTTTAGATCACCTTGACGCTTGGTGAGCTGGAGCTCATAGTTAAACCATAGGGATGCGGGCGGCGCTGTGGTCTAAACCACTGAGCCTCTTGGGCTTGCCGATCAGAAGGTTGGCTGTTCAAATCCGCACAGCAGGGTGAGCTCCTGTTGCTCTGTCCCAGCTCCTGCCTACCTAGCAGTTCGAAAGCATGCCAGTGCAAGTAGATAAATAGGTACCGCTATGGCCGGAAGGTAAATTGCATTTCCATGTGCTCTGGTTTCTGTCACGGTGTCCCGTTGTGCCAGAAGCGGTTTAGTCCTGCTGGCCACATGACCCAGAAAGCTGTCTGTGGACAAACGCTGGCTCCCTTAGCCTGAAAGCGAGGTGAGCGCCTCAACCCTATAGTCACCTTTGACAGGGCTTAACCATCCAGGGGTCCTTTACCTTTACCTTAATAAAACCATAGATGGTTATGCTCTGCCTTCATGTTCAGAAGCAACAAAGTTTCTGAACACCAGTTGCTGGAGGTGGGGAGAAGGCTGTTGTGCTTGGGCCCTGCTTGTGGGTTTTCCACAAGCCACTGCTTAGCCACTCTGAGAACAGGATGTTGGACTAGGAGAGCCACTGGCCTCATCCAACACCTCTCTGATTTTCTCAAGGACCCAGACATTTGCCCCAAGGAACCTTTTCTATCTGGGAGGGGGTTGTCCAGATACAACCCCCTCCCCCCGCAAAAAAAAACACTTGTAGACCTTCCATGAGCTGGTGGAAGCCTTCTCCTGTCTAACTCTGCTTTGCACCTTGACATTGCAGGGGGCTGGACTAGATGACCACTGGTGACCCTTCAAGCACTACAATTCTAGAACACTTCATCAGCTGGGGCTCTTGTAGCTGAATCGTTCTGAGAAAGACCTGAAAGAGCCTCTATGAGTGGGAGGGAGAGTGTGCTTGACAGCCCCTGAATATTTCTCCAGGCCCAGCCGACGACGCTGTCAACCTCCAGTGCTCAGTCTGAGTCAGGCTGGAAACCGGGCCGTGGAAGATTAAAGGCATCACCTCGAGAGCTCGGGGGTTGTTATTTTCCATTACAAGCTCATTAGCCGCCTTGCCAAAAGGGCAAGGCTTCCAGGAACTGGCCTCTGGGTGGACATTTACCTGAGTGGCAGACCCCGCGCCAGGCCAAGCAGCTTCACGGGTGATTACCTCCCTTTCCGCAGACATGAATCTTTGCTACAGCTTTCGGTGAGCCCCAGGGCTTTTGAAGCGACAGGGAAAGTGATGGTTGGGGGGGGGGGCAGCACCAAGGCTCAGCTTGCATGGACACGTGCTGGGGGACCACTGGCAAGGGCCCCATGCTCTTCTTTTTCAGCATCGTGGTCACCTCCTCCTTCACCCGCCTCTCGCTCTTGCCCCAGGCAGTGGTGGTGTTGGGAATATGGATTCCACATTGCCCACTGGACAGCAAAGGCTGGTTCAACAGGGCAAGTGAGCATTGCAGCACCTCCATTGGCTTGCCCTCCACCTGAGAATGTGAGAAGAGCCTGCTGGATCCAGCCCATGGCCCATCTAGTATTATTATTATAATTATTATAAATTTATTTATTTATTCAACTTATACACCGCCCTATACCCGGAGGTCTCAGGGCGGTTCACAAGACCTAACATACAAAATCAAACCAAAAGCAGTAACCCAATAACTGCCCCCCCCCCAAAAAATGCCACATACTAAAAAGTTGTTGTATGTCAATAAGATCAAAGGCCTGGTTAAAAAGGAACGTTTTTGCCTGGCCCCTGAAGGAGTATAATGAAGTCGCCAGGCAAACTTCCCTGGGAAGAGCATTCCACAGATGGAGAGCCACTGCAGAGAAGGCCCCATTCTCGTGTTGCCACCCTCCAGACCTCTCGAGGAGGAGGCACACGAAGGAGAGCCTCAGAAGATGATCTCGGGTAAATGTAAAAGGTAAAGGACCCCCCGGGCGGTTAAGTCCAGTCAAAGGCGACTATGGGGTTGCGGCGCTCATCTCGCTTTCAGGCCGAGGGAGCCGGCATTTGTCCACAGACAGCTTTCCAGGTCATGTGGCCAGCATGACTAAACCGCTTCTGGCACAATGGAAACATCGTGACGAGTGCCGGAGCGCACAGAAACACTGTTTACCTTACCGCCACAGAGGTACCTATTTATCTACTTGCACTGGTGTGCTTTCAAACTGCTAAGTTGGCAGGAGCTGGGACAGGGCAATGGGAGCTCACACGGGGATTCGAACCACAGACCTTCTGATCGGCAAGCCCAAGAGGCTCAGTGGTTTAGACCACAGCTCCAGTCGCATACTAGTCCAGCATGATGGTCTCACCTTGTTCAGCCAGATTTCTGTGGGAAACCTGCAAGGAGGATTTGCACACAAGAGAACTCTCCCCTCCTGTGCTTTCCATCAAGTGTTATTCAGAAGCATTTCTGCCTCCAACCATGGAGGCAGAGTGCAGTCATTGGGGCTAGTAGCCATCAATAGACTTCTCCTCCATTAATCTGTCCATTCATCTGTTGAAGCCCTCCAAGTTGGTGGCCATCACTGCTTTCTGTGGGACTGAGTTCCTTGGTTTAACAGCACTGGATGAGGTTCTCTGTCGTGAATCTGTCAACATGCAGTTTCATCGGACTCCCCTGAGGTCAAATGTTACGAGAGAAAAACCTTTCTCCATGCCATGCATATCTATGTGAACTTCTATCATGTCTCTCCTTTTGCTCACCTTTCCTCTAAACCAGGGTTTCCCAAACTTGGGTCTTCAGCTATTTTTGGACTACAACTCCCACCATCCCTGGCTAGCAGGACCAGTGTTCAGGGATGATGGGAACTGTAGTCCAAAAACAGCTGGAGACCCAGGTTTGGGAAAACCAGGTCTAAACTAAAAAGTCCCAAACAGTGTAACCTTTCCTCACAGTGGAGTCACTCCATTCCCTCCCTTGGTGGCCCTTTTCTGAACCTTTTCCATCTCTGCAGAATCCTGCCTGCCTTCTTAAACTTACAACCACATCCAAATTTGTGGCAGTGGCTGCCAGCTTCCTCCCCCCGCACACATTGTCCGATTCCCACACGGGGAGATGTTTCCCCCATTTGATGTATCACGCAAATTACCAAGCTGGCCCTCTCATTAGGCAGACTGAGGAAGCTGCTTCAGGTGGCAAATGCTGGGGAGCGGTACTATTTATTTATTTGTTTGCTTGTTTTATTAAATTGGTAATGAGATTGTGGAGGACAAAGCAGTTCCTGCCACGCGAAGGTTTGACCATCAACCCCTAAGCTAGCCTCTTCAGCAGCAGAGCTTTCTTGATTATAGAGGAGCTGCCCCACCAGCCACAATCTGACTTGCAAGCTGAGGGATAGGCTCAGTCAGTAAAGCATGAGGCTGTTAATCTCGGGGTCATGGGTTCGAGCCCTGCGCTGGGTGAGATATCCCTGCATTGCAGGGGGTTGGACTATATGATTCCAACACTGCAATTCTGTGTTCTATGTTCTATGACTTCAGCCACCCGACTGCTTTACAACCAGTCCAGGTTTGTAGCCCGGCTGGCCAACCAGGGTCATCTTACCCTTAGGTGCTAGGGGTGCGGGGCACCCAGGCACCTGGCTCTCAGGGGCAGCAGGCCAAGAGTCCGGGGCCCGAGAGTTAAGTCCGGGGAGGAGCACGGCCATCGGTTGGAGCGCTGTGGCGGGCTCTTCTGCTGCGGGCGGCTCTGCGCCACGAGTTCAGGGGCGACCGAGCCAGCAAGATGCTGAGGCGGCTGGCTGGCTCCGCCCTCCTGCATGCCTGGGACTGGGCAACTTGGGGGGAGGCGCCGGGCGGATCTATGCACCCCAACACCGCATATGCTTAAGACAGCCCTGTGGCCAACTCTACTGTAGTCCCAGTGCCACCCCTTGTGGAACTCAAGAGGCTGAGAACAAAACTAGAATGAGCTCTCATGGCTCTGGCGTCATCTACTGAGTGGCTGCCTGCCTACCACCCCACTAGTCCCCAATTGGATGGCGGCCATCACTGCTGTTTGTTCAAGGGTTCTCTGCGCCACAAGCAAGCAGGTGGGAGCAGTGAGGAAGATGATGGTGAAGATGGGAAAGAAGAACAGCATCACCGAAGGATGGAGGCCTATAGGAGCTGTCTTGTCTTAAGGACCCCCCAAAACCAGGAGCCAACACTGGAGGTGATCCATTTGTCCAGGGCAGCACACTCCAAAACCAAAGATCAAGGTTCTAGTCCTCACTAGAACTAGGAGGGAGGGTTGAGAGATAGGGAGGCACTAAAACGTCCAGCCTCTGCTGTTTCCAGGTCATCTTCAGGAACGTAAGAAACTGCCTCATACTGAGTCTGACAGCTGGGCCACTTAGCTGAATAGTGTCTCACTGACTGGCAAAAGCTCTTCTGGAATTTAGATTGTGTGGGGAGGGGGACATTCTCAACCCTAGTACTTGAAGATGTCGTCAGGGATCGAACCTGGGACCTTCTTCATGCAAAGCAGATTCCCTTCTTCTGAGCCACACCGCAACATCCAGCACCTACCAACTAAACTGGGACTTATATAGAGGAAATGCAGAGGGGAGAAACCCTAAATTCCCTTTTTGCATGATCTGCAGGAGAAGGCGGGTGGGAGGGGGAAGCCAATGGAATCAGAAAGCAAAACAGAGAAGGCAGCCAAATCTTCCAGCCAGAGGAAGAGTTCAGAAAAGCACTCAGACTGGCCGCTGCTGATAACGGGTTTAGAGACGGTGCTACGAGCCAGAGCAACTGAGCAAAGGATGCCAGGAGGTGGGGGCGGGGGCTGAATCTGCCCCAGTTCGAAACCCCGGCCTCATGCCAGAGGGTCAAACAAATCCACTGATAATCAGCACCAGTGGCTTGAAAGAGAATTGGCAGCATCCTCAGCCTGTGGCACTCCTGTAGACCTCCAGAGGACAGACAAGTCATTACCCGCCCAGCAGCGTTGGCTGATGGCCCCAAGGAAGACAGGCTGCAGAGAGATTGTGCCAGTCTTTGTGTCTGGACTCTCAGCCAGCAAACAGAGAACAGCAGCACACTAGCCTTTCTTGGATAGAATCATAAAATCGTAGAGTTGGAAGGAACCCTAAGGATCAACTAGTCCAGTGGTTCCCAATTAGCTAATAATTTAGGACCCAGATTTTTCAAAAGCCAAGCCACAGACCCCCTACCACAGATAACTCAATTGTAGTTACCTCTACAAAGCAATTTTTTCAACAAAGAGTGGGGTAGCCCCTAGTAAGCAACGTGTTATGTACTGAGTTGAATAGGATCCAAAATGCAGCAGTCTGTTTGGTCCTAGAACAATAGGATTGAGATTGCAGCAGTCTGATTGGTCCCAGAACAATAGGATTGAGATTGCAGCAGTCCGATTGGTCCGCAGGAGCCACCCAATCCAGCTCCAGGTGGAAGTGAATCCGCACTCCGATTGGCATACAGGAGTATCCCGGAATTAGCCAATCACGTGGGGCTCATTGTGTAAATAGTGTATATAAAGCAAACGTTTTGGGGGAACTGCATTCCTCACTACTATGAGCTGAATAAAGAGCATGAAATTCACACTTGACTCCGAATATATTTCACAAAGGATTTTAGGTGTACTTTAAAAAAAAAAAAAAAACAGACTCGTTTATGCATATGTGGTGGGAATGTGGAAAGACCATAAAGTTTTGGGATGTTATATATAACAATTTCAAAAAGATGTTAAAAATCCCATTCAGAAAACGACCAGAAGCCTTCTTATTAGGGATAATGTCAACTGAAACTAAAAGAGAAGTAAGACCACTCTTTATGTATGCGACAGCAGCAGCCAGAATTTTAATTGCAACGTATTGGAAAAATGAAATTACACCTACAAAATCAGAATGGCAAGTTAAACTGTTAGAATATCTACAAATGGCAAAAATGATGGGGAGGGTAAGAGGGTATTCCAAGTATAATCCAAGAATGGATTATATTCAAGGAGTACCTGAAAAACTACTGTGACAGCAAAAACCTCCTGGCAGATCTTGAATAAGTCTTGCATTGTATATGTAAATTTAATGTTTTTATTAAATTTTTCTTTTTCCTTTTTCTTTTTCATTATCAAAAAGATTTAAGAAAATAATATATTAATAGGATACTGTGTAAAATATAACAAATGTAATTTAGGGTTTTTCACTGCCTCCATTTCTTCCCCTTCTATTTGCCAGGAGGTGATGGGACCAGTGGCCATGATCTTAGTTTTTTTGATGTTGAGCTTCAGACCATATTTTGCGCTCTCCTCTTTCACCCTCATTAAAAGGTTGTTCAATTCCTCCTCACTTTCTGCCGTTAAGGTTGTGTCATCAGCATATCTGAGGTTGTTGATATTTCTTCCGGCAATCTTAATTCCGGCTTGGGATTCATCCAGTCCAGCCTTTCGCATGATGAATTCTGCATATAAGTTAAATAAGCAGGGAGACAACATACAGCCTTGCCGTACTCCTTTCCCAATTTTGAACCAATCAGTTGTTCCATATCCAGTTCTAATCGTAGCTTCTTGTAGAGATTTCCCAGGAGACAGATGAGGTGATCAGGCACTCCCATTTCTTTAAGACTTGCCATAGTTTGATGTGGTCAACACAGTCAAATGCTGTTGCGTAGTCAGCATAGCTGTCAAGTTTCGGATTTGAAAATAAGGGATCAGCAGTCTCACCTATCCCAGGGACAGTCACATGTCAGTGGTGGGCGGAGCCAGAAGCAAAAGTGGGCGGAGCAGCAATGTAAACTCCAAGCGGGCTCGGGCTCGGAGTGGAGCAAAGAGGAGGGCAGCCATGTGCTCCGCGCCATGGAGCCCCATCGTCTTCTTGTCTGATCCCATCCAAACAGGACAGGAAGCAGCAGCTGCTCCGCCCGCCAGCTAACCCTATCGGAGGCAACGGAAAGGGGCTGATGCAGGGGGAGGAATACACCTCCCTGTAATACACCCCCTTGTAAGCACGGGAAACGGCTCCCACTTGCTTTGAGGGCTGAGGCTTTTCTCTCCAAATAGGCGAGGTCTTCCCACCCAGTCCCTGGCCAGCAGGGGAGGAGCTGCTTCCATTAAAAACGGGGAATTCAAGGGAAATAAAAAAAATAAGGGAGGGCAGCGGGAAACTGCTTAAAATAAGGGAGAATCCCGGGGAAAACGGGATACTTGACAGCACTGGTAGTCAGTGAAGCAGAAGTAGGTGTTTTTCTGGAACTCTCTAGCTTTCTCCATAATCCAGTGCATAGGAAGGAGTAGTCACAGAGATTGGAAGGGTGGGGGAAGGAGAGGAAGTGGAGTCACCACCACCACATGGTTTGAGTGGGAGGGGATGGGGGGTGCATCAAGCCTAAGTCAGTGGGGCACCCAGCATTGGCAGCCAGCAAAGATCAATGTCCACTGTGGCGGTGGCTGCTTTCCTGATGACTGAAAAAGCTGCTCCACCTCAGTGCCATGGGAAGGGAGTGCCACGGTGCCTTCAAGTGAGGGCGATCAGCTGCCCTGTTCTCTGTCAGCATGAGAGGAACGCAGCGCCTCGCAATCGGCTGTCCTGTTCTCCCTCAGCGTGAGGGGAGGCAGCTCAGATCAGCAGCGTTATTGGCTGAGATCATTGTGCAATATCGGTGGTGCCTTGAAATCAGCTGCCCTGCTCTCCCTCGTGCAAAGAGCGATACATTGCTGCATATTGCCAGGTCAAAATCATTATCGAGGTGTGATTTCAAAACTGGTTTTGGTCAATATATTGAAAAATCGCACAGCGCTAAAATTTGCGAAAATGGTTTTAAAAAAATAGGTGGGGGGAGGCAAGGGATGGGACCATGGACCCCTAATCGGGAACCACTGATCTAGTCCAACCCCCTGCAGGAATGCACAGCTGCCCCACACAGGGATCGAACCTGCAACCTTGGCGTTATCAGCACCACACTCTAACCAACTGAGCTATCCAGGCTTCTAGGGCTGCCAGAGGGGAGGGATTAACTCTCAGAGGCATACCTAGGGGTTGGCGAAATTGGCCCCTGCAGGGGGGCACCAAAAATACCTATGGAATGTTTGGCATGTGTGAGTGTGTGCTGCAACCATTGCAGTGAGATCAAACACTGGAGAAGCTTGAGCATTCGTTTGCGTTAGCATCTTGGCACTTCATCACTACTCAGGTTGTCTCCCTCATGCTCAGGCAGTCAAGAAAGATGCAGGGGCTCATTGAAGAGGTAAATGAGAACATATACTACATGGGGGGTGGGGGGTGAGGGGAGGAATGGTGACTGGAAACTGCCAAAGATTTGGCTCCAGGTTGCAATGGCAGGGAGCCCTGAGCTGAGCAATGCACAAGATTGCTGTTCCACCTTCTGTTCCTGGCCGGGAATGGGACAACCAACCGACTTACCATCTTGAGCATTTTCGATAAAAGAGAGACGGGAGGAAGAAGGATAATAGATGCAAACTGAAGCCTTGTGTACAAAACGGTGGGTTTTGTCTGACATTATCCTGACAGTTGCTTTATTTCATGCTTTTGATAGTTAAAAGGTAAAGGGACCCCTGACCATTAGGTCCAGTCGCGGACGACTCTGGGGTTGCGGTGCTCATCTCACTTTACTGGCTGAGGGAGCCAGCGTACAGCTTCCGGGTCTTGTGGCCAGCATGACTAAGCCACTTCTGGCAAACCAGAGCAGCGCACGGAAATGACGTTTACCTTCCTGCTGGAGCGGTACCAATTTATCTACTTGCAGTTTGATGTACTTTTGAACTGCTAGGTGGGCAGGAGCTGGGACCAAGCAATGGGAGCTCACCCCATTGCAGGGATTCGAACCGCCGACCTTCCGATCAGCAAGCCTTAAGCTCAGTGGTTTATGATCTCATTAAAAATAGAACCATAGAATTGCAGAGTTTCAAGAGACCCTGAGAATCATCTTGTCCAACCCCCTGCAATGCAGGAATATGCAGCTGTCCCATACGGGGATTGAACCAGCAACCTTGGCATTATCAGCACCACGCTGTAGCCAACTGAGCTATATATTGAGTTTGACCTTCTGTTATATGCATAAAGGAAACATGCCAATAATGTATGGGACCAGAGACAAATGTATGCAGAACAATGGGTGTGTCTCTTACCTGGGAACGGCATACTGTGTTCCAGCTACACAAAAACTAGATGGCTTCCACACAGAGACACCTCTCGCCTTCCAGGCAAGAGCAGCATTATCACAATTCCAGGGCCAAGTACACCAGAGAATTCCAATTGATGATGTTTGCTTATTCGTCCAGAATGGAAATCAATCCAGCAAATGTGATCAATATTTGCTGCTGCTGTTGCTATCAGACCACAAACGATACATAATTGATTACATCCCCCCCCATCTGCGTTGTGTTCCCTTTGCACTGAAATCAATGCGGTCAAATAGCAGAATGATAACGTAATTTAGGTACTCGTTTGTTTTATTTTATTTATAAAACTTATGCACTGTTGTTAAAAAACAACAACCTCAAAGCAGTTTGCAAAGAGAGTATGTTGGACTAGATGATCCTCAGGGTCCCTTCCAACTCTATGATTCTATGAACTATTTGAAACATTCCCCCCCAAAAAATCAATATCAGGGATGAACAAAAAAAATCAATATCAGGGATGAACTAAAAACGAAACATGCATCAATATTCTAAACACCTTCACAGATTTGTCTAAGCAAAAACATTTTTAGCAGGCACCAGAAAAGAGTACAGTGAAGGCATCTGTCTGATGTCAATGGGCAGGGAGTTCCAAAGTACAGGTGCTGCTACACTAAAAAAAACACACACAAAAACTGAATTCTTACAAATGTGGAAAGAGGAATTAACACCTGTAACAATGCCAGTTCTACAGATAGAAGCAGTTGAGCTGGCACATGTTGGGTAAGGTGATCTCACAGGTAAACTGGTTCCAAGTCCCGAAGGGTTTTGTATTAGCACCTTGAACTTAGCCCAGTAGCAAATTGGCAACCAGTGCAGGTCACTTGAGCAGAGGTGTGATTTACGCTGGCAAGATCTCCCTCCTGTCAGAAATTTGCACTAATTGCAGCTTCCGGATCAAGCACAAGGGAACCCCCACATAGAGTGCATTGTGGTAATGCAGTGATTGTATATATTATGCAAGCGGTGTAATTTCAGCACAATGGACAGCGAGACTAAAAAAATGCTGTTTTTGACAGAATTACCGGTAAATGGTGCTGCCTGCAATGGATCGGGAGCTGTGTTGTGAGGAGGGCAACTGACATGGAACAGGGTCTGGAAACCCAAAGCCTTATGAGGGAGATGTTTACGGATGTTTAGCATGGAGATGAGACGGCTAAGAGATGACATCTCCACACATCTGAAGGGCTGTCCCATGGAAGACGGGGCAAGCTTGTTTTCTCCTGCTCCAGAGACATAGCTGTCAAGTTTCAGATTTGAAAATAAGGGATCAGCAGCCTCACCTATCCCAGGGACAGTCACATGGCAGTGGTGGGCGGAGCCAGAAGCAAAAGTGGGCGGCACTGGTGTGAACGTGCGCAGTAGGCTTACTGTATTTTGGAAACGCTGCCCATGGGCTACGACACCTGTATGCATGGGAAATGGCTCCTGCTTGCTTTGAGGCTGCAAGGAGGCGAGGTCTTCCCAGTCCCTGGCCAGCAGGGGGAGGGAGAGGAGCTGCTTCCTTTGAAATAACGGGAAATTAAAGGGATATAAAAAATAAGGGATAGCAGCGGGAAACTGCTTGAAATAAGGGAGATTCCCGAGGAAAACTGGATACTTGACAGCACTGTACCAGAGAGGGGACCCAAAGCAATGGATTCAAATCACAAGAAAGGAGATTCCGATTAAACCTCAGGAAGAACTTTCTGGTGGTAAGAGCTGTTCAGCAGTCGAACAGACTTCCTCGGAAGGCGGTGTACTCTCCTTTCCTTGGAGGCTTTTAAGTGGATGTTGGGGCCGGGCGATACATTGATATCATGTCCAAAACCAGTTCAAAGTCCATATTGTGATATTGCTTTCATAATTTTTGACCTGGCAATATATCATGCGTCAAAAATGACAAGGTGGGGAAAACCGTGAAGCCAGCCAATGCAGCTCCATCCTTATTTCGGACATCGTGATATATCGGTGTATTGCGATGTTTAGCCGGTGATATATCACAATGCTGAAAACCAGAGATCGCCCAGTCCTAGAGGATATTGTATAGCCATTTGTCAGGGATTCTGTAGCTGTGATTCCTGCAATGCAATTTTATTATTCCATGGATACTGGGAAGAATGGAAAACCATGTTTTCTTTCTTCCATATTCCAGATGCAATCCAGTCAGGAGAAAGCATGTGAGGCAGGTGCAGAGCAGGCCAGGGAAAAATGGGGCATGGGGAGATTCCTAAGGGCCGGCTAAGAAGCCCCTGTATTCATCCCCTAAAGAGATGGAGGAAAGAGAACCCAACAAAAAAAATGGATCATTTCCTGCTACATGGATTGAAAATATTGGTATTGTGGCTTGGGGAACCACAGGCTTGCCAGGATGGATTGCAATGCAGCCAGGGACTCTGGGTTGACCTTCCTGCTTAATGGCCTGCAGCCGGCACACATCACAAGCCATCCCACGTTGAAAGACTAAGGCTGCCGGCGCAGGTGTCGCCGAGATCACAGAAGGGCACATCTGCCACGCTACGAAGAATGAAACGCGGGAAGAGTGGCGGCCGAAAGCTGGGTGGCAGGCGGCCTTCCGCTAAACCCGCCATTGTGCTCGCTTGTCAAAAGGATGTGATATAATTGCTTTCCTGTTTCCTCCCCTGGAGGGGGTGGAGAGAGAAAAAACCTTCTTTTTCATTGTCGCCCTGTTAAATGAATGGCTTCGTTGCACGGTTTGGCAGAAAAGAATAACTCTTTGTTCTGTCAAAGCAGGAGGCTGTGTGTGACAGAGAAAACCTCTCCGATTGTGTCTCTGATCAGGGGTCTTCGTTGCAAATCATGGAGAGCCTTTGACCATCAGAGCAGACAAATTCCACATTAGATGGGCGATCGTGTGACTCGACTCCCATCATCCACCTTTGGGCTACTTTTAATCATTACCTGGCTTGTCAATTAAATGTGTTCTTTCTTTCTTTCTTTCTTCTCCTACTTCCCTCTTCCCTTTCTCCTCTTCCGACCAACCCAAATGGCAGGTAGAATATTTGTGGACCATCCTAGTCCACCATTGCACCACAACGGCTCTCATCAGTTCTCCCCCTCACCATTTTGTCCTCAACCATGACCCTGCGAGGTAGGTGAGGTGGAGAGTGGGCGACTGGCCCAAGGTCACACCCAGTGAGCTTTGTGGCTGAGTAGGGGTTTTGAACCCTGATCGCCAAGGTCCCAGCCCAGTGCTCTAACCACTACAGACCACTGCCTCTCATTTACACTCTTTGAATGAAGGTCCTTGGGGGAGATTGAAACAAAACAGGAAGCCAATTTGCATTCCCTCCACGGGCAAAACTTCCACAGGGTTTTGAAGGAACAACAGAGAACACAGAAAGTTGCACTGTCCTGAGTTAGACCATTCCTTGGTCATTCCCAGCCATACCTGGAGATGCCAGGGGTTGAAATTGGTGCCTTTTACACTGACAGAAGGTGCCTTGCCAGTGGGATATGGTCCATTTAAGGGTGGAGTAAGATGCTAGTCCTCATGGTTGTGATTAAAAGGATGGTTTAAATAGAAACATAGGGCTTATCCGCATTTATCCGTTGCTCTTCTCTTTCCAGGCACAAGATCACCCTTTCTCCAAGAAAAGCCGCTTCTTAAAGCTGAATTGGAGCAAACAGCAGCCTGTGGAGAATCCAGATTTCCATTTGCTCTGATTGAGCACTAAAGAACAGGGTGGGGGAGGTAAATGTGAATAAGCTTTCCATTTTTTTCACTTAGCTTTGTCTTTGATCACACCCAATTTGAACCCACCCACTTCTGCCTTTGCACACTCTGGAAGGTTGGCGGCATTTGAATCCGGTCCCCTGGGGGAAAAGAAGTTCCCCATCTCTGGTTCAACAAGGGCAAAGAAAAATGAATTTTTCTGCTTCTGAGTTATGTTGCTGAACTGAAGGAGGCTGGGAGGGGTGGATGGGAAACTCGGAGTGGGGTTATATGCGAAAGGAGGTCAGTTCTGGTTCCAAAAATAAATTCCAGTCCTCCGGTTTGGTGGGTCTTGAGGTTCTAGCAAATAAAACAAAGTCGATCTGTCAAGTCTGGAGTCTGCTCGCCCCTGGAGTATAGAATAGTAACGGCTAGAATTTGCTATGCCAACAATTCCTGCTGTTGTGAGCTGGGAGGGCAAAATATACGACTCTGCGGTTATGTCAGAGCTAAAATAACAATGTTAAGATGAAGGGAGATAATCACATAACCATTTTTTTTAAAAAAAGGATGGAAACCACGGGTTGCATCTAATATTAGTCCTACTTAGAGTAGGTGCACTGAAATTATTAGACATAATTAAAGCAAGCGCCGTAATCTCATTGGGGTAATCTAACCTCTAAGCTAGATTATTGCGGCAGGTTATATGTGGGACTTCCTCTGAAGACGTTTTGGAAACTTCAGCTGGTGCAGAATTCAGTGGCCAGGTTGCTCACAGGGCAAGACTGTTTGAGAACATTACACCAATCCTGGTCTGACTGCACTGGCTGCCAATTAGTTTCTGGGCCTAATTCCAAGTACTGGTTTTGACCTATAAAGCCTTAAGCAGTTCAGAACCACAAGTGTCACCTCTCCCCATATGAACAGATCCGTGATCACCAACGGAAGCCCTTCTTCGTGTGCCATTTCCATGAGAGGTCCAGAGGGTGGCAAGCAACACAAGAACGGGTTTTTTTTTTTTCTGTGGGGGCTCCCTGCTTGTGGAATGCTCTCCCTGGTGAGGCCTGCCTGGCACCTTTATTACATATCTTTAGGCACCAGGCAAAAAATTCCTGGAGCTCAACTTTCTCTCTGTGCTTTCTCTCTGACATTATGCCGGCCCTCAGACCCCTCATCAAGCCTAAGATCATCAAGAAGAGGACCAAGAAGTTCATCCGCCATCAATCTGATTGCTGTGTCAAAATTAAGTGTTACTGGTGGAAGCCCAGAGGTATTGACAGCAAAGTCCGCAGAAGGTTTGAAGGCCAAACCTTGATGCCCACCATTGGGTATGGTAGCAGTAAGAAGACAAAGCACACGTTGCCTTCAGGATTCAGAAAGTTCCTTGTCCACAATGCCAAAGAGCTGGAGGTGCTGATCAAGTCCTATTGTGCAGAGATTGCTCACAACGTTTCATCCAAGAATAGGAAGATAATTGTGCAAAGGAGCAGCTCAGCTTGCTATCAAAGTCACCAATCCAAATGCCAGACTGTGCAGTGAGGAAAATGAATAAATAGTTGCTCTTGTACAACTGTATTAAATAAAAAGTAAACAGAGCTGTGAGAGCTGGACCATAAAGAAGGCTGATCACCGAAGAATTGATGCTTTTCAATTATGGTGTTAGAGGAGACTCTTGAGAGTCCCATGGACTGCAAGAAGATCAAACCTATCCATTCTGAAGGAAATCAGCCCTGAGTACTCACTGGAAGGACAGATCCTGAAGCTGAGGCTCCAATACTTTGGCCACCTCATGAGAAGAGAAGACTCCCTGGAAAAGACCCAGATGTTGGGAAAGATGGAGGGCACAAGGAGAAGGGGACGACAGAGATGGTTGGACAGTGTTCTCGAAGCTACCAACATGAGTCTGACCAAACTGTGGGAGGCAGTGGAAGACAGGAGTACCTGGCGTGCTCTGGTCCATGGGGTCACGAAGAGTCAGACATGACTAAACAACTAAACAACAACAACAAAACAGTGTTGGGGGGGAGGGAAGTTTCTCATCACTTCCTGATTAAGAACACATCGCACAAAGACAAAGAGCCCAGCTAGATGCCTATGCTTCTGTAGAAGTTTGGCTACACTTAGGGGCCTCACCACTTCCTGCTCCTCTAGGAGTATGGCCAAAGTCAATCCAATCTCCTGGCTGATGCTCCCCACACCATCATTTAATCCTTCCCTACCACCGCAGCTGTAAGAAGTGCATTAAAACATTCTAAAAATATCACACATTATCTTTCTTCTATAGCAGGACCCGGGGAGGGAAAGGAGATGATATATCCCCTTCATCTTGCTCACGCTGCATTATTGCAGTCTCGAGGTCTCCTATCTGCTGGGATCATCAAAATGGCACCCCAGTCTCTCACCCTGCCTTTTTCCCTCCAGAGAAGCCCAAAAGAAGTCAGCCTTCCTCAGCAACATTCAGGAGAGCTTGTTCTCCGCAAATGAGGTCCCCATTGGATGGCTTGTTAGAGAATCTCAAGGCCCAGATATCTCCACAAAGGCAATTAAATGATAGTGCCTTTAACATTTATTACAAATCCACCACTCCCCCTTTTAGCTGTGAATTAATATCTGACCTGCACCTGAGTCATCAGTAGATTCTACCAGGATGGTCCCATTATAGGAAACTAAGAATAGCCTGCTGGCATCCTGTTCTCACAGTGGCCGGTGGGAAACATGCAAGCAGGATTCAGGCAGAAGAACACCTTCCCCTCCTGTGGCTTCCAGCAACTGGTATTCAGAAAAACTGGTTTTCCCAGTAGTAATGTACGAAAGTGAGAGCTGGACCATAAAGAAGGCTGATCGCCGAAGAATTGATGCTTTTGAATTATGGTGCTGGAGGAGACTCTTGAGAGTCCCATGGACTGCAAGAAGATCAAACCTATCCATTCTCAAAGAAATCAGCCCTGAGTGCTCACTAGAAGGACAGATCCTGAAGTTGAGGCTCCAGTACTTTGGCCACCTCATGAGAAGAGAAGACTCCCTAGAAAAGACCCTGATGTTGGGAAAGATGGAGGGCACAAGGAGAAGGGGACGACAGAGGATGAGATGGTTGGACAGTGTTCTCGAAGCTACTAACATGAGTTTGGCCAAACTGCGAGAGGCAGTGAAGGATAGGCGTGCCTGGCGTGCTCTGGTCCATGGGGTCACGAAGAGTCGGACACGACTGAACGACTGAACAACAACAACACAATGGTGGAGGCAGATCATAGCCATCACGGCTAGTATCCATCAATAGTCCTCCCCATGAATTTGACCGGTTTTCTTTTAAAGCCTTCCAAATTGATGACCACCACTGCCTCCTGCAGAAGCAATTTCCATAGTTTAACTATGCGCTGCAGGACAAAGGGCTTTCTTTTACCTGTCCTGAATCTTCAAACTTTCCAGGTTTATCTTCAGCCAATGCACCCATGGAAAACATCTCCTCTACAAAAAGTCTTCCGAGAAGGAGACAAATTGCAGGCGAGACCTGGTGCCCAGGATCAGTGGTGCCAGCCACGAATCCCAGCTTGAGTAGCTTCACTTTCTAAGCAGGACACCTCTTTCTTCCCCCTCTCCTTCCCCACTCCTCATGCACACATTCCCCACATTTCCCTCAGCAAGCAATTTTAAGTTTTTGTGCTGTTTTGATTTATGGAACGCCAGCTGCACACCTCGGTCTCCTTTGAACGGAGCAATTAGCAAAGGCAGTTGTTTCCAGTGAACAGCCAGAGCCGTCACAAGTGGGACAGGCCAAATTCCATCCCTGCATCCATCATGCCTGCTGGAGGGTGGGAGGAGGGGAGGCAGGCAAGGGGCATCGCACCAGCTGCCCCTTTGGCGGTCCTGCAAGCTTAGTGGAAGGATTTCACACCTGTGCTCGAAAACCTGCTAATTGGCACCTTCCCTTTTGACGCAGCATCAGCATTTGGCTCAGTTACCATGAAAGAATGTGATGCTAGGAATGCCAAGGACAATAAACAGATCTGGGTTTAGAAATGGCCGGTTGTTTGGGTTGTAGGAGGGATAATAATACATCAGGAGCGGGCTGGCAGCAGAATCCAGCTCTTGAAAGATGCACCATAAGAGCATAAGAAGAGACCTGCTGGATCAGGCCAATGGCCCATCTAGTCCACAAACAGGACCTGAGCACCAGAGCTCTCTACCCTCTCAGGGTTTCCAGCCAGTGGCATAGCGTGGGTTGCAAGTGCCCAGGGTCACGCAGAGTTGGGGATGGAAATGGACAGAGTACGCATGCACATTCAACTGCCTAATGGTGTCATGGCTGCAGAGATAAGAAAAGAAGAGTCATTCAGTTCTCTGGAGAGGTCACTTCCTGGTAGCCGTTTTCAACGTAGCCCAGTGATGGAAGTGCACAGCTGTATTGAGGCAGCACCGGGTGTTGAAATTTTGCACCCCCTAACAATTTTGTGGCCGGGGGCAACCACCCCTGTGGCCTCTCCTATGCTACACCACTGTTTCTAGCAACTGCTGTTCAGAAGTATTTACCTCCTGCAACTGTAGAGGCAGAGGACAGGCATCATGGCTAGTAGCCGTTCATAGCCCTCTCCTCCATGAATTTGCCTAATTCTCTTTTAAAGCCATCTAAACATGTCCACTCTAGGAATGTTGTATTTGACTGCTCTGTGTTTCACACCCCACAAAGACCAGTTGCTAGAAGCCACCAGAAGGGAAATTTTGTGCACAGATCCTCCTTGCAGGTTTCCCTCTGGGGCATCTGATTGGCCACCGTGAGAGCAGGATGAAGGCGTCTTTTTCTCCCTGCCCTGCTCCCCAACACCTGCCAGCCTCAACTTTCTCGGAAGGGGCACATGACTCTGTGTCAACAAGCCCTATTTAACAAGAAAAATCACCTGGGGCTCCTGTTTAATGACAAGCCTGCTGCGGCCCGATGTGAAAACACCTCGTGAAAGATACCCCCCAACCCAAGGAGCTTATTTTTCTAATTAAACAAGACAGGGAAGCGAGAGGGTTGGGAGAGAAGGAGCCCGAGGAACTGTGCTAGGAGGGAAGAGCTGGCGTCTGCAACAGGGTTTCCAGGGAGGGTCTTTCTCCACTGCCTGAGCGAAGGCTGAGGCTCCAGCTTCTATTTGATCCTCACCAATCAGTACAAGTAACTCAAAGGTCTTGCTGGGTCCTTGCAATGCCCAGGGCTTCGCTGCTAGTGAAAGACTTGCACTGCAAGGAAAGCAAGTCATGAAGCAGATGTGGAATATCCGTTTCTGACTTTCCACCTGTCCAGGAGTGCCAGCTCTCAGGGATCGAGGGGTCTTCAGCCCCCTCAATATTTGAGTGGGCAGAGAAGGCCAAGCATGGTGCGGTTCAGTGACTGGCTCCTCCTGAGCATGAGAGACGAAGTCGCACTGCACCGGGCTCAGCGCTCGGCCTCCTCCTGGCAATTTCAGGCTGGAGTCTCTCCCAACCCTACCTGGAGATGTCAGGGATTGAGCCTGGGACCTTCAGCAGGCAGAGCAGGTGTCCTATGGCTAAACCAAAACCCTTCTACTCTGAATTTGCACTCCAGAAATGAGTGGGTGGCAGGGGTGTATGATGGGGGGCCAAGGGGGCGGGCTGCCCCGGGTGCCAGAGAGAGTTCCTCCGCCACTGGTGGGTGGACCTGTAAAAGGGCAAAAGAGTATTGGGAACTAATTTATAATGATTTGGGGGGGGGAGTTTTAAAGCACTTTTCCAAAAAACAAAAAACAAAAACAAAAAAAACCCAGAGTCCTTTCTGTTGGGAATAATTCAGACTGAAATTCTGTTGGGAATAATTCAGACTGAAATTCCCAGGTGTCAAGAAAGGTTATTTGTGTATGCCACTACTTTTTAAAAGTATTTTTTATTAAAGATTTTCTTGATTTACAAAGGTAGTGCAATGTCTCACTCGTATTTTTTCCACGTAACATTTTTACAAGTCAATTTCATTTGTTGAGACATTAGGAAGAAAAGGGGGGAAGAGGTGGGTGGGGTGGGGAGATGGGTGGGGTGGAGTGACGATGTTTCTATTTTACTTAATATATGTGGGGTTTGGTGTCAGCGTTGTTTGTGCAGGTTCTCTGTTGTTCACTTGTGTTCCTTTGGTGGTGAGAGAGGTTGGGGTTGGTGTAGGATGTGATTGTTCATTTGTGGTTGGCTGCGGTGGTCTTTGTTTTCATGTGTGAGTGGGGTGGGTGAGTGTTTTTGGTCAGGTTAGCCATATTGATTTGCATGCTGTCGGTAGATTTTTGTCATTGTCTTGTTGGGCTGTGTGTGTGATGAAGTGGAACCATACCGGAGTGAAGGTGTCTTCTTCTGTTTGTCCCCGTGTCAGTTTCAGCTTACTGGTTAGTTTTTCTAGTAAGGCTGTTTCCCATACTGTTTGGTACCATTGGTCCATGCTTACTCCTGACAGGTCTTTCCAGTGTCTGGTTATGATGTTTCTGGCTGCTGAAAGTAGGTGGGTTATGAGTTCTTTGTGTTGTAAGTGGGCATTATTGTCTTGGAAGATGTTTAGTAAGACCAATTCTGGGGTGATTTCTAGCACTTGCTTGGTTATCTTACCTATTTCTCGTATGGTTGTTGTCCAGAATAGTTGGATTTTGGGGCACTCCCACCACATGTGGAGTTATGTGTCTGTGGAGGTGCACCCACTCCAGCATTTTGGTTAGGTTCCTGGGCATATTAGCACTAATTTTCTTGGCGTTAGATACCACCTGTAGGTTAGTTTTAGGGTGAGTTCTCTTCTTTTTGTTGATATGGATTTAAAGGGGGTTTAGACCACATTCTGGTCCATTGGGTGGGGTTGATTTCATATCCTATGCCATCCTCCCATTGTTTTTTGATTGCATCTAGGGAGTTATGCATGCCACTACTGCGGCCCATGTTTCATTAGACCAAAAATGGAAAATGAGCAAGGTCCCAACCATAGAAGAATGGCAACTGGAATATGCGCAGCGTGCGGACCTAACTTGTAGAATAAGAGAACAAGAAAAACATGTGTTTAAAGAAGATTGGAAAACGTTTATTGAATATATGGGGGGTGTATATTTGAAAATGTTGGCAGCGTTAAGATAAACTCAACAGTGTAAATAAGTTTTGATTGATGTAATAATGGAATACTGAATGGTTTAGTTTATATAAAATACGCAGTGACTTATGTTATGCATAATGAACTATGGAAATAGAAGAAGGGAAGTCATTGATATTTTAAGATTGTTTAAATGAATATTTTACATTGTAAAACAGAACATTTAATAAAAATTATACATACACACACAGAGAGAGAGAGAGAGATAAAATCATACACACACACACACACACACACACACAAAATACATATGAAAATTGGGGTTTCTGAGGAGCTGACTTTTCTGGGAAGGTACACACCATCCTGTGTCTATATTTCAGTGGCACTAGGTCAGTGGACTAGGAAGACTAGGCCAGCCCCCTAAATGTTCCCAGTAAATTAGAGTATTAAAGTATGAAAGCCTGGGTATGGGAAGCTTTTGCCCTGCTTAGGGATGGAAGCACGATGTCACGTTCTTGCCCCCGCAAGCTGCTGCCTTTGGCCCTGATTGTTCCCCTATGAAAAATTTCACTGCACGCCTCTGGTATTCACAGAGAGGTTTTCCAGCTTTTTCTCCTGTTCCTGTCTGCCGATTTCCGCCACCCCACCCCACCCATTTTCTGTTGGAAAGTCTCACCTGCGAGCTACGCGCGCACAGCTATGGCGAAAATGAAAGAATACCGATCCCCTCCCTCCAGCTGTAACAAGAAGCGAAAGAACTTTGACACACGCAGCCACTGAGGGCTTTGCAGCTTCAAAAGACATCATTTGAGGCTACGGGTCAATGGTCTTTCCGTTAACCTTTTCACTGATTGGATTAAAAGCTCTCCCCCCCCCCCATTGACAAATGCACTGGAAAGAAAGTGCCCCACAGGCTCCATTTTCAGTGTGTCTGGATCTTTGGTGCTATAGATGGGCTCCAGAAGCAGAAGCTTCTTCTGTAGTCGATTTTGCACCATGGAGGGCAAGGAAGAGACAGGGCTGCCGAGCAACAAGGTGGCTGTGTAGGGCAATCAGAGAGAGGGACAGGTGGTTTGCTGAATGCAGCAGCGAAGTTAAGGCTGATGTAAATATCTCTGGCAGACAAGCAATCCCCGATAAGAAGTAATTACTCTCCGGCAGTTTTATGGATGCTTATTTAAAAAATAAGGGACCCAGGTGGCGCTGTGGGTTAAACCACAGACCCTAGGGCTTGCTGATCAGAAGGTCAGCGGTTCAAATCCCTGCGACGGGGAGAGCTCCCGTTGCTCGATCCCAGCTCCTGCCAACCTAGCAGTTCGAAAGCATGTCAAAGTGCAAGTAGATAAATAGGTACCGCTCTGGCGGGAAGGTAAACGGCGTTTCCATGTGCTGCTCTGGTTCGCCAGAAGAGGCTTGGTCATGCTGGCCACATGACCCGGAAGCTGTACGCCGGCTCCCTCGGGCAGTAACGCGAGATGAGTGCCGCAACCCCAGAGTCGGACACGACTGGACCTAATGGTCAGGGGCCCCTTTACCTTTACTTTATTTAGAAAAAGACACATCCAGAGCACAGCTTCTCACCTGCTCGCATTTACGATATTTGGTCAGTCCGAATTTTTGCCCATCCCACAGCAGGAAGGACGCCAAACTCCCACCTTTCCCCTCTTGTCCTTCCGTTGCCATCTGATCTTATCCAGACACCTAGAAGGGGGACTGAGGGGTTAGCCTGCTCCCTCCCCACAGCCACTGAACACAGACTCAGACCTCAGCTTATCTGCTGATTGCCTAGCAAAACTCTGGCTGCCCTTCAACTCTTCCTCTCCTTGAGAGCTAACAAAGTCTTCCCCAGGAAGGGGGTTCAAACTGCCCTTTCTCGACTCTATCAAACAGCTCTCATCTGCAGAGTCAGTCCCTCGTTCACTTAGTTCGGTTTCTGAATCTAACTCTTCCCCTGCACTTGGGGGGGGGGATGTTCCTGACAGCTGAGAGGCTGTTCCATAATGCTCTGTGATGCTTCGGGGAATTCTGGGAGGGGTCTTCATAGCATGCAGAAAACTCAGTTGCTGTTGCCCTGCCTGGGTTGAGGTGGCCCCAGGAGAACACAACAATTGGCATCACATAATTCAAATAAAGGCCTCTTTATTTGGCTTTCAGAACACTAGCCATGCCACCCCTATTACAGGCAGCTGAGGGAGGTGGTTATGCTTAGCCTGGAGCAGAGAAGACAGAGAGGTTATAGGATAGCCACCTTCAAATATTGGAAGGGCTGTCACCTGGAAGATGGAACAAGCTTGTTTTCTGCTCCTCCAGAGGGTAGGACCCTAACCAATGGGTTCAAATTATAAGAAAGGAGGTTTTGACTGCATACATTCCCTTGGAAGATGGAGGACTCTTTTTTGGATGATTTTAAACAGAGATTAGATGGCCCTCAGGGATTCTCTAGTTGTGATTCCTGCACTGGAAGTCTTGATGACCCCTGAACCCCTTCCAGTAATAGAATTTGATGGTTGGGAGCTGGGGGCACTGTTATACAGTGGTTCTGCTCCTTCCTCCTGGGCCATGTTCAGAAAGTGGTGGGGGTGAGTGTTCAGACCCCTGGGCTCTCACTTGTGGGGTGCCTCGGGGTTCCGTCCTCTCCCCCATGCTTTTTAATATCTATATGAAGCCACTCTGAGAGATCATCAGGGGGTTTGGGCTGGGTGTTCATCAGTATGCGGATGATACCCAGCTCTACCTCTCTTTCAAATCAGAACCAGTGAAGGCGGTGAAGGTCCTGTGTGAGTGCCTGGAGGCGGTTGGAGGATGGATGGTGCCTAACAGATTGAGGTTGAATCCTGACAAGACAGAAGTACTGTTTTGGGGGGACAGGGGGTGGGTGGGTGTGGGGGACTCCCTGGTCCTGAATGGGGTAACTGTGTCCCTGAAGGACCAGGTGCGCAGCCTGGGAGTCATTTTGGACTCACAGCTGTCAGTGGAGGCACAGGTTAATTCTGTGTCCAGGGCTGCTGTCTACCAGCTCCATCTGGTACGCAGGCTGACACCCTACCTGCCCACAGACTGTCTTGCCAGAGTGGTGCATGCTCTGGTTATGTCCCGCTTGGACTACTGCAATGCTCTACATAGGGCTACCTTTGAAGCACGTTTCCGAGCACAATTCAAAGTGTTGGTACTGACTTTTAAAGCCCTAAATGGCCTCGGTCCTGTATACCTGAAGGAGCGTCTCCACCCCCATCGTTCAGCCCAGACACTGAGATCCAGCACCGAGGGCCTTCTGGCGGTTCCCTCACTGCGAGAAGCAAAGCTACAGGGAACCAGGCAGAGGGCCTTCTTGGTAGTGGCACCTGCCCTGTGGAACGCCCTCCCTTCAGAGGTCAAAGAGATAAACAACTACCTGACATTTAGAAAATACCTGAAGGCAGCCCTGTTTAGGGCAGTTTTTAATCTGTGATATTTTAATGTATTTTAATATTTGTTGGAAGCCGCCCAGAGTGGCTGGGGAGACCTGGCCAGATGGGCGGGGTACAAATGATAAATTATTATTATTATTATTATTATTATTATTATTATTATTATTATTCCACTACAGCTTGCTCCACCACCATTGTCATGGAGTGGCAGGTGTGCCATGGCTGACAGGATGTGGACGACCTGGAGGAGGGCAGCAGCGGCTACTGAAGGTTCTTGGGATTCAGTTCAGGAGACCTCAACACCCCCATGGAACATGAAGAGGTGCAAGAGAGGCTGGAGAATGAAGGGCCAATGGGAGAACAAGAAGCATGGAATACCAGGCACACACGGAAGAATAGATCACACAGCCCTCCAACACAGAGAAGGCTAGGACCCTGGAGGAACATGACTCGTGTCTCCAACAATCAGGAGGAGGATTAGGAGGGCAGCATTGGGATTGACAACATCTCCAGGGCCAGTCTGACATGTGGTTCACTTACCTTGGTACTGAGTGCCCACCAGGACAACCATGTCCTGCATACATCTGCAGAATAGACATGGGGCCCATGAAATATTCAGGGGAGAGGGGAGAGCCACTGGAAGATCAACCCATGCCAGGCTTTTTAAGGCTTTGGGTGACTCTGGAGCGATTGCTGTGACAACATTTTTTCAAGCTCAACTAACAGGTCCCACTGGTCCTGATTGGTGTTGCCTTGCTACTGGGAGCTAGCCAAGGTGCTGATTTCCCTTGCCTTTCTATTGGGAGCTGGCCTGGGTCCTGATTCGCTTTGCCTAGGACTGGAAGAGCTTCTGATATTCACCACCACTTTCCCTGCAGGCCCTAAGAACAGGATAGCAGCCAGACCAAGGGACTCAAGACCACTGGGACACATAACGAGGATTTTGACAGGGCCGTCCAAAACCTGGCAGCTGGCTTCGTTGGAAGATCCTTTAAGGCGCGGGAAAGGTCATCTCGGCACCCTCTGTCCACATCCATTAGCGACTTCTTCCATTCCACTTAGAGCTTTCCCAGCAAACTCCATCAACGCATAATCAAAGCTGCCTCAGCACTCTTGTCATCCGGCCTTACAAGATGTTCCTTGTTTTTTGCTTTATTGACATGGGGGGAGGGGGGAGGAAAACATGATGGTGAAGCAGGAGGGATTTCCTCCCCTGCAATTTTTTTGTGTAAGCAGAATGGAACTCCTGCAGCAGATGAACTGTGGAGTCAGGCACAGACTTCAGAAGCTGTGTTAAGCGGCGGTCCTTTTTTCTGCCCCAAACAAAATCCACAGACACTGGGGAAAGGCTTTAAAAAAAACCAGAGCAGTGATTGGGATCTTTTTCAAGCCCATGGGTCACTTTCTGCTTTTGTCACCTTCTAGGGGCCATATACCAGCACTTTAGTTAAGTGGTAGAGCACCTGCTCTGTATTTTTTTTTAAAAAAAAATTGCATGCAGAAGGACCAAGGTTCAATCCTCATCAGCACCTCCAGATAGGACCACAAATGCCCCCTGTCCAAAACCTGGAGAGCTGCTGCCAGTCTGTGTAGACAATGCTCCCTTCCTATGTTCCTATCTAAGGCAGCTTCCTGTGTTTCAGATTTCTGGGATAGCTCAGTCAGTACAGCATGAGACTCTGAACCTCATGGTCGAGGGTTCAAGCCCCACATTGGGCAAAAGTTTCCTGCATTGTTGGTGGTTGGGCGAGATGACCATCAGGATCCCCTCCAACTCTACAATTCCATGATTCTATGAACACTTTACTCAGAGCAATGAGAACTTAACTACTTATAGGGGAAAGGGACACAGCTCAGGTTTGGATCTTCTGCCCTGCACGCAGAAAGTCCCAGATTCAATCCCTGGCAGCATCTCTAGGGCTGGATCTACACAGATCTTTAAAAACACTAAGGGAAGAACGTTGTGTTTCTCTCAATGCAATTTTCCATTGACTGCTTTACAGCACCCCCTGGTGTCACATTTTTATAATGCATTTATAACATTATAACTCACCAGTATAGATTTGTCCCAGGTAAGACCGGAAATATCCCCTTCTTGAAAACCTAAAGAGCTGCTGCCAGTCAGTGTAAACAACACTGGGGTAGATGGACCAATGGTCTGATTCAGTAGAAGGTAGCTTGCTGTGCTCCTGTGTCGTAAGGAAAGGGCTGCTGCTCAGTGACAGAGCACCTGCTTTGCATGCAGATGTCCCAGGTTCAGTCTCCACCAACTCCAGGCATGGCTGGGAAGGACGGCAGCCTAAAATCCTGGAGAGCCACTGCTGGTCAGGGTAGACAGTACTGAGCTAGATGGAGCAGTGGCCAGCTTCAGAATAGCAAAGGGTTGTAACTTGGTGTTAGAGCACCTGCTTTGCATGAAGAAGGTTGTGGGTTCAACCGCTAGCATCTGCAGGTAGGGCTGGGAATATCCCCTGCCTGGAAACCTGGAGAAGCTGCTGCCAGTCAGTGTAGGCAATGCTGAGTTGGATGGACGTATGGGTCTCATTCAGTCTTAAGCAGCACCTTCCTATATTACCCCCCTCTCCTTTTTGTGCATGTCCCCCCCTCTCTCTTTCATCCTGGCTTGGCCCATAGTGCTGTTGCCGTTCTGCTGTGCCAAACACCCCTTGTCTGTCACCGAGGCAACAAGGCCTGGCTGTCCTCCCTCTGCATCCTGCCCAGTCATGAATAAATTCTTATGTGTCCTGGAATACATTAGTGGACTTTCTCTAGACTACACCAGAGAGGCGAGGATTTGGTCTCCTCTCTGCAGTTGTTCACTTAAATTCATGGGGGCAATAGAAACATTCTCCTGAGCCACCATCAGACCCTGATTGGCTTTCCCCCAAGACCTGCCTCTTACCCTCTTGACAGCTTGAGGGCTATTGGTTGCTCCACATCTATCCCTGCCATGACCTGATCGGCTGGACGGATATTTGCTCTGGTCCAGTGTGGCAGGCACTCTGTTCCAAAGCATACACAATGCAACCAGCAGCTGCATATTCATAGCTCAGCCAAGAAACTGGCAATAGCAGCCGGGATTAGAACCTGGATTCCTGATGATCTAGGTTCTGCTGCACACAAAAAATAGGATTAGAACCTGGATTCCTGATGATCTAGGTTCTGCTGCACACAAAAAATAGGATTAGAACCTGGATTCCTGATGATCTAGGTTCTGCTGCACACAAAAAATAGGATTGGAACCTGGATTCTTGATGATCTAGGTTCTGCTGCACACAAAAAATAGGATTAGAACCTGGATTCCTGATGATCTAGGTTCTGCTGCACACAAAAAATAGAAATCATTTCCCCCCCACTATCGCATAATTCATTGGTTTCCCTGCCCTATCAACGCCCTGGACTTTAGTATCATCCAGAACACTGAACTGTTGCTGGTGCCCCCTCTGGGGGCTGCCCGGCTGGCGCAGACCCCATGACAGGGCCTTTTCAGTAGTGGCTCCCCAATTGTGAAACTGTTCTCCCGGTGAGGTGTGCCTGCCTCCATCATTTTCAACTTTCAGGAGGAATTTGAAAACATGCCTATTTTCCACAGGGGTAAAAATTGGCCACCTATATCACTAGGGAGCCTCCTTTTGGGGAGGAGCTTGAGAGTAGGTCAGATACAGGGGCAGTACCTCCATTGCCAGGAACACAGGGATGCCAGCACACACAAACCTCAGAGGTCCAGCCCACGTTCTGCTTGTCCATAGCAGGAACGCTGTCAGGGTTGAGCCAGATGAGGAGGAGTGGTGGCAAGCCCCCCCTGGTGAGGCTGCACCCACGGAAGAACCTGGGGAAGTGGAGGAGTTCATACCTGGAGAAGACTGGTGGCGGCACTCCTCGGAAGAGGGAGAGTCAGATGGAGAGGGGGAAAGACCAGAACAGGAGGAGGAGGAAGTCGAGCCACAATCAGGCCCTTGTGAGGAGAGAAACAGCCCTTCCCCTCCTCCCTTCTCAGCTGTAGAGCGTAGAGCTGAGAGACGCAGGGAACAATTAGAGGCAGCTGCATCTCGTAAGAGACGTGGTTGCAGGCCAGCTACTTAACAAAGGCTAGCTCCTCCCTTTGCTAGCACCTGCAACTGACATGCTGAGTGCGTGGTTGCTCTTGCTCGTTCTGTTCCTGACTCCTGGCTTGTTCCTGACCCTCGGTTTGTTCCTGACCCTTGGCTTGTTCCTGGTTCCTGGCTTTTCCCTGACTGACTTGGCTGGTTCCTGACTTGGACTGTACTGACTTCGGCTTCTCCTGACCCCATACTGATACCTGACTTCGGCTGGCTTCTGACCCGGACTGTTCGACCTTGGCTTATCTGACTGACTGCTGCGCTACAGCACGCCAACTTGTTGGCGCCCTAACAAACTCCTGTCGTTTGCCACATTAAGAATCTAAGAGCCTGTTGAATCGGGTCAAAGGGGCCACATCTAGTCCAGCATTTTCTTCTCACCATGGCCAACCAGATGCCCCAAGGGGAAGCCCACAAGCAGGACCCAAGCACAAGAGGAAGAGACAGCTCTCAGTGCCTACTAGTCATGATGGCTACGCAGAAGAACATTGCCATTGTGGCTAGCGGCCTTCTCTTCCTCCATGAATTGGTCTCAGCCTCTTTTAAAGTCATCTAGGTTGGTGGCCATCATGGTCTCCTGTGGGAGGGAGTTCGGCAGTTTAACTCTGCTGCGTGAAGAAGGACTTTCTGTTATCTATCCTAAATCATCCAACACTCAGTGTCTTTGGATGCCCACAGGTTATAGCGATGTGAGAGAGGGAGAATCATAGAATCATAGAATTGTAGAATGGGAAGGGATCCCGAGAGTCATCTAGTCCAACCCCCTGCAATGCAGGAATCTCAGCATGTGGGGGGGCAAATCTAATTTCAAACCATACCATAATGGCATAATGACATAGTGGTGAGAGTGTCGGCCTAGGATCTGGCAGAGACCGGTTTTGAAATCTCCCCACTCAGCCATGAAGCTCACAGGGTGTGAACTTTGGGGACCACTTGCTGCTCTCGGCGTAACCTACCTCACAGGATTGTTGTGAGGGTAAAATAGGGAGGAAGAGAACTGTGCAGGCCATATCAGGCTCCTTGGAGGAAAATGGTGGGAAATAAATGTAAGTAAATAAATATTAATTAAAGAGTTTGACAGAAGCAGGGATCTGTGTTTGAGTCCTTTCCCAGCAATGAGGGCCAGGAAACTCCCATTTGCCTGTCCCTGTTCAGCGGTTAGGATACACTTTCCTTCAACTTACCGCGACAGCATTCAGAGCTCCTGGCTCTCCCCACACTGCCGCCAAAGTTAGCATGGAGGCCTCCGTCACTGGCACTGGCGGAAATGTTTTGCCTTCCTGCACTCTGGCAAAAAATAAAGAATAAAATAGGCCCAGCAGTCAAGAGATCCATCACTTTCTCTCTCCCTGTCAACGGAGCCAACAGCTTTGCACGCTCAGACAACAGTCTGTCTTTCTGAGGCAGGCTGAAGATGGCTGCAAGCGGACCGATTGGTGGCGCCTGTCACTATTTTGCAGAGAAGATGGTTAAAATGATGGAAACATTTTGGGATTTGCTCGTCAACGGTTCCAGGCCAGAGGCAGCTAGAAAGGTGAGTTCCCCAAGAACCAGCATCCACAGTGTTATAGACTTAATGGACTCTTGGGGCTGTTTTCTTAAGCCTTTACACTTTCATTTTTCTTTGTTGTCTTTCTCCCCTCAAACTGAAAAAGAGAAAGCAATCCCACTCCATTTCTTGAAATTTCCATTTTAGGGAAAGAACGGGCTGCTTTTATTTAAATGACAACAGTGGCGGCTGGTGCCCTTTTGGACTGGTGGGGTGGGAGGCGGGGAGCCTGACAGTAGGTGGCGCCAGAGGCCATGACTGGCTGAGCCAGAGCCAATGGCATGTGTACCCAACGCATACTAGTTTCATCCCCATCTTCTTCCTTCCTGCTGAGCTCTACCAGAGGCAACACCGGGACTAAGGAGGAGGAAGCTGGTTGGGCTATTGGCAGCCACACAAACTGCAGCATGACGAAAGCCTTACATTTTTATGTATATAGGAAGATATATACACAGTGGTTGCTGCTGCCCATTGAGAGCAGTACAGTGGAAGTCAGCAGCAGGTTGAGCCAGAGCCAATGACAGGCAGAGCCAGTTCGTTCCGGTTTTGTCTCCATCCTCCTCCCTGCTGAGTTCTACAAGGGCAACATTGAGATTCGGGGGAAGCTGAGAGGCTGGATCACACCAGTGAGCTGCTTGTAAGTAAATGTCAAGGCTTCAGGAAAGCCATTCCTCTCCCAGTTGCAGCAAGAGCAGAGAAACAAGGTAGAGTCGTTTTTAATGAGTTTATTCAATCACAATAGCGAGAGACAAACTAGGCTCCTCCACCCTCCTTCCTAGCAGCAGCATTTCCTTTTGTGGTGGCCACATGGTCAAATTCCTTTGTTCCTGCACTCTTAATGAACGCCAGGTTCTGGGAGAAGGGGGATCAGAAATACTCTCCAGTGACAATGTGTCATCCAGCTGCCCTGCCGCAGTTCCCCCCCCCTTCTTCTAACACTTCCCAACTTTTCTGTTTGTCTATCTCTGAGCTGTGAGTTTCCTCAACCCCCTGCTGTAAATCAATGAGGCATCCCTCTTCTCCTGCAGCATCAGGAGAAAGGGTGATAAGAAGGCAGTCTAGTGAGGGATGGCTCATGTTGGTGCCCCCGTTTGCCTTTGATAAGTCTTCACTACATGAGACACAGGGACTGCTGGTGGGGAAGACCATTGAAATGGTGCCATGCTCTCCCACAGGATACTCGGTCAGAGCCTGATTGGATGAGGCAAATTCATGACCACCAATGGCTACTAATCGGGATGGATATTTCCACCTCCCAAGATCAGAGGCAGATGAATGCCAGGGAACAGTGGGAGAGGGTGATTGCACTCAAGGAAGGGGTACTGCTCAGTAGAAGAGCGTGTCCTAACACTAGAAATCGGGGCCTTCCAATAAAGCTGAAAGTTGGAAAATTCAGGACAGATAAAAGAAAGTTCTTCATGCAGTTAAACTATGGAACTCACTCCCACATGAGACAAATTCATGGAGGAGGAGAGGGCTACCAATGGCTGCTAGCCACAATGGCTGTGCTCTGCCTCCATGGCCAATGATTGTAATGCTTGTGAATACCACCTGCTGGAAGCCACATGAGGGGAGAGTGATCTTGTACATGGGTCCTTGTGAGCCTCCCATTTGGTCAGCTGGTCAGCCATTGTGAGGACAGGATGCTGGGGTTGATTGGCCATTGGCCTGATGATCCAGCAGGCTCTTCTTAAGCTTGCTTTCTCCTGCTCCAGAGGCTGGGCTAGAATGAATGGCTTCAGGTTAAAAACATAAAATTGTAAGGGACACCATGGGTCATCTAGTCCAGCCCCCTAAAATGCAGTGATCAAGCTACAAGAAAGGAGATTCTGACTAAAGGTCTGGAAGAACTTTCTGGTGATAAGTTGTTTGACAGTGGAACAGTCTTCCTCGAGAAGTTGTGGTCTCTCCTTCCTTGGGGGGTTTTTAAGCAGAGCTTGGATGGCCATCGGTCATGGGTGATCTAGTTGAGAATCCTGTATTGCTGGGGGGCTGGGAGAGATAGGCTCCTTTTCCAACTCTACAATTCTATGATGCTATGAGAGCCAGTGTGGTGTAGTGGTTAACAGTGGTAGACTCATAATCTGGTGAACCGGGTTCGCGTCTCCACTCCTCCACATGCAGCTGCTGGGTGACCTTGGGCTAGTCACACTTCTCTGAAGTCTCTCAGCCCCACTCACCTCACAGAGTGTTTGTTGTGGGGGAGGAAGGGAAAGGAGAATGTTAGCCGCTTTGAGACTCCTTCGGGTAGTGATAAAGCGGGATATCAAATCCAAACTCTTCTTCTTCTTCTTGCTTAAGGCAGGGGAGGCCAGTGATAAAGGGAGCTTGTTCAAGCCATCTCTCCGTACATTCTGCATGCAAGGCATCTTCTCTCTCTCACTCACACACACACACACACCGTGCAATATCTCCCCTTGAACCCAGCAGCAGCAACAGCAGGGCCTCTGCAGCAGGTCGCATCGCTTAATGAAGCTGTCGAAGGGAAAGACTGAATCGAGCCATCTTGGAAGGACTCGGGACTCAGCCAGCACTGTCAGCCTCCCGAGGAGGTAGAGATTTATAGATCATTAAAAAGGGAGGAGGTGGGCAGGCAGGCAGGCAGGCAGGCGCAGACCCGCCAAGCTCACAGTTGACCTGGGGACATCAGTGGGTTGTTTCAGGAGGCCTGTACGAAATAAGAGCATGGCGGGGAATGTGCTGGTTCTTCGCCTTGCGACCTCAGGCTCCCCGCCCCACCGCCCCACCGCCCCACCGCCACCCTTCCCTGCTGGTTTGTCCACACTCTGAGCTTGCCGTCATTTGTTCACATCCTGCTGTTTCCCCTCCGCCCCCCCTCCTCTCTCTTACCCCTCCCCAGCTCACCCCGCCAGCCCCTGTTCACTGTGTAACGACTAATTAGGAATCCGTTCATGCAGCGCTGGTGCCCTGCGGCTGAGAGCTGCCAGCCGGTGCCAGCGCAAAGGGTTGGCGCACGCCAGGCCATCTGCCACTGGCTCGCCGACTGAGCCCTGACGCTTCCAGGTTCCCAGCGCCAGGGAGCTGATTTCGCAAGTCCCAGCTCCTGTTGCAAGAACCCTTCAGATAAACAGAAGGCCCAGGGAGGGCCGGGGCACGGATCCAGAGCAAATGTCTGCAGCTTCTGGCTGTTGCGCCCCTGTGGTGTGGTGAGAAAAAAGAAAGAGATGGTGTGTGTGTGTGTGTGTCACTGCAGCATATATAGTCTCAACAAAAACACAGCAAAGCTCTTTTGAGGTGAGGCATTGCCAGAGGTGGGGAGCAATGCTGCTGGTTCGGATGTTTAAAAATTATTTATTTTTATTTATTTATTCATTCATTCATTCATTAGTTTTTTATACCGCCTTTTGTCTGATGATCTCTGGGCAGTTCACAAGATAAAAATACTGGGTAAAAGCACAAATAAATAGTTAAAGGAAAAATAACAAACAATATCACACACATTTTGAACAAAATAGAAAATTCTTTCCAGTAGCACCTTAGAGACCAACTGAGTTTGTTCTTGGTATGAGCTTTCATGTGCATGCACACTTCTTCAGATACACTGAAACTGAAGTCACCAGATCCTTAAATATACACATTTTAAATGCTGCATAATACTAATCAGCCAAAGACCTGGTTGAAGGTTTTTGCCTGCAGCCTAAAGATTTATAATGATGGTGACAGGCGGACCTCCCTGGGGAGAGCATTCCACAAACGGGGGGCCACTGCAGAAAAGGCCCATTCTCGCGTTGCCAGCCTCCGGAGATCTCACATGGAGGAAGCACACAGAGAAGGGCCTCAGATTATGAATGCAGGGTCTGGGACAGAGGTGGTCCTTGGGGTGTTGTGGTCCTGAGTTGCTTAATGGGTCTTCTCACAGTGGCCAACCAGATGCCCCAATGGGAAGCCCGTAAGCAGTTCCTGAGTAGGGCAGGACTTTCCCCTTCTGCAGTTTCCAGAACTGATGTTCAGGCGCATTGCTGCCTCCAGCTGAGGAGGCAGAATATATAGCCTAGGAGCTGTTGAGAGCCCCAACCTCCATGAATTTGTCCAATCCTATTTTGAAGTCCCTTGCGGGAACCAGAAAATATGCACAGAGCTGTGTGTGCTGGGTGGAAGTGTGCGTAGCGATATTTCCGAAAAGAACATTAACGTTTATATTATGGTAAGGGAGTCGGCTTGCAAAAAATGGATCTATTGAGCAAAGTTGGCTACAAGAGGTGCGCATTTTAGGAAAACGTACCAAAAATGCATAGGCATTTTTATGCAGATAATAATGACAGTTTAAAAAACAAACAAACCCTGCAACCTCTTGTGCATGGGGTTGGACCGAATGACCCTCAGGGTCCTTTGCAACTCTACAATTCTATAACGCTCTGCTTCTTCTAGGCCTGGGGCGCCACCTCCTGTTCACATCTATTGCTGGCATGTCCTTAGATACATAGACAGGAAAGAGAGAGAGAGATCATAGAATCACACAGTTCAAAGGGACAAGAAGAGCCATCTAGGCCAATCCCCTCCAATGTGGGAATCACAGCTAAAGAATCTCTAACAAATAGCCATCCAATGTCTGCTGAAAAATCTCCAACGAAGGAGAGCCCCCCCACACACACGCACACACCTTACAAGGGAGTCTGTTCCACTGTCAAACAGCTCTTACCATAGAAAGTTCTTCCTTCCTTGTCATTTGAATCCAGGTACTACTCTTTGGGGGGACCCAGGTGGCGCTGTGGGTTAAACCACAGAGTCTAGGGCTTGCTGATCAGAAGGTCGGCGGTTCGAATCCCTGCCATGGGGTGAGCTCCCGTTGCTCGGTCCCAGCTCCTGCCCACCTAGCAGTTCGAAAGCACGTCATAGTGCAAGTAGATAAATAGGGACCGCTCCAGCGGGAAGGTAAACGGTGTTTCCGTGCGCTGCTCTGGTTCGCAAGAAGTGGCTTTGTCATGCTGGCCACATGACCCGGAAGCTGTCTGCAGACAAACGCCGGCTCCCTCGGCCTATAGAGCGAGATGAGCGCTGCAACCCCAGAGTCGGACACGACTGGACCTGATGGTCAGGGGTCCCTTTACCTTTACTACCCTTTGGAGCAGCTTGCTCCATCTTCCCTGTGACAGCCCTTGAGATATCTGAAGATGGCTCTCATAACTCTTCTCAGTCTCCTCTTTTCCAGGCGAAACACACCCAGCTCATTCAACCATTCCTCATAAGGCTTGGTTTCCAGACCCTTGATCTTCTTGGTTGCCCTCCTCTGCACACATTCCAGCTTGTCAATATCCTTCTTGAGTTGTGGTGCCCAGAACTGGACACAGGACTTCAGGTGGGGTCTGACTAAGGAAGAAAAGAGGAATAGACGGAGGGAAGGAGGAGGGGAGTACATGTTCTTCCTCCAGTTTTGACCTACTACGAATGACCGCCTGCATTCAGACATTACCCACTCTTTGTGGATCCCAGAATCACAGCTTAGTGTAGAGCTCATCTCAGGAGACTCAGAGGAAGGACTGCAGATGACTGGCAGAGTACCTGCTTTGCATACAGAGGGTCCCAGGCACCTCCAATCAGGGCTGGATGGGGGTGAGGGGGTCCTGTGTGAAACCCCAGAGAGCCACTGCCAGTCAGAGCATGCAATATTGAGCTAGGTGGAACAGGGTTCCGACTCAGATCTAAGGTAACTTCTTATCTATTTCAAGGTGATGCCCTCTGGACATTGCCAGACCACAACTCCCATCATCCCTGACCATTGGCCATGCTGGTGGCTATGGCTGATGGGAGTTGGAGTCCTGCAACATTTAGAGGGCACAAGTTCCCCAGCTCTAATCCATAGGATTCTCCTTTTCATTTCTCTTGTTTTTATTGACTTCCCACCCCGTTTTCCATAGAGTTGTTGTTTCTCCCCTTCTCCTGCACCCTATCTTCTATCTATTAAATCATAGCCAATAATCTAATTTCTTCTGTTGCTCATAGCTCAAATCCTGCTCGCAAGTTCTTCATACTATAATATTGCTTTAAATAGTCCAAAGAAAGGCATCCATTCTTCCATTAAAACACTCATCATTAGATTTTCTTAACTTCGCTGTTATTTTTGCCAGTTCTGCATAGTCCATTATCTCATCCATTTTTCATTGGTTGGAACTCTTCTTTCCATTTCTGCACATATTGAATCCTAGCTGCTGTTGTTACTTACATAAACCATGTTAAAATTTGAAAAGCGGGGGGGGGGGGGGGGATTTCTGCCCCTATGGTTGAAAAGGATTCTCTTTACATCCTGAGATTAGGCAACGAAACTAATGGCACCAGCTTTTGTGAGGGCCAGCACAGCAGGGCCTTTTCTGTGGTAGGACCCAGCAGTGTGGAATGCACCCTTCTTGGGAAACTTACTTAACTTTATCTCATGTATCATTGTGTCCTTCCAGAAGCTGCTGAACTCTCATCATCCCTGACCACTGGCCATGCTGTCTGGGGCAGATGGGGGTTGCGGTCCAACCACATCTGGAAGGTCACTCTGGTTTTCTATCCCTGGACAAGACCATTGCCTGCCTTTGCTGCTCCAAACTACCTCCATCACAACTCTGACTCCTTCCAAAGGAAGGGTGGGGAAACTGTGTCCCTTCAGATATCACCGGACTACAACACCCAGCTGGTTAGGCTGGCTGCTGGGGGTAGACAAGAGTTTGAATCCAACCATCTCTGGAGGGCTGCTCTCTACTAAGAGCTACGTAAGGCAAGAGGCTTGGGAAGCCACCAATTGTCACCTTCATGACGTCCACACCAGCCCAGAACCTGGTCTTCTGAAGGCAGGGATCTGCTTCCATTCAGCCTCCATCGCTGACCTCCAGCCTCAAAGAAAGGACATTCCAGTTGACCGACAGCTCATGAGAAGACGGTGGCACCTCCTTGGGAGAGGAATCAAAGAACAAACATCACAGGTTGGGAAGAAACGCTGTGTTTTAGAGGTTGTAAAACTGGGGCAGCCACCTGCCAGTGAACAAGACCATAAAAAACCGCTGGTGTGTGAATTCATGGCCAATAAAATTTGCCACGCGCAGATCGACGATGTCGTCGGTAGTTTATAAACACATAAAACCACAACGTTCCCTGCCACACACCGGTGCTTCCTTGAGTGGGGAAATGAACACTGCCATATTAAAAAAAAAGGAAGCATCGCTTCTCCATGGTGTTGACAACTGACCAAGAACAAAGGGCATGGCCTGCTCCTGTGCCCTTAGCAGCAACTTGGGGGCACATCCACACTTCACATTAAGATTATCATCGTCATCATTTATATCCCAACTTTTTTCTCCACATTAAAAGATGGCAGGGTTGTGATGGAGGTACCATAGCTGTGGTAGGGCGGTAAACACAAGTGAAAGTCTTATTCAGGGTTGAGGAATCAGTGCCCCCCCCCCCCGATGTTGTTGGACTCCCAACTCCCAGCAGCCAGCATGGAAAGTGGTCAGGGATGACAATGGGGGATGTTGTGATGCAGCAACAACCAGAGGGTAACAAGTTTCTCACCCCTGTTTTACTATTTGCTACAATTGACTATTATTTTCTGTAATCTCATCGGCTTTCTTAGGCTCCATGCTTCTGCGGCAAAGTGGGGTTCAGAATGAGAACAGAGTGTCACTTTTGAGTTATGCTCCTCCCCCCCCCCGCCAAAAGATCATAGGAAACTGCCTTGTCCAGTAAAATGTAAAGGACCCCTGGACAGTTAAGTCCAGTCGAAGGTGACTATGGGGTTGCGGCACTCATCTCACTTTCAGGCTGAGGGAACCAGCGTTTGTCCACAGACAGCTTTCTGGGTCATGTGGCCAGCAGGACTAAACCGCTTCTGGTGCAACGGGACACTGTGACAGAAGCCAGAGCGCACAGAAATGCCATTTACCTTCCCGCTGCCTGCCGCAGAACTACCTATTTATCTACTTGCACTGGTGTGTTTTCAAACTGCTAGGTTGGCAGGAGCTGGGACAGAGCAACAGGAGCTCACCCCGTCGCAGGGATTCGAACCACCGACCTTTTGATTGGCAAGCCCAAGAGGCTCAGTGGTTTAGCCCACAGCGCCATTCACATACTAGTCCAGCATACTGGTCTCACCTTGTTCAGCCAGATACCTGTAGGAAACCTGCAAGAAGGATTTGAGCACAAGAGAACTCTCCCCTCCTGTGCTTTTCACGGCGCCGCCCGCATCCCTCCCACCTTGTCCAGTATTGTCTGACTGCAGTGGCTCTCCTGAAGTCTCTCCCAACCCTGCTAGAGATGCTGGGGGATTTAGGGTGGCCTAAATTCTTGGTCGTGGCAAAATACAGGATGGGGTGGCATGGGGCCACAGGGGATCTTTTTTCTCATCTGGTGCTGAAGTGACTTCAAAGCAATCAATTACAATCTATTGCATCCCAACAGGATTCCCCCTCTGGAATTTATCGCGCACGCATGCATGCACGCACATAAACATGAATTTGTAAATCTGTCTGTGCTTGGCTAAATGCATGACCTTTCAACACACCCTTTCAAACACATGCATTTGGAAAGGATCCCTAACTTGGAAGAGAGAGAGAGAGAGAGAGAGAGAGAGAGAGAGAGAGAGAGAGAGAGAGAGAGAGAGAAGACCTGAAAGGTTCTAAGGTTAAGGGGTGATATGATAGCCATGTTCAAATATATAAAAGGATGTCATATAGAGGAGGGTGAAAGGTTGTTTTCTGCTGCTCCAGAGAAGCGGACACGGGGCAATGGATTCAAACTACAAGAAAGAAGATTCACCTAAACATTAGGAAGAACTTCCTGACAGTGAGAGCTGTTCGGCAGTGGAATTTGCTACCAAGGAGTGTGGTGGAGTCTCCTTCTTTGGAGGTCTTTAAGCGGAGGCTTGACAGCCATCTGTCAGGAATGCTTTGATGGTGTTTCCTGCTTGGCAGGGGGTTGGACTGGATGGCCCTTGTGGTCTCTTCCGACTCTGATTCTATGATTCTATGAAATACGGGACAAAACTGTATCAATACAGGATGTAGCATTTTACATCGAAGTACAGGACAGTCCTGTATTATACAGGAGAGGTTGCAACCCTACTGGGGATTGCACCTGTGATCTTCAGGCTGCAAGACAGGCACTCTGCCACTGAGCTATGGCCCTCCAGTCAGCAGCAGAGGAAGCCGCTCGGGCGCCTGGGGCAGTGCGGCCAGGGGCGGGAGGCACTGCAGGGCCTCCGGAGTCTGCCTGCCTCCTCCCACTCAGCCGCCCTACAGCTGTGGGGGGGGGGGAGGCAGCGGGCAGACCGTTTAGGCAGCGTGGAGCCTGCACGCACCCAAGCCACCACATCTCTCCCAGGAGAGACACATAGCACGGGCGCACTGCAGACCCTGCAGTAAGTGCCTCCTGGCATTTTGTCCCCCCCCCCCTCAGTGGTGACACCCAGGGCGGACCACACCTACCTCAACCCCCTTCCTCCGCCCCTGCCTCCAGTCACCATAAATACCTCTCTCTCTCTCTCTCTCTCTCTCAAAGGTAGACCCTTAGCTATCTATGCATGAGTCCCTAGTGACACTTAGTGGCCACATGGTGCATTGCAACCTCTAGAATCAGAATTATAGAGTTGGAAGGGACCCTAAGAGTCATCTAGCCCAACCCCCTGCAATGCAGGAATCTCAGCTAAAGCGTCCTTGTCAAATGGCCATCCAATCTCTGTTTATACACCTCCAAGTAGGGAGAGTCCACAACCTCCCGAGGGAGACCGTTCTACTGTTTAACTGTTCTTACTTTCATAAAGCCGTTCCTGATGTTGAGTTACAATCTCCTTTCCTGTAACTTGAAGCTGTTGGTTTGAGTTCTACCTTCCAGAGCAGGAGAAAACAAGCTTTCTCCATCTTCCATGGGACAGCCCTTGAGATATTTGAAGATGGCTCTCATATCTCCTACCAGTGTCCTCTTTTCCAGGTTAAACAGAACCAGCTCTGAACCCTGGATCATCTTGGTTACCCTTCTCTGCACACATTCCAATGGGTCAGTATCCTGGCAATTCATTGCAATTATTATTATTATTATTATTATTATTATTACAGAGCAACTTGGCCACAATAAGGAAATTTTGCCGATGGTATGACTATTTTCCACCTTCCCATTTCAACTCTCTGGCACCTTATCTGCATAACCAGCAATTCTAAAATATAGACACACTTTTACTCTCGCAAGATTGAATGTATTGCCCTTGGCTGTACTTGAGGGATGATTCCAACAGATTCCACACGAAAAACACTTCTGTCCCTGTGGAGATGGCAGTCCCGAATCAGTGGCGCATGCCCTTCTGGCTTGCACTCTTTATAAAGACTTGAGGAGTGAGATTATCACCCATCTTTTATTGTCCGTTCTGGGTCGCCCAACCACTGCCACAGTGTCCTTTCTCTTGGCAGATCAAGATGAGCAGCCAATCAGAAGCCACTGAAGCCCTGTTGGACGTTCGGCTTCCAAAAATAGTTCGCAAACTGGAACAGTCACTTCCGGGTTTGCGGCATTCAGGAGCCAAATTGTTCGAGAAGGCATTCCACAGGGATGGTGCCACTACCAAGAAGGCCTTCTGCCAGGTTCCCTGTAACTTCACTTGAAGATAAGCAAAAGTAAGATGTGGAACTTTTAAAGAGAAAAGGTCACAAACATCTTTTTTCTTTTTGCTAGTTTGCGGTGGGAAGAGAGGGAAATTGGGGGGGTAATGAAAGGGGGAGAAGAATGGTAAATTTATAGAGGAAATGCATCATCACAAATCAATGTGGTGCAGGATTTTAAAATAAAATAAAGAGACACTTTCATGGCACGGAAGGCTCTGAATGGTCTTTGGAGGGCAGATTTGGCAAAGATAGAGATGGGAGATGCTAGACTTCTCAATATGAGCTATTTCTCGGCACCACATTCCATTCTCGGCAATAAGAGCCCGGAAATAAACACCAAGACCGCAGGAATCATGGAAGCGGAAGCTGGTGTCCTGAATTCACCCAAGCATCTAGCCCTCTTGGTTAAGCAAGGGACCTCTGGGAAGAAGACCCTCTGCCTGGTTCGCTGTAGCTTCGTGTCTTGCAGTCCTGCCTGGCTCATTTTTATGAAGAAGAAGAGAAGAAGAGTTTGGATTTGATAGCCTGCTTTATCACTACCCGAAGGAGTCTCAAAGCGGCTAACATTCTCCTTTCCCTTCCTCCCCCACAGCAAACACTCTGTCGGGTGAGTGGGGCTGAGAGACTTCAAAGAAGTGTGACTAGCCCAAGGCCACCCAGCAGCTGCATGTGGAGGAGCGGAGACACGAACCCGGTTCACCAGATTAAGAGTCTACCGCTCTTAACCACCACACCACACTGGCTCTCGAGCTGGGAAAGGCAAGGATCAAGGAGACAGGTGGTCAGTTTCACTTGTCCAAGCAGCTTGTTCACAACCTCAGAGGTAACAGGTTGAAACTGATCCCATACAACTTGACTAGACAGAGCTCTGGTACTCTCCCGGCCTGGCCCGGCCTCGCTACCACGCTGGAGACTACCTCTGAATCTGAGTCACCTAATCTGCAAATTTTTTAAAAAAATTAAAAATGCAAAATCATTGCAGGAGATCTTGGGGGTCCTCACCAGACCCTGGTGGCGGAGGTGGTTCTGTTAGAATACAAACCACCTGATGAGAGTCGCCTACTGCTATTTCCAACAGATACAATAATAGAGCTGTTGCTATCGCCACTAGGTAAGTTCAACATTGAGCTCTAACCCATGTTCAGTCCAATTTTGAGTGAGTTTCCCACCACCGGTGTGCTAGCTGTCTCAGCAATTGTTTCATCACCCTCGGCTCTGGGGAATACCATGGGGCCATCTGGACTCCACGCAATCGGAGAGGGCGCTTTGGAGCCACACAGTTGATAGCTCTGGTTAGTTCCACATTCCAGCTTTCTGCCTACCAGTCTCCAGTTCAGTGGCCCCCTAATCTAAGAGCTAGGAACCTGGCCCAGCTACTCAGTCAGTGACACAAGACTCTCTGACTCAGTCTCCTGGGATTTCTCAGCCTTTTCCTTGAGATGCCAGAAATTGAGCCTGGGACCACCTGCATGCCAAGCATATGATCCCGAGCTATAGCCTTTCTCTTAAGATGTAGGAATCTGCCTCCTAGTGGGTCAGACTCTTTGTTTATCTGGCTCAGTACACCAACTGGCAGTGGCTCTCCAGAGCTTCAGGCCGGACTCGTTCCAGCCCATAAGTGATGTCATTGGGGATCGAACCTGTGACCTTCTGCATGCAAAGCAGGTGCCCTACCACCGAGCTATGGGCCTTCCATCTAAGCACAACCCTCTAATTCTAAGCCTTTCAAGTATGCTTCCTTTTCAAGGGAGTTGTCTCAATGTAAGATGCTATCCTCTGGCTCCCCTGGGATTCCGCCATGTTGGCATTCTCTTCGGAAAGCATAAAAATCACTTGAAGTTACCTGAATCTGCTCTTCCTGCTTCTCGCTACAAACTGTGAAGCTTTCTCTCAAGCTTGTCAGTCATGGAGAACCCTGGGGGGAGGGGGGGAGAGATGTACCTCTCAGAAGGGGCTGAGATTTTCTGCTTCCTTTTGGTGTACTAAGTTATCTCATGGCTCGGGGGCTTTTTATGTTCTGTTCTGTTCTATTTATCTTTGTCGTTCTCCCCCCCCCCCTTCCCCTTGCAGAAAAAAACATATATATACCAAGACACAACTTCCTCTCTTGGCTTGACAATGCTCTCTTCTACAAAGGGGTTTTTCTGCAAACAAGGGTGCCCTGTTGGAGGAACCGCTTTGAAGGTCTGTCTTAACATCTCTCCATCATGTGTCCCATCAGTGTTGGAAGACTCCACCATGACTAAAACCCTACAATAACGGGTCTATCTCAGCAAGTAGGCTCGGTCACATGTTTTGCCGTAAGGGAAGAGAGACAGGAGGAGATGGGGGCTCAGCTGTTATGTATCTCTGAGGGTTTTATTTTTATTTTTATTATCTCTTCTTCTTCTTAACACTTCTTTTTTATGGGGGCTGGTGGTGGCTCAGCCTCAATTGCTCCAACCAGATTAAAGGGCTCAGAGGAGAAACACAACACGAGTGTCTAGCTAGGCAAGCTGGTCATGGAAATGCCAGGAAGAACAGATGCTGCCTTATACTGCCGGACCCATTGGTCCATCTAGCTCAGCACTGTCTACCCTGACTGGCAGCAGCACTCCAGGGTTTCAGGCAGGGAGTCTCTCCCAGCCCTACCAGGAGACACCACCGGGGATTGAGCCTAGGGACTTTTGCATGCAAAGAAAATGAGATACGGGATAGCGAAAAGTTGTTCTCCCTCTCTCACAACATTAGATCATAGAATCATAGAATCACAGAGTTGGAAGAGACCACAAGGGCCATCCAGTCCAACCCCCTGCCAAGCAGGAAACACCATCAAAGCATTCCTGACAGATGGCTGTCAAGCCTCCGCTTAAAGACCTCCAAAGAAGGAGTCTCCACCACACTCCTTGGCAGCAAATTCCACTGCCGAACAGCTCTCACTGTCAGGAAGTTCTTCCTAATGTTTAGGTGGAATCTTCTTTCTTGTAGTTTGAATCCATTGCCCCGTGTCCGCTTCTCTGGAGCAGCAGAAAACAACCTTTCACCCTCCTCCATATGACATCCTTTTATATATTTGAACATGGCTATCATATCACCCCTTAACCTTCTCTTCTCCAGGCTAAACATACCCAGCTCCCTAAGCCGTTCCTCATAAGGCATCGTTTCCAGGCCTTTGACCATTTTGGCTGCCCTCCTCTGGACACGTTCCAGCTTGTCAGTATCCTTCTTGAACTGTGGTGCCCAGAACTGGACACAGTATTCCAGAATGTGTGAGCACCTAACAAAGCCACCAGGACAGATAAAAGAAAGCTTCACAAGTGGATAGTTAAACTATGGAACTCACTCCTGCAGGAGGCAGTGATGCCTACTGACTTGGATGGCTTTCAAAGAGGATTAGACAAATTTATGGAAGGATAAGGCTACCAAATGGCTGCTATCCATGATGGCTATGCTACGACACAGTGGCACTTCCAAGTACCAGTTGCTGGAAACCACAAGAAGGGGCATTGATAATGCGTTTGGATCCCGATTGTGGGGTTTCCACAGGTATCTGAGTGGCTGCTGGGAGAACAGGATGCTGGACTGGATGGGCCATTGGCCTGATTCTGCAAGTTTTTCCTATGTTCAGCATGCACTCTGCTGAAAAGCTGTGACTCTTCCCCTAAAACATAGGAAGCTGCCTTCTACTAATTCAGGCCCATTGGACCATCAAGCTCAGTATTGTCTACACTAGTGGTTCCCAATTGGCTATGTACTACGGGCCCCCTGTTTTTCAAAAGCCATGGATCCCCTACCTTTGAAAATGTTGGTATCTCTATAGTGGTTTTTGTTATGTGAGTAGTGCAAGGGACCCCCTGGGTGGGTTACATGGACCCTCTGGGGGAACTCCTGGTTTACACTGACTGTACATGTGAAGAGGATCTAGGAGTCTTCGTAGACCACAAGCTGTACATGAGTCAACAGTGTGATGCAGCAGCAAAAAAGGGCTAATGATAATAATACTTCTCTTTTCTGCCTTGGTCAGACCATACCTGGAATACTGTGTCCCGTTCTAGGCACCACAATTTAAGAAGCATATTGATAAGCTGGAATGTGTGCAGAGGAGGGCAACCAAGATGATCAACGGTCTGTAACCCAAGCCTTATGAGGAGCAGTTGAGGGCGTTGGGTGTGTTTCACCTGGAAAAAAAGAAGACTGGGAGAAGAGAGGTGTTGTTGTTGTTGTTCAGTCGTTCAGTCATGTCCGACTCTTCGTGACCCCATGGACCAGAGCACGCCAGGCACGCCTATCCTTCACTGCCTCTCGCAGTTTGGCCAAACTCATGTTAGTAGCTTCAAGAACACTGTCCAACCATCTCATCCTCTGTCGTCCCCTTCTCCTTGTGCCCTCCATCTTTCCCAACATCAGGGTCTTTTCCAGGGAGTCTTCTCTTCTCATGAGGTGGCCAAAGTACTGGAGCCTCAACTTCAGGATCTGTCCTTCTAGTGAGCACTCAGGGCTGATTTCTTTGAGAATGGATAGGTTTGATCTTCTTGCAGTCCATGGGACTCTCAAGAGTCTCCTCCAGCACCAGAATTCAAAAGCATCCATTCTTCGGCGATCAGCCTTCTTTATGGTCCAGCTCTCACTTCCGTACATTACTACTGGGAAAACCATAGCTTTAACTATACGGACCTTTGTCGGCAAGGTGATGTCTTTGCTTTTTAAGATGCTGTCTAGGTAAGATGTTGTCTAGGGCTGTTACATGGAAGACAACTTCCATGTAACTTCAATGGCTTCAAGTTACAAGAAAGGAGAATCCAAATAAACATCAGGAAGAACCTTCTGACAGTAAGTGCTGTCAGACAGTAGAATGGACTCCCTCAGAAAAGGTGGTGGACTCTCGTTTGTTGGAGGTTTTTAAGCAGAGGTTGGACGTTCATTTGTCATGGATACTTTAGTTGAGATTCCTGCATTGCAGGGCATTGGACTAGGTGACCCTTGGGATCCCATCCAACACTACAATGCTACAGTTCTCTGATTCTATAAGAGCCCTACAGCTGGATCAGGACAATGGCCCATCCAGCCCAGCCACCTATTCTCAGTGGCCAACTAGATGCCCCAATGGAATGTCCACAAGCAACAGCACTCTCTCCACTTGTGAGTCCCATATTAAACCCTGTGGAAGCAGTCTAAATCTTGGGGGGAGGGGGCGCTCACAAATGATCTCCTAATATGTGTTTGTAGTTCTCTTTCAAGATCAAATCAATATTATTTTGATCCCTTGTCATGGGCCCCCTAAAAGGCGTGGGGCCCACAGGCCAGTGCCTACTCTGCCTATTTGTTAATCTGGCACTGGTCATTCCCAGAAACTTGTATTCAGAAGCCTACTGCCTCCAACAGTGGAGGTAGAGTATTATAAGCATGATGGGTAGAATTCAGTAGTGTTGCATTGGACGGTTTTGGGTGAAAACATTCAACTCAAAGTTAGAGGGGGGAGGGGGGGAAAGATAAAGAGTTGAAAGGGCTACCACACAGCAGTGGTACCACTGAGAGCCAGTGTGGTGTAGTGATTAAGAATGGTAGACTCGTAATCTGATGAACCGCGTTCGATTCCCCGCTCCTCCACATGCAGCTGCTGGGTGACCTTGGGCTAGTCACACTTCTTTGAAGTCTCTCAGCCCCACTCACCTCACAGAGTGTTTGTTGTGGGGGAGGAAGGGAAAGGAGAATGTTAGCCGCTTTGAGACTCCTTTGGGTAGTGATAAAGCAGGATATCAAATCCAAACTCTTCTTCTTCTTCTTCTGTGTAATGGCCACCAACCAGGAGGGCTTTAAAAGTCATTGCTTTAAGGACAAGGCTGTCAATGGCTACTAGCCACAGCAGCTGTGTTCCACTTCCACCGATTTGTAGGTTCCTCTTTTTAAAGTCATTAAGGCTGCTGGCCATTGTGGGACTGAGTTCTCTATCAAACATTCAAAAAGGAGAGATCATAGAAGAATAGAATTGTAGTTTTCAACCTCTGCTTTAAAAACCCAAATGAAGGGGAGTCCACCACTTTCTGAGGGAGTCCTTTCCACGGTCAAACAGCTCTTACCATCAGTAAGTTCTTCCCGATGTTTAGTTGGAATCTCCTTTCTTGTAAAGTGTTCCAGGTGTGATCTGATCTGGTACTGTATAGTGTCCCTGATCTGGACACTATACTTCTGCTGATGCAGCATAGAAGACCATTAGCCTTTTTTGCTGCTGGATCACACTGTTGACTCATGTTCAGCTTGTCTATGACCCCTAGATCCTTTTCACATGTACTGCTGCCAAGCCAGGTGTCCTCCATCTTATATTTGTGCAGCTGGTTATTCCTAAGTGTAGAACCTTACATTTGCCCCTATTTAAATTCATTTTGCTAGTTTGCATCCAGTTCTCCAATCTGTTTGGGCCATCTTGTATCCTGATTCTGCCTTCTGCAGCCTTAGCTTTGTTGTTGTTCAGTCGTTCAGTCGTGTCCGACTCTTCGTGACCCCATGGACCAGAGCACGCCAGGCACGCCTATCCTTCACTGCCTCTCGCAGTTTGGCCAAACTCATGTTAGTAGCTTCAAGAACACTGTCCAACCATCTCATCCTCTGTCGTCCCCTTCTCCTTGTGCCCTCCATCTTTCCCAACATCAGGGTCTTTTCTAGGGAGTCTTCTCTTCTCATGAGGTGGCCAAAGTACTGGAGCCTCAACTTCAGGATCTGTCCTTCTAGTGAGCACTCAGAGCTGATTTCTTTAAGAATGGATACGTTTGATCTTCTTGCAGTCCATGGGACTCTCAAGAGTCTCCTCCAGCACCATAATTCAAAAGCATCAATTCTTCGGCGATCAGCCTTCTTGATGGTCCAGCTCTCACTTCCGTACATTACTACTGGGGAAACCATAGCTTTAACTATACGGACCTTTGTCGGCAAGGTGATGTCTTTGCTTTTTAAGATGCTGTCTAGGTTTGTCATTGCTTTTCTCCCAAGAAGCAGGCGTCTTCTAATTCGTGACTGCTGTCACCATCTGCAGTGAGCATGGAACCCAAGAAAGTGAAATCTCTCACTGCCTCCATTTCTTCCCCTTCTATTTGCCTTAGCTACCCCTCCCAAATTGGTGTCATCATCTAATCAGATGAGCATCCCCTTGATTCCTTCATCCAAGTCCTTTAGAAAGACATTTAACAACAACGGGCCCAGGACAGAACCCTGCAGCACCCCACTTGTCCCTTCTTCTGAATGCCAGTTGCTGGAAACTGCACGAGGGGAGAGTGCTCTTGTCCCCAGGCTCTGCTTGCAGGCTTTCCTTGGGGGCATCTGGTCAGCCACTGTGATCACAAGATGCTGTACTGGATGAGCCTCCTGTGGCCTGATCCAGCAGCAACCTTCTGGTGTTCTTATGGAGAAGTTTGGAGCATGCAGAGAGCCGGATGCTGGGCTATATGAGTCTTTGTCCTGATCTTTAGGACTCATATTCTTATATTATATGATATTGTGATGGCCACCAAATTGGATTAGGCAAATCCTTGGATGATAGGGGTATCAATTACTACTTCCACCCTTGGATGGAGCACACCAGTTGCCGGGATTCACAAATGGAGGAGATCGTGAATGGTTGCATTCAGGTCCTGCTTGTTGGCTTGCATCTGGGGCATCTGGTTGACTACTGGCGAGACTGGGATGCTGGGCTAGTTGAGGCAACCGGCAGGCTCTCCTTCGGCTCTTATGTTCATAAGTCACACGCGGACATTCTTTCCAACCACGTCTTTCCTTTGGCTGAGTTACAACAGCAGGACTGAAAATAAAGCTGTGCTCTCCCCTGGCACAAACGCAGGCTTGTTCCCCGTTCTTGGACTGGGGCTATGGAAGATTTGCGAGGAGGGCTGTCAGCACTTATCAATTGGCCTTCAGCTGGAGACTGGAAGTTTCAGGCTCCCTCTTGTTAATGGGGTGGGCGGTTCGTCAGTTCTCTTCCGTGCTCCTCTGCCACTCAATGGGCCAGGCCAGAGCTCCAGACAATGGGCATTTGTTGGATGGGCAGCATGGTGATTAGCAACGGAGGCTTCCCAGAGGGTGATGTGGCTTACTTAAAGGGAGCCCAGTGGAGAGGGAGCAGGGAAGAGAGGATAGGACCAGCTCTTTCAGTCTCTGCACACCGGGCTGGTCCCAACCAGTTTATCCGCCCCTCTCCAGATTTTCCTGACTCAATTTCTTTTGAAGTTGCGGTAACTTATCTCTCCCTCCCCATCACAAGTCCACCCCTCCTGCCTCCCAAAAAATGTCCTGTTGTTTTATAAAGTCTGGCAGGGAAGTTTCTCTCCCTCTCTCGTAACACTAGAGCTCATTGACATCCCGTGAAGTTGCATATCGGAATATTCAGGGCAGATAAAAGAAAGGACTGCTTCACACGGTGCAGAGCTGAATTCTGGATCTCGCTTCCATAGGAGGCAGTGATGACCACCAACTCAGGTGGCTTTCGCAGAGGATTGGAGAAATTCATAGAGGAGAGGACTATTGGTGGCTACAAGCCACCACTGATGGTCAGAGGCAGCAATACTTCTGAATACCAGTCGCTGGAAACTACATGAGGGGAGAGTTGTGCTTAAGTCCTCCTTGCAGGTTTCCCATTGGGGCATCTGGGTGGCCACTGTGAGAACAGGATGTTGGACTAAATGGGCCACTGGCCCACGGTTAAGTTTTTATGTTCTTATGCAACTGAGCCAAGGCTTTTTGAAACTGAGGCAGCATGGCAGGGAAAGGGCCATGGCTTGGTGGTAGAGAAGAAGGAGAAGAAGAAGAAGAAGAAGAAGAAGAAGAAGAAGAAGAAGAAGAAGAAGAGTTTGGATTTGATATCCCGCCTTATCACTACCCGAAGGAGTCTCAAAGCGGCTAACATTCTCCTTTCCCTTCCTCCCCCACAACAAACACTCTGTGAGGTGAGTGGGGCTGAGAGACTTCAAAGAAGTGTGACTAGCCCATGGTCACCCAGCAGCTGCATGTAGAGGAGTGGAGGCGCGAACCCGGTTCCCCAGATTACGAGTCTACCGCTCTTAACCACTACACCACACTGGCTCTGAATGCAGAGTGTCCCAGGTTTGATCCCCAGTGTCCTCAGGTAGGACTCGAGAAGCCTGAAATCCCCAGGTAGGGTCAGCAAATGCCCGCCAAGGTAGACGGCATTTGCTTGTTGGGTTAATAAGAACACAGGAAGAGTCAGCAATCTGTCCTCAGCCAGCCCTACTTGCAGTCAGAGGTTGGCTGTGCCTGTTATTGACTCTGGCTCCACCTGTGGCTGGTTTCCCCTGCCTTCTGCCCCACCAGTCCATACAAGCACCAGACAGCACTGGAGGCACCTGGCATCAATCCAGTGGCCTATCTAGTCCAGCATCCTGCTCTCAAGTGGCTCTCATAGTGGCCAACCAGGTGCCCATGATGGGCAGCCAGCAAGCAGGACCTGAGCTCAGCAAAAGCTCTCTACCCACCTGTGGGGTGTCTGTGTGTGTGTGTGTGTAATTAGTTTCCAATTACAAACCAATAATAGCCTCATTATAACAATACCAATTTATAAGACAATTATTAATATCAATCATTCAAATACCAAATTATGTAATTTAGATAAAGTGCCCCCATGTGCTAGATTTGATGACTTGATTATTTGCTTTATTTCTGCATTCCATAATCTTATTAATTTCCATTACATTCCAGTCATAATAAAAATCCCTTATACAACAACTGCAAATTCTATTCGTGTTGACACATTAAATGATTTATAAATCTACAAGTGAGGAACTCAAACAATATCCTTGAGTTTATAGCTTAAATATTTTATATACAATGTTTGCTCTGAAATCGTCTGGTCTGTTATGCCTAATAAAGGTTATTGAATTGAATTGATTAATACTATATCCTTGTTGTTCCTGTGTGTGGCAATTATTCTGTGCGTGGTGTTTCTTCCTGTCCTTGTAAGAAGTTAGGTCTTTCTTTCCCCCGGTTGTAGCTGTTATCTGTCATGCCTTGGACGGAGCTGATATCCCACTGTTGTTCCAGAAATTTCTCCATCGCTCCGTCCTGTGCTTTGTTCTTTTGCAACTTTAACAACAGCTGCAAAAGTCACTCTGCCCCAATAAATAGCCTGATTTCACCATTTTTCCTCTCAGCCTGGGAAGAAGAGCGGTCTGTCGAACTGCAGATGACTCAATAAAGAACCTTATCAGTTCCTTGGCAGTTCACAGACTCCTTTCATTCTTCCTTCCATCTGAAGATATATGAGCAATTATATTTCCAATTAAATTCCAAATCCTCTTAGCATGATTCAGTTCACTCTGTAAATAATAAAGGATGGGGAAGAGTCAGCTCTAAGTTTCCATTGGTAAACCTTTTGCAAAATAGAGCTTCCCTCCCTTTTCCCTCTTTTGTTTTACCCACACAGTTCTGTTTGGTTATATTCCATATTTATAATCCAATTTCTTCCATCCTCGCTTGTACAAATATAATTTGAACTAACATTCCGAGGAGGGTTGCTGAATCATAAATGTAGAGAAGAAAACTTTAAATAAAGAAACCATACCCAATCGAGGGAATATTTGTTTGTTGGAAGCAATGCTAATGTGCTGTTTCACCTCATATAGACAGATTAGCAAGCCGTTCCCCCTAATATAATGCATTTCATGTAATTTTCTCCTAATGGGGTCATATCTGTGCACACGATGATAAGCTTGGAGAACCGGTTCACAAAAGCTGTAGAACTACAAATTTTGATTTGATTTATTGTTTCGATTTGTGTACTCTCGCGTGCCCAGGCCCCGTGACCTACGGTCCCCTAGTGGATAAATAAAACACACGAACAAGCAGATTTTGGTTTATGGCATTGATGGCCAAACTTGGCCCTCCAGCTGTTTCGGGACTGCAACTCCCATCATCCCTAGCTAAGAGGACCAGTGGTCAGGGATGATGGGAATTGAAGTCCCAAAACTGCTGGAGGGCCAAGTTTGGCCATCAGTGGTTTATGGGTTCAAATGGGCCACAACTTTATTGGTTACAGGTGTGAGTGTTTTGGCTTAGGCATAGGGTGAAGCCAGACTATATCTCGACTCCGGCTGTCTGCTGGGAGTCCAACTAAGGGTAAACCACCAATAGGGGGAGCCCTAAGACTTACATCAAGTAGAAGCGCCCTGAGGGGTCCCTGTTGGGGTAGTGGCATGGCCCTAGCCCACGTCCGGGCATCTGACAGAATCCACACCCCCAGAACCCTTTAACAGGATACCCTTAAGGAGGAGGGACAGGTGGAGTCTACAACCTCCCCTCCATCTAAACCAGGGGTCGGCAACCTGTGGTCCATGGGCCACAAGCAGCCCATGGGGGTCGTTTAAATGGCCCATGAGCTGTCCCCAAACCGAGCCACCTGCTTGGCGAGTCCCCACGTGCTGCAGTAAAATAGCGCAGACACGGAGCGATCCCCACAGGAGTGAACCTCACAAAGCTGTGGCAATTGCTACAAGGTAGGCGAAAACCAAATGGCGGAGCCAATTTGCCAAGTGGCAAAAATTCCTGCCTGGCCCCAACAATATGGCGACTGACGATTAGTCCATAGCAAGTAATGCATCAAAGCAGAAAAAGAGGATGGGGTGGGTTGAGAGATCTGGCGAAGGGTGAGAGATGACGGGCTCCCCACCACACTGGAGTTTAAATTCCCCATGGACATGCCCCCGTCGGTGCTGAATGGTTGGCAAGGTCCAATCCTTGAGCGGGGCCCTGCCTGGCGCCAATGACACAGGGAGGCACCAGCAGGGGGCACGCCAGTCTCCAGCCCTCGGCCAGGTCACAGAGGTTTATAACATTTTTAGTTTGTTTGTTTCCAGCCTTCCGTTTAAGGTCCCAGGATGGGTTACAACATTAAAACAATATTTGAAACAGTTTAAAATAACTTAAATCACAAAAATGAGGTGGGTCTTCAAAACACAAACCTTGTGTCAAAAACTAGGGTTAAGAGCTGTGTCTTGAACATTCATAGATCATAAATTCATAGAGCTGGAAGGGACCCTGAGGGTCATTTAGTCCAGCCCCCTGCAGCTCAGGAATATGCAGCTGTATAAGCCCGACAGAATAGAAAAGGTTTCAGCAGGGATTTAAAAACTGGCACAGAAGACAATGTTGGCACAATTCGGGGACTGAACCTATAACCTTGGCACTATCAGCACCACCATCTAACCAACTGAGCTATACAGTCTGGTGGAATTCCAAAGCTACACAATGAAGGTCTCAGGTGTACCTCTGTAGGGAGGGAGTTCCACAGCTTAGGGGCCACCACAGAGAAGGCCCTCTCTCCCTGCACCGCCACATCCCTGCCCCATCGAGCCTGTGAGGGTGGAGGAACTACCAAGAGTGCCCCTTCTGTGTGGAAGGGGACAGCCTTTCAGGTATTTGGGGGCCTGAGTTATTTAGGGCTTGAAACATTAATGTGAGCCCTTTGAATTGGGCCCAGAAACAAACAAAACCATAAAATAAAAAGCATACGGAAAATCAGAACTCGGCTAATTCTTGTGGGAAAATGAGTTCTTTGTTGCCTGCATAAGCCCGACAGAATAGAGAAGTTTTCGGCAGGCATTTAAATGTTGGCACAGAAGACGCACCTGCTGAATCTCTAGTAGCAGACTGTTCCACAGGACTGAGCTGATGACAGCAAAGGCTTGGTTTCTTGTTGCTGTCAAACAAGCCTCACCAACTCTGGGAACATCCAGCAATGCTCCCGCAGAGGATCTCGGTGATAGATAGCGTGAAAGAAGAAGGGCTCATAGGGGGGCCCTTATTTCCCAATCCTGAGCAAGCAGCTCCATACCTAGCCTCAAAATGATGCCTACTGTAGCCTCAAAAGAGCCAGCCTACATTCCCTGCTGGGACACGGGTGGCGCTGTGGGTTAAACCACAGAGCCTAGGGCTTGCCGATCAGAAGGTCGGCGGTTCGAATCCCTGCAATGGGGTGAGCTCCCATTGCTCGGTCCCAGCTCCTGCCCACCTAGCAGTTCGAAAGCACGTCAAAGTGCAAGTAGATAAATAGGTACTGCTCCAGCGGGAAGGTAAACAGCGTTTCCGTGCGCTGCTCTGGTTCGCCAGAAGTGGCTTGGTCATGCTGGCCACATGACCCGGAAGCTGTACGCCGGCTCCCTTGGCCAGTAAAGTGAGATGAGCGCCGCAACTTCAGAGTCGGACACGACTGGACCTAGTGGTAAGGGGTCCCTTTACCTTTACCTTACATTCACTGCAGCTTTCTTTATATCAAATATGTATTATAGCACATGCTAATGTGCTTAGTACTGTATGTTATGATATTTGACTTGCACGGTTGCCGATTTTATTTTGTTTTGTTTGGGTCTTCTGTGACCACATAACAAAAAGACTGATTTGCATTGCTAGCCCTCTCCTCCTCCGTGAATTTCTCCAATCCACTTTTAAAGCCTTGTTGTTGGCCATCCCTGCCTCCTGTGGGAAGGAGTTCCACAGTTTAACTATACAATGCATGAAGAAGGACTTTTATTTCATCCATCCTGAATCTTCCAACATTCGGCTTCATGGGACGTACACAAGTTCTAGCATTATGAGATGGGGAGAATGACTTTTCTCTATCCCCTCTTTTCGGGATGTACATGATTTTATAAGCTGTGCGTGAGTGTGCGTGCCTGTGTGTTGAGCGGCAGAACAACAGCATCATAGCTTAACAGCTGATGGACACAGAAGCACATATTGGGCTATGTGCCTGGCATGGCTCTGTTTGGGATGTCCATGTGATGGGAGGGAATTCATGATTCAGCTTTGGTAGGCAGGTCAAGTGAGAAAAGAGGGTATAATTCGATTATCATCTTGTGACCGTCGTCTGAAGTGGAGTCCAAGTTGCGAGGGGTGGGAGGAAGAGAAGGGCAAGCTGAGCCTCAGATTTATTATTCCAACCCCATCACACCAAGTTCTGAGAACATTTGTGACCTCAGCACGGAACTTACACAACCAACCAATGTTCCAACCTAAGTCATTTTATCGCCTATCAGGTCTTGCCCAGATAGGACGTCATACCTATGGTGGATAAGACAAAGGGCTTATCTGCTGGAGAGTATTGCTGAGAGTTCTCCTCGTCTAATTGCTTCCTGTGATTTTGGAGCAAAACTGATGTGCTAGGCTTTGTGGAGCATTCTTCTTTTGTTGTTGTTCAGTCGTTCAGTCGTGTCCGACTCTTCGTGACCCCATGGACCAGAGCATGCCAGGCACGCCTATCCTTCACTGCCTCCCGCAGTTTGGCCAAACTTATGTTAGTAGCTTCGAGAACACTGTCCAACCATCTCATCTTACATTCCAGGTTCCTATGCAATACTTTTCTTTACAGCATTGGACTTTCCTTTCACTTCCAGGCATATCCGCAACTGAGCGTCCTTTCGGCTTTGGCCCAGCCGCTTCATCAGCTCTGGATCTACTTGTACTTGTCCTCCGCTCTTCCCCAGTAGCATGTTGGACGCCTTCCGACCTGAGGGGCTCATCTTCCAGCGTCATAACTTTTATATGCCTGTTGTCTTTGTCCATGGAGTTTTCTTGGCAGGGATACTGGAGTGGCTTGCCAGTTCCTCCTCCAGGTGGATCACGTTTGGTCCAAACTCTCCACTATGACCTGTCCATCTTGACCTGTCCATAGCTTCCCAAATTCACAGTTGGGCAGTACTTCTATTAGAACAAAACAAAATGACCCAACAGATGGAGCTGGAAAGCCACAGCTTGGAGAAGCCTAGGCTAATCAAAGCTAGTGGGACATACAAACTTAAGAATGAAAGAAGAGCTTTTCTGGATCAGATCAGTGGCCCATCTCGTTCAGCATCCTTTTCTCACAGTGACCCTGTATCACCGACATTTAATCTTGAGGATGTGAGGTTTTTTGATGCTGGGCTCTTATGGAAATGACTAAATGTCAGTTCCCCTTCCCTATGTGGAGGCTTCTTCCATCTAGGGTAGGAGGTCCTGCCATAGGGATTTGGGTGCCATAGGGATTTGGGGAGAGGTTTTTCTTGTCACCCATGTCTCTCCCTACGCACAGGGATGTTATTGGGGTAGGTTATATATGGGGGCGCTGTGCTCCTACTAGTTCTGTCGTACAACTTTCATGGGTGCAAACAATATTGGGATCGCGTTGAGCCTCCCTAAAACCATCGCGAGCACCAATGATCATGAATGCATGATTTTAAAAAGAAAGAAAGAAAAGATGCATGGAATGGTCTCTGTGCCTCTAATTCAATAATTCTTGCTTTTCTAGAGTTACCACTACAATAAACGGAGCATGGAATTCAGGAGAAAGGGGTTGCTTTTCGCCTGGAAACTGTTTTTCCTAGGGCCATTTATTTACTATTTATTTTACTTCTTAACATTTATATAATGCTTGATTGTAGGGGAAAAAAACCTCAGAGCGGTTTACAGAAAACAGTAAAATCATCACACACAAAAAACCCCTACAACCATGATTTAAAAACATACAGAAATTAAAAGCACAATAAAATAGACTAAAGCAGTTTAAAACTCATACAAACTTTCTAAACATCTAGGTAAAGGTAAAAAGGGACCCCTGACCATTAGGTCCAGTCGTGTCTGATTCTAGGGTTGCGGTGCTCATCTCGCGTTACTGGCTGAGGGAGGCGGTTTGTCTATACTAGAATGTCTTCAGAAAACAGCCTTATTAGAAAAACTAACCAACAAACTGAAACTGACACGGGGACAAATAGGAGAAGACCCCTTCACCCCTTTATCACATACACAGCCCAACAAGACAACGACAAGAATCTGCTGACAGCATACAAATCAATCTGGCTAACCTGATCCAAAACCACACACACACACCCCACTCACACACAATAAACAAATTTCACTACAGCCAATCCAAGACAACCAACTAGGCCACCCCCAACCTCTCTCACCACCAAAGAAATACAAGTGAATAGTAAAGAGAACCCACACAAGTGACGCTGACACAAAACCCCACACATACACTAAGTAGAATAGAAGCATTGCCACCCCACCCCACCCCATCCACCATTCCCCCCTTCCACCTCTTTCCCCCTTTTCTTCCTAATGTAATACTAATGTCTCACAACAAATGAAACCGATCTGTAAAAAACGCAACTTGAAAAAAGAGACATTGCAATACTTTAATAAACCTAGAAATCTTTAATAAAAATATTTTTTTATATAAAAAAATGAATTTCTTCAGTGAAGGTGCCTTCCTGATACCATGAGGTGGGGAGTTCCCAAGTCCCGATGCTGCCACACTAAACAATTGAGTTCTTACAGATGCTGTGCAGATATTATGTGGCAGCTATAAAAGTCCCAGTTCCACCGACTGAAGCAGTTGAGTCAGTACATGTCTCATAGGCAAACTGGTCTCAAGTTGTTAGCGCCTTTATTTACTAAGACCTTGACCTCGGCCCTTTAGGAGATCAGCAACCAGTGCAGATCTCTGAGCCCTGGTGCCATATAGCCAGACAAGGCCTCACTCCTGTCAGCAATCGTGCTGCAGCATTCTGCACTGACTGCAGCTTCCAGGTCAGTCGCAAGTTATAAATGAACATGATTTTATCATTTCTGAAAACCATAGTACATCCATCAGCCACTAGAGGGTGATAAAGAACCATGCATGTTGTTTTTAGACAGAGGAAATTTCCATGTTAGAGGGGAAAGGAGACTTTTTTCCCCCCTGAGTTTTCTTAAAGTTGATAACGGACAGCACGGCCAACTGTTCCTCTGGGAACCATTGCTGTGCCTTCGAGGGTAGCTAGATGTGCAGACATCAGAAGGCGACGGTGCTCAGTAATCTGATTTTGTGGGGCTTGTGTGAAACACTGTGCCCCCAAATCCACTGGGGGGGGGAGCATTTTCTCTCTGCCCATTTCAGGTTCAGCTGAGGTTTACCAGATATTCGTAGTTCATCTCTCCAAGTTCCATTAACGAGCAAGTAAAAACACTCACAAGATTGCAAACGCTTATTAAAAAGTGATTTAACAATGTAGTATTTCATGGGTAGGCAAACTAAGGCCTGGGGGCTGGATCCGGCCCAATCGCCTTCTAAATCCGGCCCGCAGACAATGAGCAGAATGTGTCCTTTTATTTAAAATGCATCTCTGGGTTATTTGTGGGGCATAGGAATTTGTTCATTTTATTCCCCTTCAAAATATAGTCCAGCCCTGCCACAAGGTCTGAGGGACAGTGGACTGGCCACCTGCTGAAAAAGTTTGCTGACCCCTGTAGTATTTACTTATATTTATTTCTGAAAGTATTTCTATGCCGGCATATCATAAAACATCAGGATGGTATTTAAGGGTATATATAAAAAAAAAGACTTAAAAACAATGGAATTGTCTCCAATGCTAGACTACTCAAGAGTGGACCCATTTAAAGTAATGGCCTTGGCTAACTTTGTTCCATAAATTTCAATGGGATTTTCTGAGCAGGACTAGTGTTGGATTAGCCCTACTCAGAGTAGACCCATTAAACAAAAGGGCCCATGTTAGTCAAGCCCATCAATTTCAATGGGTTCACAGTATAGTTGGATACAGCCCAATACAAATAATCTATTGAAGTGACCAGTTGGCCATTCCAGAAATGAGGTTGACCAGGCGTGTAGTGGCCTGGGGTTCATTTCTGCAGCGGGACCCCTGTCTCCAACGTCCTAGAACCGATCAATCAGCCTGAAAGCGGAGCTTTGGAGCCCCTGAGAAGGCATCTTCTCACTCTTTGTGCCAATGGGAGCCCATCAGAGTGGAAGGAGGTGAGTCGGCCACAGAGGATTGGCTCCTGGGGTCCCTCTGGAGAAGGGTCATGGGAAGAATACCAAGGAGTTGTTCTGTGTGCTCCAAAACAGAGCATTTAAAAACACCAAAATGCAGGTTTCAAGGGAACGGTGTGCAAGTTCTGTTACATTGCAATGGAACTCCATGGAAAACATAACTTAAGTCACTCCAAAATAATATTTTGGCACACTCCAAATCAATTGCCCACATTACATGCACAGAAAATGGATCTAGCTGAAAGGCAATACATGGAGATCTGCATGGATCACTGGAGTGCATTCCTAACTATTACTGTTGTATAATCTTAGAATGTCACATAATCTTAGGTGGTTGTTCAATCTTAGAATGGGGCATGGAGGTGACTATCAGGAATGGACCCTGCTTGCCTGGATTTGTCACTACACCACTGGGGGTGTCATGGAGGTGTCATGCAGAGAAGGACCTCAGAAGATTACAGACCCTCCAAGTGTCTCCGTTTCCCAGGGACAGTCCCAGATTTGCAGAAGCCAACACAGTTTCCAATTTGATCCCAGAATCCCCCTCTTTTCTGTTGTTGTTTAGTCGTTTAGTCATGTCTGACTCTTCGTGACCCCATGGACCAAAGCACGCCAGGCACTCCTGTCTTCCACTGCCTCCCGCAGTTTGGTCAGACTCACGTTGGTAGCTTCAAGAACACTGTCCAACCATCTCATCCTCTGTCGTCCCCTTCTCCTTGTGCCCTCCATCTTTCCCAACATCAAGGTCTTTTCCAGGGAGTCTTCTCTTCTCATGAGGTGGCCAAAGTATTGAAGCCTCAGCTTCAGGATCTGTCCTTCCAGTGAGCACCCAGAGCTGATTTCCTTCAGAATGGATAGGTTTGATCTTCTTGCAATCCATGGGACTCTCAAGAGTCTCCTGCAGCACCATAATTCAAAAACATCAATTATGTGGCGATCAGCCTTCTTTATGGTCCAGCTCTCACTTCCATACATCACTACTGGGAAAACCTATTTTCATCGGAGAAATGTTGGGGGGTATGGAGTTACGTGGCCCCCTGAGCCAAGGACATAGGTAACTATACCACCTTTTAGAAGGCACCTGAAAGCAGCCCTGTACAGGAAATTTTTGAAATGTTTAATGTTTTATTAAGACGTTATATATGTTGAAAGCTGCCCTGAGTGGTTGGAGGAGATGGAAGGGGTATAAATAATAAAATATAATAATAAATAAATAAATAAATAAATAAATAAATAATTGAATAGGACATCCCTATTTTCATCAGAGAAATGTTGGAGGTTTTGTGATTATCTCACCGTCTGGGTGTGTCAAAGATGCCCCCAGTAACAGAAGGGAATGTGGGGTGGGTGCTCAGGAAAAACAGTGGGGTAGGGTGTTTTATTTGTTCGTTTGTTTGTTTGTTTGTTTAATTGATTATCATATTTATATGCCACCTCTTTTCTCCCCAGAGCTCAAGGTGGCCTGCATTGTTCCCCCCCCCTCCTCATTTAATCCCCACAACACTTTGAGACAGGTTAGGCTGAGAGGCAGTGAGGTCACCCCAGTGAGAGTTCCATGTCTGAGTGGGAGAATCTGAACTCTGGTCTCTCCCTTAGAATCATAGAATTGTAGAGTTGTAAGGGACCCCGAGGGTCATTTAGTCCAACCCCCTGCAATGCAGGAATCTCAATGAAAGCATCAGGGACAGATGGCCATCCAACCTCTGCTTTAAAACCTCCAAGGATGAAGAGTCCACAACCTCCAGAGGGAGACTCTTCCGACACCTCTTACTGTCAGGAAGCTTTTCCTGGTGTTTAGTCAGGATCTCCAGGTCCTGGTCCTAGTCTGAGCCGCTAACCGCTATCTGAGGTGGATGCTTTGCTCTCTTGAATGATAGGGCCGGCTCTCTGCATTGTGGTGAGCCATGGCTGGAACAGCGAAGAGCATTGGCTTGGCAGAGGGAGAACTGAATCATCCAAATGGTGAGTGGCTCTCGTTTCTGAAGCAAGTGGTTCGTGCTTCCGAGGCCAGCTTTTCCCTCTCGCGTCCAACAGATCATCGACCTTGCCTCTTTCCCACCCATCCTCAAGGAGGGGGAGCATTTCGAGTGGGGGGGGCGGGTATCCCCGCCTCTCCCATGTTGGTCAGAGCCTCAAGGGAAGGGCTACTCCATAAAAACATCCCTCACAGCCCTCTCGAAACACCCACACCTGCTCCTGCCTGTCGTCTGCATGCAGTTGAGTTATCGCCCCAGATGTATGAACAAGGTTTGGAGAGCTGGGCTGAAGGCCAACATTTAATCTGGGATTCTGTCAGCTCCACAGAGACAGGGGTGGCCCATGATTCAAAAATAAGGAGTGGGGTTGGGTGGGGAAGGACGCAGAGGGAAGATCTGATACTTTATGATCAGAAAGTCCTAACCTTTAACTGAACATATCTATCTATCTCTCCTCCCCCCTTCTCAGAAGGTCACCTAAGTGTCTAGGAGGGGGAGGTCTTCCTCAACATTCAAAGACATGATGGTGGGGGGGCAATATATTTGTGGCCTAGAAGTGTGTGAACACAACAACAACTGGGTTTCAAACCCTGAGGAAATAAGGAAGCAAGACCCTGCTTCCTTCTCTCGCCACCATCAGCTCACCCCCATTCACTGTTTCACTGGGCAGATTGGAAGATTCAGGAAACTCCTTCACATGGCCCATTGTTAAACCGTGGAACTCACTCCTGCAGGAGGCGGAGATGACCGACAACTTGATTGACTTTGAACGAGAATTAGACAAATTGATGGAGGCTATGCTCCGCCTCCGCAACTGGAAACAGCAATTGAAATTAACCAGCACCCCAAAGTTAGGTCCATTAATTTCAAGGGGTCTGCTCTGAGTAGGCCTTAGCTGAGAGCCAATCCAGAAAGCAGAGGCTTCCTTTCTGGGGGCTCTTCATTGCTAAGGAGTCCTTCATTGCTAAGTCCTTTCAGTCTAAAAAATTAAACACAGCAAACTAGCCCCTTCTCTCTCAGAGTATCATAGAAATGTAGAGTTGAAAGACCTAGACCAACCCCTTGCAATGCAGGAATCTTTTACCCAATGTGGGGCTCGAACGCACGACCCAGAGATTAAGAGTCTCATGCTCCACCAACTGAGCTATCCCAGTCTCTCTCTCTCTCTCTCTCTCTCTCTCTCTCTCTCTCTCTCTCTGTGTGTGTGTGTGTGTGTGTGTCAATTTTCCACATGCCCTGAAGTCTCACTCTGAACAAGGGGAGACCCAGCCATGGTTATGACCCAACTTTCTGGCTTTTTAAGGGTCTTCTCAAACGGGCGTTTGTTTCCCTGGAGCAGGAAATGAATAACTTCCCATGCCAATGAGAGCTGAGCAGCAGACTCTTCTGATTCCCTTGGAAATGCAATGGCGTGGGAGACCTGTCGCATAAGGGGTATGATCGTTCCACCGGCTGGCACATGCCGGACCTCAGATGGGGTCCTAGCTTCCATGGTCTGTTCTAGAGAGCTAGTGTGGTGTAGCGGCTAGAGTGTTGTACTAGGATCTCTGAGACCAGGGTTCAAATACAGTCATACCTCAGGTTGCGCTCGCTGCGGGTTGGGCGTTTTCAGGATACGAACACGCCGAAGCCGGAAGTACCAGAACGGGTTACTTCCGGGTTTCGGCGCTCACGCATGCGCAGAAGCGGTAAATCCTACTTTGTGCATGCGCAGAAGCACCGAATTGCGTCACGCACGTGCACAGATGCAGTGGCACGGGTTGTGAATGCTGCGGGTTGTGAACGCGCCTCCTGCACGGTTTGCGTTCACAACCTGAGCGTCCACTGTACCCACTTGGCCACAACGTTCACTGGCTGACCTAAACTGCAGGGATGTGTATGGAAATGAGCAGATGGTATATTAGTTAGATATTATCCTTCCTTACTCACGTTTGTGAGTACAGCAGAGTACATCCCTTTGCAGCAAAATGGGAAGCTATTGATTCAGCTGGTGACAGCCTTTTCGATGAAGCAATCCAGAAAAAAAGGCTTTTCCCCCTTTTTACCCCCTTAAAACAATAGCAGCACAAAAACAGTCTTCTTAGAATAAAACAGAGTTTACACACATTCAATAGCAAACTGGGAGCAGGCTTAGGTTGCAGTTACAGGTACATCTGTATATCTAAGGATGATGGAGTCTGAGTCTTTTGACCTCAGACTCAACAACTTGCTACATCTCTGTAGAGATGCAGTGGTAGAAGATGCCCGATGAAGACAATTGAGCGAGAGAGAGAGAGAGGGATGACCAGCCCTCCCTTTTTGTAAGTTACCCCCATCTCTACCTGGCCACACCTGGGGTGAATGTCTCCCACAGCTTTGACAGGAAGTCCACCCCGTTTGATCCAAATTCCACCGAGAGTCCATTCTAGCAAACAGAAAATGTTGGGGTTGACTGCTCTTTCTGGATATCCCACATTAACTACCTCACAGGGTTGTCCTGGGGGGTTAAATGAGAGGGAGAACTATGTACACTGCCTTGATAGTGGGAAATAAATTTAACAAATGAATAGGATTGTTCTTTGTTGCTGTCCAGAAGAGGAGCCAGAATGATTTCGACCCTCATGCCTTACCTTGCTTGCTATTCCTTGTTTGTGGTTGAATTGAAACAAACTCCGTTGGAAGGAGCTGGGATCTGATAAGAACATTAAAAGGGGTCTGGTGGATCAGGCCAATGGCCCATCCAGTCCGACATCCTGTTCGCACAGTGGCCAACCAGATGCCCAATGGGAAGCCTAAAAGCAGGACCTGAGCACAACATCAACTCTCCTCTTGTGGTTTCCATCAACTGTGGAGGCACAGCATAGCTATCCTGGCTACAGGCTGTTGATAGTCTTCTCTTCCAAGAATTTGTCTAATCCTCTTTTAAAGACATCCAAGTCGGTGGTTGTCACTGCCTCCTGCAGCAGTGAGTTCCATAGTTTAGTTAAGCGCTGTGTGAAGAAGGTCTTCCTTTTATCTGTCCCAAATCCTCCCCCGTTCAGTTTAATTGGACATCCATGAGGTTGAGTGTTAGGAGAGAGGGAGAAAAACTTGATCCACTTTTTGCCATGCAATGTATTATTTTATAAACTTCTATCATGTCTTCTTACTCACCTAAAAGTCCTTACTCTAAAAGTGCTGAGTATTGCATTCTTTCATTGCAGGTGTGAGGCAACATCCCCTTGATAATTTTGGTCGCCCTTTTCTTAACCTTTTCCAGCTCTGCAATATCCTTTTTGATTACCATAACTGTGCTGGGATACATATCTAAGAAAATACTTGGGTAAAATTGAAAACCTGCTTCGGTCTCTCTCTAAATTTGCTTGCTGGTTTGGCCTTTAGGTGGCAGCACCTACCTTAATGTTCCCATATGAATAAAACTGGTCAAAATTAACACTGGACACTTCTCCCTGATCTTACAGGTTGATCCCTAACCTGCAACCTGGGACCCAGAAATTGTTTTTTTGCTCATTTCTTCTCTAGGAAGGTCAGTCGCAAAGGAGGAGGGTGGAAATCCTGCTCATTTAAATAACTAGAAACTGAGTGAGGCACATTCAAGTAAATAAACAAACCTGTATATCACTTTTTACCCGGCCAAAGTTCACCCACCCCAAAGGAACTTAAACACAGAAGCAGATTTTTTTTTAAAAAAAAAAAAAGGTAAAAGGAATAGCACACCATCAGATGAGAACATAGGAAGCTATTTTATACTGAATCAGAGCAATGGCCCAGATAGCTGAATATTGTCTCACTATATATAAGGGTCTGGTGACTTCTGTTTCAGTGTATCTGAAGAAGTGTGCATGCACACAAAAGCTCTTACCAATAACTTAGTTGGTCTCTAAGGTGCTCTAAGATGCAGGTGGCGCTGTGGATTAAACCACAGAGCCTAGGGCTTGCTGATCTAGAAGGTCAGCGGTTTGAATCCCTGCGACGGGGTGAGCTCCCGTTGCTCGGTCCCAGCTCCTGCCCACCTAGCAGTTCAAACGCATGTCAAAAAAGTGCAAGTAGATAAATAGGTACCGCTCCAGCAGGAAGGTAAACGGCATTTCCATGCGCTGCTCTGGTTTGCCAGAAGCAGCTTTGTCATGCTGGCCACATGACCCGGAAGCTGTACGCTGGTTCCCTCGGCCATGAGATGAGTACTGCAACCCCAGAGTCGGACATGACTGGACTTAATGGTCAGGGGTCCCTTTACCTTTACCTAAAGTGCTACTGGAAGGATTTTTTTTTTTGTATTGTCTACAATGGCAGGAAACATCTCTCCAGAGTTTCAGGGAGGGGACTAGAGTTGGATTTAGGGCAGGGACTGGCAGTTCCCCTGCCGAGGAGGCACAAAATTGAAAAGATCCATAATTGAGAAGATCCATTTGGGGGCACCAAATCTGCACCTTGCTCAGGGCACCATATTACCAAAGGTTACCAAAGTCTGCTCTTTGCCAGCCCTTCCTGGAAATGCCATTGGGGATTGAACCCTTGACTTTTCACATTCAAAGTATGTGCTCTACCTCTCAGCTGTTCCCCTGGCCTTCAAGTTCTTGCCTGACCACCAGCTCAACTTGGATCATGTTTTCTTCTTCCCTCCTCATCCCTTTTTTCCTTTTGTGTTGGGTATTTTTTAAATCATAAGCAACTCTACTCACGGATTTTCAAACTGCTCTGGGAGCCTTTCCCATAGACTCGATGCTCTGAATAAGTAAATAAATTTATAGAGCTCTGGTTTTGTGGTGGCTTGCCCGCTGTGCTCTAGAGCCAGCTTAACTGGCCTTCAATTAAGAAAGAAAAGGGGGACAGTAGTTTGGGGACATCTCAATTGAAACCTCATAATTTTGAAAGATTCCTTCCCTCTCCCCCTCCAATCTTCTGCCCGCCCCCCAACCCACCACACCCCCTTTTCAAAAGGTAGGATGATCTGGGAAAGGTGTGGCAGCAAAGAGGAGGATATTGTAGTAAATCTCCCACTGTATAATTATCTAGGAAAGAGGAGGCCAAAGGAATCTCCAAACAGCAGGAGGTTTCAAAGGGAAAACTAAAGAGGGGTGTGAGCAACAGACAACTTCTCTGTGTGTTTTAATCTCTCTTTCTAAAATAGTACACAGCGGGAAAGAAAGAGGGGAAGGGTGATCCTCTAAGCAGCTCTCTTAGAAAAAGGATCTCCTGTTCAGGAAATAACACAAGACTGAGCAAAAAAGCCTGAGAGTTGTTGAGTGGTGTGTGTGTGTGTGTGTGTGTGTGTGTGTGTGTGTGTGTTTTTCTTCCAATTATTTTCTGGATAAGACTCAGAACTCCGAAAGAGCTTTGGTGTAATGCATAGACAAGGAACTTGTGACAAGGGGTAAGTCAGGTTCACTGTGTTGTATCCAATGTTGATCCTATTGCAGACTTTGAACGGACCCCCAAGAGTCATTTAGTCCAACCCTCCTGCAATTCAGGAATAAGTAGACCCAATGAAATTAATGTACCTACATTCTGGTTGGCAAGGAGAAAGGCACCTGACATATCATGGATTGTGTCCAGTTCATTTTGCAGAGATATCCATCACTCTTGCTGGCAATAAATGCCTCCATTCAAAAAAAGAAAGAGTGAAGAGGGCAGGAGAGAGAGAGACACTCTGCCTCCTTGTCACATTGTAGGGCAAGAAATCACAGCCAAATGTAAAGAAGGGGCTATTCATAATTTCTGTGTGTGAGAGCGTATGAACTTAAGCAAGTTCACAAAAGGAGAGTCTGACTTCTCTTGCAGCCATCTGCAACCCCAGAGAAGTGGGGTTGGATTAGGTGAGCCTCAGGGTCCCTTCCAACTCTACAGCTCTGTGATCCTAACTCCCTGCCTTTTGCTCATCTTGGGATCTCAGCCCACTTCACGGTGATATCCCCTCCGCCTGCACCTAAGCAAAGGTGCAGCATTTTCTCTTGCTGTCCTCCCAAAGCGAATAATTCCATGTTCAGAAAAGTGTCTCCTCCCGTTCATTTCCGATGCTCTCCTACTGTGACTCTGTGGTGGAGAGTATCTGTTTTGCACACAGAAGCACCTGGACTCAACCTTCTGCATCTCCAGGTAGGACTGGGGAACACCCTGAGTTCCTGCAGAGTTGCTGCCAGCCAGTGTAGTCAATGCTGAACTAGACTAACCAACGAGCTGACTCAGTGCAAGGCAGCTTCCTGTTTAAACCAGCCCTTCAAAAACATGAGAACTGGGATGGAATCATAGAATTTCAGAGTTGTAGTCCAAACTCCCTGCAACGCAGGAATATGCATCTGTCCTGAACCTGCAACCTTGGTGTTATCAGCACCATGATCTAACCAACTGAGCTATCCATTCATACTTTACTTTATGTGGAATTTTTTATTTTTTATTTTGTTTTTACTTTATGTGTTAAGTCAGCTACACTGCATGCAAAAGTGTTCAATATCTGGCATCTCCAGGTAGGGTTAAGAGAGACTCCCTTTCGAACTAATGCCAGTGTACTGGAAGAAGCAAAGATCACCAGTGTTGAAGCAAAGATTCTTCAACATCAACTTCGTTGGACTGGTCATGTTGTGCGGACACCTGATGATCGTCTTCCAAAGCAACTACTCTATTCCCAACTTAAAAATGGAAAGCGTAATGCCAGTGGTCAGCAAAAGAGGTTTAAAGACTGTCTCAAGGCAAATCTAAGAAAATGTAGTATAAACACTGACAACTGGGAAACACTGGCCTGCGAGTGCTCCAACTGGAGAACAGCCTTTACCAAAGGTGTCATGGGCTTTGAAGATGCTCGAACTCAGGACAAAAGGGAGAAACGTGCTAAGAGGAAGGCACGTTTGGCAAACCCACATTGTGATCAACTCCCGCCCGGGAACCAATGTCCCCACTGTGGAAGGACGTGTCTGGATCCAGAATTGGCCTCCACGGTCACTTACAGACTCATTGTTAAAACCATGTTTATGGAAGACAATCTTTCTCAGCTACAAGTGATCGCCAAAGAAGAAGAGATTGGACCAATGTTCTTACTTAGTATAATTCATCTTCCTATATTCGCCATTGGCCTGGCAAGGTTTTGAACCAGCCCCACAGGATATTATAACAACAGTGACTTTGGGATTTGACTTTGTGTTGGCACCTCCAATCACTCAGCTCATGTTCCCTATGAGGAGATTTCTCTCTCTCCCTTTTTTTAGCCTTTAGAGAATTTAATTCCTTAGCCAACTTCATTTTTTTTTTAGAGCAATTTCCACTTTGCCATTTAGGGCCGCTGCATTTAGTGATAAGTCCACTGGAACCGTTAACTCCCCAGAGCCTGCCAGCCCAGCTCAAACAGATTGATGCACCTTCCCGAGAATAGGAGAGGTGCTCTCCAGGAGGGTTGGGTGGTGGAATGAGGGGGGAAATTGGCACAAGGATTATGATAAGGATGGTGGCACCCATCTTCGCATTCTCTGCACGTCTTTTAACTTCCCTTCCTCTTACTGGGGGTGCAACAAAGTCAGGCAGGAATCTGCCTTCTTCCAAGCCAGTTCACTGGTCCATCAAGCTCAGTATTGTTGGCACTGACCAGCAATGTGGCAGCTAGACTGGGAGTGGCCGCCAAGACCTTCTAGCACAGGTCCTGAAAGACCTACATTGACTTCCAGTACGTTTCCGAGCACAATTCAAAGTGTTGGTGCTGACTTTTAAAGCCCTAAATAGCCTTGGCCCAGTATACTTGAAGGAGTGTCTCCACCCCCCATCATTCTGCCCGGACACTGAGGTCCAGCTCCCAGGTACCTCTGGCAGGTACCTCACTGCGAGAAGTGAGGTTACAAGGAACCAGGCAGAGGACCATCTCAGTAGTGGCACCCACCCTGCAGAACACCCTCCCATCAGATGTCAAAGAAATAAACAACTATCTGAGTTTTAGAAGACATCTGAAGGCAGCCCTGTTTAGGGAAGTTTTTAATGTTTGATGTTTTATCATGTTTTTAATATTCTGTTGGGAGCTGCCTAGAGTGGCTGGGGAAACCCAGCCAGATGGGCGGGGTATAAATAATAAATTGTTATTGTTATTATTAGCAGCAGCAGCAGCAGCAGAGTTTCAGATAGAAGAGATGGAAGAAATTGTCAGAGATTGAGACCCCATCATCATCCCTGGCCATTGTTGATACTGGCTGGGGTGGAAGGAAGACGAAGGCGGACAACTTCTGGTAAGCTAAGGTGCTCCCCATCCCTTATACAAACAGTAAACATCAACTGATAATGTTGAATGGATTGCTGTGCAGCCAGATTGTGACAAACAGCCCAGCAGGTCTTTCACAGCAATACAGAATTCCTATGGCAGGGTTTACATTTATTCCTGACTCCAGTATGGTACAGCGACTGCTCTACAAATCAACAATACATTTGGCCTAATCCAACAGGTGATTCTTGTGTCCTTATGTTCTTGGAACAGATCAGCCTGGGTAGCTCAGTCGGTTGGAACGTGGTGCTGATGACACCAAGGTTGCAGGTTCGGCCCCTGTATGGGACAGCTGCATATTCCCGCACTGCAGGGGGTTGGACTAGATGATCCTCAGGGTCCCTTCCAACTCTATAGTTCTATGACTCTGTGAAAGGGTAAGGGATGAGAAAACACATGGGAACATAAGAAGAGCCTGCTGGTTCAGGCCAATGACCCACCTTGTCCAGCCTGCTGTTCTCACAGTGGCCAACCAGATGCCAGTGGAAAGTGGCAAGCAGGACTTGAGCACAAGGGCCCTCCTCCCTCCTGCAGTTTCCAGCAACTGCTATTCACAAACATTGCTGCCTTTGGAAACCATCCAAATTGGGATCTATCGCTGCCTCCTGTGGGAGTGAGTTCCGCAGTCTAACTTGGTTCTGCATGAAAGTCCTTTGCATTATCTCTCCTGAATCTTCCAACATCCAGTGTCACTGGGTGTCCGCAAGCGTTACGTGAAAAGAAGAGATACATTTCTTTCTCCATGCTGTGCACAAGTTTAAAAATTTCTATCCTGTTGCTTCTTACTCGCCTTCTCGCTAAACTGGAAAGCCCCAAACGCTGCAGCCTTGCTTCATAGGGGAGTCTCCCCATCCACCACTTTCCCGTTTGGGCTTCCCTTTCCTGAGACTTCCCCAACTCTATCCATTTTGCGGTGAGGCAACCAGAACTGGACGCGGTATTCCCAATGGGGTTGCGCCATAGATTTGTAGGTTGGCCAGTCAGTGGTGGGTTTTCATCCTTAGGAGGGAAGGGAAACCAACCCCCTTCATTTCTTGACCCTGGAACTGTAAGGTAAGTAAGGCCAAATATGACCCGGGGGGATAATGTCAATGGCAGAAGAGTGGTTCATCCAGGGGTTGTGGCAGGACTCATCCGTCCTGCCTTGGCACAAAAGCCCAACTCTCCATAAAACGATCTGGCTTCCATCTCCCGAGGAGTTAGATAAAAGAAGAGGTGGAGACGCCTGGGTCTTTGTAACGGGGACGGGTGGAGACTGGGAAGGCAGGTGGGGGGGGGATCAAAAATCCTTTCTTCAGTATCCCAGCTCATAAACTGGGGTGGTGTTTCTCCTTCTTTATTTTCCACCCACCTTCTGACCTCCTCTGTTTGAGGCAATTAGAAGCTGCCCGGGGAGTGCCAAAGAAAAGAGAAGGGGATCAATTGAGACGACCCGGCAGTTGCTGGCAGCAGTTGCAAAGGGGCCCCAATGAACTGTGCAAAATGAAATGAAATGAAATTAGGAGGACGTTTAGAGGGGGAAGCCCTGCAGGGCCAGACAAAGGCAGGCCCATCCAGTCCAACTCCCTGTTCCCAACAGAGGGCAGCCCAGCATGCCTTGGAAGCCTCTAAACAGGGCGTGGCGGTGGCAGCTTTCTCCTCTCATTGGCCCCCTAGTGGTCAGCTGTACAGCTGCTTTTGAACATGGAGGCTCCATTGCCCAAACCATGGTTTCCACATTGTACAAACCATGGTTTCCACATTGCACAAGCCACAGTTCCCATATTGCACAACTCATGGTTTTCACGTTGCCCAAACCATTGTCTACATCCATTTGGCACCATAACCCTTATGGACTGTCTTGACCACTCCAGTGGGCAGTGGTTCTCTAGGTACAGAGACCGGGGAGAAGGCTCATTTCACCCCCGGGCCTGAGGTCCTGCATGCAAAGCAAGCACCAGCTTATGGGCCCAAGGTCAGTATTAGGGGTGGAGCGGGTAACAAGGACTAAGCTCCGTTGGGAAGGGGGGCAAATCCTTGCCTCACACGTTTTCTTTTAAAAGTACCTTTCGGAAGCCCCTGTAACATCAGTAATGCTGCCTCCATGCCAGCAAGCAAAATATGAATTGAAAACTGCTCTCTCTCTGATCATGTTCTTCTGGAATCGCTTTCTAATAAGCAGAGGCTTAGGCTGCCCTAAATGGAGTTATAATATGATTTGGTCTGGTTGGCGGCCACGAGAGTTAAATTGTGTTGTGATGGGAGAAGTATCCACAGGGCCAAAGTCTTCCATGTGGCACCTTGGCTATGATGACTGGCTCATGCTCAAGATGAGTCACAGTTGGTTTGTGTGTGTGTGTGTGTGTGTGTGTGTGTTTTGTTCCCTGCCCAACAAACAACAACAACAACAACACAGACTGTGATCCATTTGCATGCACCACAACTCAGCAGAGGGGTAGGATGTCCCCAGTCACCTGCTCCTGTGTGTAGGAAGGTGCCATAGCCTTGAATGCAGAAGGTCACAAATTCAATCTCTGATGGCATCACCGAGTAAGGATAGGAGGGACCTCCTGCCTGAAACCCTGGAGAGCCATTGCTGGTCAGTGTAGACCAGAGTTTCCAAACTTGGGTTTTTTGGACTACAACTCCCATCATCCCTAGCTAGCAGGACCAGTGGTTGGGGATGATGGGAATTGTAGTCCAAAAATGGCTGGAGACCCAAGTCTTAAGGTGATCACTGCACGGACCTTACCAATGCATGGGTCTTGTTCCACCCAGCTCAAATATTATCCAGTGTAGACTGGCAAGCGTTTCAGGCCTCCCTGGAGATACCTTTCGTGATCCCAAAGATATGGAGATGGGATGGGCTAAGCATCTGATTCCATCCCATCCTACTGGAATACCAGTGTTTTCATGTTCTTATCCCATCTCGATAACACAGACACACACATTATTTGTTTATTTGTAATTGTTTGGAAGAGGTGAAGATGATTATCTGAAAAATACAATAAAAGCAAGACGTTTCCTTGGAGTAGGGTGTCTTTTTAAGACCCAGGTGAGCTAAACATTGTTATGAATGAGGGAAAGGCAGGGGGCTACACGAGAGCAGTATGGGGAGGGGGGAGAATTTCCTTTGCCATCATACTTTTATCTCTTTCAGCCACCCCAATAGAGAATTAAATGAATTTCATTTCCGTGATGAAGGAATTAATGGCCAACAAAAAAATACATATTGAAGAATTGAGTTCAGGTAGGAGACCAGAATCTGAAAGAGGACAGGAAGCCTTGATATTCAAATGCGGAGAGACAGAAGTTATTATGTAACCATAAAAGGATCCTATTTTACAAGTTAAGACTATGAAATGCATAAATGTAGACTGAGAGATCCCTCTGGGGAAGTGGGATTGTGTTTTTAATTCACCTAGACAAATAGGCAAGCAGGTTCCCATTCAATTCTTGCACACCTTTTCAACATGGGAGGCCCAGGTGTACTGAGCTGGGGGGTGGGAAAGAGGTTACACACACACACACACACACACACACACAATCTCAGTTCCCTGAACAGAAGAGCTTTAGAAACAGTGCAATGGGCTTCTTCAGAATGTGGTGGGCTTTCTTGCGTTGGATCCCACCTGTCAGAAATCTTTTAGCTGTGATTCCATTGCAGGGTATAGAGCTAGATGACCCTTGGGGTGTCTTCAAATTCTATGGACAGGTTTGTAGAATTTATTTTATTTTTACCTTCTTCCAACCACACTAAGAAGAGAACTTCCGAAGACTAAGAAAGGCACCATGCCTGATCTGGTTCCAGATATGGTATCCTAGGAGGATGGACCAGGTGTCCAACAGATCAAGGGATCTGCAGGGCAGGAACCAATAACAACAACACTCTAACCGCTATGCCACACTGGCTCCATGTCAGCCCATATCTGATCAATGTGATGACAATGGACTAAGCTCCATTTGGGAAGAGGGGCAAATCTCTGCCTCACACATTTTGGAATCTATTGTACCTTTTGGAACCCTTGTAACACCAGGAATGAAAGCATAACATGAATTGAAAACTGGTGCAGAATTCCGCGGCCAGGTTGCTCACCGGGGCAAGACAGTTTGAGCATATTACACCAACTGCATTGGTTACCAAATAGTTTCTGGGCCCAATTCAAGGTGCTGGTTTTGACATATAAAGCCTTAAACTGCTCAGGACCACAATACCTCAAGGACCCGTCTCTCCCCATATGAACCGCCCTGGACTCTGTGATCATGATCTGAGGCCCTTCTTTGTGTGCCTCCTTCATAAGAGCTCTGGAGGGTGGCAACATGAGAACATGCCTTTTCTGCAGTGGTTCCCTGTTGGTGGAACACTCTCCCCAAGGAGGTTCGCCTGGCACCTTCATTACATGTCTTTAGGCACCAAGCGAAAACGTTCCTCTTCAACCAGACCTTTAGCTGATTAATATTCTTGTTGTTGTCGTTTAGTCGTGTCTGACTCTTCGTGACCCCATGGACCAGAGCACACCAGGCACTCCTGTATTCCACTGCCTCCCGCAGTTTGGTCAGACTCATATTGGTAGCTTCAAAGAACACTGTCCAACCATCTTGTCCTCTGTCGTCCCTTTCTCCTTGTGCCCTCAATCTTACCCAACATCGGGGTCTTTTCCGGGGAGTCTTCTCTTCTCATGAAGTGGCCAAAGTATTGGAGCCTTAGCTTCAGGATCTGTCCTTCCAGTGAGCACTCAGGGCTGATTTCCTTCAGAATGGATAGGTTTGATCTTCTTGCAGTCCATGGGACTCTCCAGAGTCTCCTCCAGCACCATAATTCAAAAGCATCCATTCTTCGGCGCTCAGCCTTCTTTATGGTCCAGCTCTCACTT